>NW_005368638.1:2437779-2451231 GCF_000412655.1 Myotis brandtii | reverse complement strand
TTCTCCCTGTATGAGTCTGGGTCCCCAGAGACTCACCCGGAACTGGAGTTCAGAGCAGTTTGGAGCTTGAGACTCCCTCCTGATTGAAAAAGACAACAGCTGCCTGGCATCAGTTGCCAGCCCTTTCCACGTGCTCCTCCGTACCTCTGCACTTTACTTCCGCACCTCCTCTGAGTCTCAGTATGCTTTTCTCTTTCCTTCTAGTTGTAGAATTTCCACTCAGCCAGCCTTCCTGTGGTTCTGGATGATGTCCGTTTTGTCTTTTAGTTGTATTTTTGAAGTGGTTGTGCGAGGCAGCAATTTCAGGTGTTTACCTATGTCACCATCTTGGTTTCTCCTCATTTTTTTTTTTTAAAGATACTTAGGGGCCCTGGCTGTGTGGCTTAGTTGGTTGGAGCGTTGTCCCATACACCAAAAGGTTGCTTGTTCGCTTCCTGGTAAGGACACATACCTAGGTTTCGGGTTTGGTCCCTAGTTGGGGTGTGTAGGGAGGCAACCAGTCGATGTTTCTCACATTCTCTCTCTCCCTTCCTCTCTCTGAACATGTCCTCAGGTGAGGATTGAAAAAAAAAAAGGATACCTAGGAGTTATTCTTATGTCCCTTTTTATTATGAGCAAGTTTGAATCTCTTGTAGTTGTATAAGAAGATTCTTTTCATCTTGTTTAGACTACTTAGAAAGGAAAAGAACTGTTAGTTAAATGCATTAATTTTTAAAGATGTAAAATATTAGTTTTGTGCAGATAATACATACACATGATTCAAAATTTAAGTTTTCCTCCTATCCTATCTGCCACTACCCAGTAGACTCCGATGTTATTAATTACATGTATGAAAAAAATGCATATATGTACACATACCTATCTTCCCTTCCCTGCCCTATTTTTGTACAGGTGTTAGCCTATTACAGACTACCCTGCATTTTTCTTTTTTTCCCTTTTCCCCCTAATGTATCTTGGAAGTCATTTATGTAAGCATTTAAAGGCTTCCTCATTTTTTTTCATTGAGTAGTATAGCTGAATAGTTTGGCATTGTGTGACATACCATAATTTACTTAGCCCCCTAATGAGGAACATTTAGTTCTTCCTAGTCTTCTGAGTTTATAAACAATGCTACAAAGAATAATTCTATAATAATTGATTTTGCCCACATACGAACATATAAATTCCCATAAGTTGGTAGTTTGGGTTTGAAAGTTATATGCCTTTAAAATTTTTGAGAGTTATTGCTAAATTATTCACCCTAGTGTGTTTTTTTTTAAAAAATTTTTAAGCCCTAGCCGGCTTGGCTCAGTGGATAAAGCGTCAGCCTGCGGACTGAAAGGTCCCAGGTTTGATTCCAGCCAAGGGCACATGCCTGGGTTTCTAAAATTCTGGATGTCATTAAGACTTCTTACTTTCAGGAAGAAATATCTAAGTTCTATTTGTCACAGAACACTAAATTCCCAGGAAAAGGGACTAAAATTCTCTAAGTCTTCTTTTAAAAAAAAAAACATATTTGTATTGATTTCAGAGAGGAAGGGGGAAGGAGAGAGAAATATCAATGATGAGAGAGAATCACTGATCAGTTGTCTCCTGCACGCCCCCTACTGGGGATCAAGCCCGAAACCCGGGCATGTGCCCTGACTGGGAATTGAGTTGATGCTCAACCACTGAGCACACTGGCTGGGCTGAAGTAATCTTTTCTTTGTCATTGCTCAGTTGGTTTTCTAAGCTATTGTTGGAAGCTAAGCCTAGTAAGATCCGATTTGTCAGTGAATAAATGAATCCCTGAAGCCTCCTTTCAGGTCTCTTTCCTCAGCAAGCACAGGACTCCCTTACATTGAAGGTTCCGTGACTGTGTAGGTTTCCCCAGTCCACCTGATTCTGTGTTCTCGGTATGACTCTTTTTGGGAGCAAGGATTGGAAGCCAGGGAAATGATTTGGAGGGTGAGAGACCAAAGCATGTGTAATCATGACATCGCACACCTCAGGCAGTGTTGCCATAACAGTTGTTTCACTCTTTGTAGTCTTTCCTTACTCCCTGCTTACTAAGGAGTCATCAGAAAAGTAGACAGTCTTACAGGAAAGTGCCTTGATATTGTGTTGGAATAGATTGTTCACTTGTCTTTTTCTCCCCAGTGAACCAGGAGCTCATTGAAGGCCATGCCTGTCAGGTTGGCTGCCACATTCGCTATTCAGTGAACTTAGGAAGCCAGTTCATTGACAAGAGCCCATCCACATCATGTGTATCTTTTCACTTTTTCTTCTTTGATTTTGGAATAATTTTAGATTCACAAGAAGTTACAAAAATAGTACAGAGAGTTTCTGTTACCTTCCCTCAGTTTCCCCATGGTTATGTGCTACCCTTTTCTCTCTTTTTCTGGTTTTGATCATGCCTTTGGCTTGCCATTGACATCTGAACTACACATTGCTGATACGTTCCCAGGGTTACTTGTGCTGCTGCGTGTATGGTTCTTTCTCTTCCTTTGTTCTCTATGGGCACTTGCTTAGTATGTGGTGCTGGGCCAGGTGCTAGTTGCTCCTGTCTATTCAGGCTCTTATTTAGGAACAGGAAGTATGGTGGACTATTCCTAAATTACATATCCGTATCCATGTCTACAATACTTAGAGACCCATACCCATTGTTGGAGGGAAGCGCCAGCTATGACTTGGTGGAAAGAGCCCTGGGTTTGGAGTTAGAAGCCCAGTTCAAATCCTGATTCTGTTTCCTACTTGCTGTGTGATCCTGGAAGTCATGTTGCTTCTGAATCTGTTCCTCTTCTGTAAATGGGCGTGATAATAATACTCTTGCAGAGGCTTCAGTGGGGGGAGGTAAAGAAAGTATCATTTGTATAATCCTTTAGTGAATTGGAAATTGTTTCAAATGTTATGTAGCTCTGCTTATTTTACTTACTAATTTTTGCTATGCTTAGTTTAATTGTTAAAATGAAAGCCAAATTTTAAACTATTGCTCATTACTTCTTTATAGCTTGACTTAGCTTGACTTTTACTCAGCAACAGAGAAAAACTCTCTGCTTTTATACCCCAAGCCTTACATCTTCTGCCTTCACATTAAATAACCAGTACTTAATAGGGTTTTCTTTTTGTCAACTGGTTGTAACCTGCTCCCTTGGGAAATTTGGGATGGTCATGTCAGCTGTTCTGCTATCAAGTGACATATCAAATGCTCTCCTCTCTTCTTATTCACCTAATCTGGGGATTTCATGTTCCAGAAACCTCTTAGAAAATCGTAGATGATCTTTTTAGCTTACCTTTTAAACAGGTGTCACTCTTAGAAACCAATTCTTAAAATGGTGCTAGAAACTAACATTTTTATTTTTAAAGAAGGCTTGATTTTTATATATAAATGAAATAAGTAGTCAGCATAAAAAGTGGGGGGGAAACATGAAAAATTTAAGATTTAGATAGTTGACATTTTTAAAAATATGGTCTAGATGCAGACACATGCTTTTATTTTCTATTTTTTAAAGATTTATATGTATATATATATTTTAATATATTTGTATTGATTTCAGAGAGGAAGGGAAAGGGAGAAAGAGATAGAAAAATCAATGATGAGAGTAGAATACCCATTGTTCTCAAGTGCATGGGGGACATTCCCAAGGATAGATCATACATTATGCCATAAAACAGGACTCACTACATTTAAACAATTAAATGGGCATTATACAAAGTATGTTCTCTGACCACAATGGAATGAAATTAGATATCAATAACAGTGGGAAATTTGGGAAACTCACAGATATGTGGTAATTAAACAATATACTAAGTCACCAGTGGGTAAAGAAGAAATCACAAGGAAAAGAAGAAAATATTCGGAGGTGATTAATAAAAACATACAACAACCAACATACCATGTGATAAAGGTAGCACAACAGTGTGAATGTACTTAATGCCAATAAACTTTACACTTAGAAGTGGTTAAAATAGTAAATTAATGTATGTTTTACCACAATTAAAAGAAAGCTGCCACTCATTCAGTGTTCAACAATAAATGTTCATTGAGTACCTATTATGCTTCATGCAGAAAAAAATCATACCATAACTTTAGGGTAATTAGTAAAAGCATTGCTTGGAAATTTATAGGAGGAAACACCTATAAAAAAAGAGAAAGATCTTAAGTCAGTAAACAATGTCAGAAACTAGTAAGAGAAGAACACACTATAGCAAAGGAGCAAATGCACGCTCAGGAGGAGGAAGTGCTCCCCGTTTCTCCTTGAGGCTGCCCGTACTCTGCTTCCAAAACCACACAGATGATGCGGGTATTCTGGCCTGGAATGCGCGGTGTTCCCCTGGGCAGGATGGCTTTTCTCGGGCTCTTTGTCGTCGGAGTCGAAGAATGAAAGAAACCGCAGACAGAAGATGGTATAGTAAAGGTGGAAATTTATTGAAGAACAAGCACAGACTCCCACGTGGGGAGGGGGAAAGGGTCCCACTGAGTCCCTTTTCCCTATAGTTTTTAAAGGCTTGTGCCTTGATAATCCCCTCTGATTGGTCGCTATTCCCCTTTGATTTGGTCACTGAAGTACCTCCTGAGCTCAAAGGTCTAACTTCACAAGGGACATGTGAGGCCCTTCTTGTCATCTTATTCCCTGGTCTTCCTCCTTCCCTTTATTCTGTAAATGTGTACCTTTTGCTACTCCCAGTTCCCTTATCTTATGGAAATGTAACTGTTGCCTCTCCCAACTCCCTTGTCTTATAGAAATGTAACCTCTGCCTCCCCCAACTCCCTTGTTTTACGGAAATGTAACTTTTTGCAGCTCGGTAGCCTGTGCTTTTTCCATGGACCCCCTTAATTTAAAAAATTCCCTAAACCTGCCTATTTCACCCATAAAAATTCCTATTTCATAGAGATATCACAAGCAAATTACAGACCAGTATCTTTTATGAATATAGATGCAAAAAAATTCTCAACAGAATACTGGCAAATTGAATCTAGCATCATATTACATTTATACACTGGTCAAATAGGATTTATCCCAGGAATGCAAGTGTTAACGTAAAAAAACCATTGAAACCTGTAAAGAATTTTTGTGAGTTTATTTGAGCCAAACTGTTGACATATGCCGGGAAGCAGAACCTCAGTGAATTGAGATAATGCTCTGGAGAATGGCGGGTTACATCTGTATTTATACATTGCAATCAAAGGAGGGACGTAGGTGGGTTACATGAAATCCATTAGTGATAGACCAGAGAGGCGGGAGAAAGCAAAGCAGGGAAACCCCTGGGATTGGATAAAAAGTAAAATGATAGACACATACTTAGGTGGGCACAGGAACAATTAACATGATAATGAAGGAATTTGTAGTATCTGTCCTGGTGCCCAGCACATTAGGTTGTGCCCCCAAGGGGTCCAGAAAAAGGTAAGTTACAAGTTACCCAGACATTTCAAGGGTATGTTATCATAGATGCAAAAAGACAGATAGGTTCAGTTAAGGTAAAGGTTGACCTTGTCAGTGAAGTTATCAGCCTAGGATGTAACTACCCACCATCACTGCTTTTAGTTAAAGTTTCATTTCAGACAGTCCTTTGTGGTGACTTTAGGTCTCTGAGTTTGCAAGACTGCCATGCAGGCCTCCCCTGAGCGCGTCAGGTTAGCATGTGGCTCCTTTCATCCACACAAGCTTGGGTTAATATCTGAAAATTCATGTAGTACAACATATTAATAGAATAAAGAAAACCATATTATGTTTTCAATAGCTGTTAAGAAAAGCATTTGACAAAATCCAATATCATTGCCCTAGCTAGTTTGGCTCAGTGGATAGAGCGTCAGCCTGCAGACTGAAGGTTCGCTGGTTTGATTCTGGTCAAGGGCATATGCCTGGGTTGCAGGCTTGATTCTCCAGCCCCAGTCGGGATGCGTGCGGGAGGCAACCAGTTAATGTGTTTCTCTTATATCGATGTTTCTCTCTGTCTTTCCCTCTCCCTTCCACTCTCTAAAAATCAATGGAAAAATATCCTTGGGTAAGGATTAACAACAACAAAATCCAATATTATGTGATAAAAATACTCAACAAACTAGGAATAGAAGGAAACTTTATCAGTGTGATATAGGCCACTGTGAAAACCAACTCATGTCATACTTAGTGATAAAAGAATGCATACATTCTTCCCAAGATCAGGAACAAGACAAGGATTTTCTTAAAAAATTAAATTTATTGGGTGCACTCAGGAAAATCAGAGGAGATAGGGAGGTGGGTGGTTGCATATGTACCTGGTGAAAGCCAGGGATGTATCTGCCTGGTCGCATCTTTGACATTCCTGGCTGAATTCCTTTAGGCAGCATTTTTTATTTCTTTCTCTGCCATCTACACAACACCTCTACAACCATCTGGTTTAGGACTTGTACCAGTACTATTGCAACTGTTTGCATTTTGGTCTCTTTCCAGGCAACCACCTCCTTTGGGACCTTGACCAAGTCTTACATTCTGTGACTTCCAGTAGTTAGCATAGTGTATACATAACTTGGCACAGAGTAAATGTTTGTTGACTGAGTGAGTGTGTGAGCTTGAAAGTGATTGGAGCTGTGGGAGGGAGGAGAAGGAGAGGGAAAGAACAGAAGTATCAGGTAGAATAAGAACAGAGACTTATTGCTGGCAGGGCAAGGCAGTGTCTTTTTAAAATTTCAGACCGTATTATAATTATAAAAATCATTGTAATGTGGAGAGTCTTATTGATAGAAACACACCACTTTTGACTTAGTGTGACTAAATTCTGGTAATTTCTGGCTTCCAAAGTTGGCTATTAATGTATTATGCCTGCCTTCTCCATAATTTCTAGGGAGATATTTTTTTTTTATATTTTATTGATTTTTCACAGAAAGGAAGGGAGAGAGATAGAGAGTTAGAAACATCGATGAGAGAGAAACATCGATCAGCTGCCTCCTGCACATCTCCCACTGGGGATGTGCCCGCAACCCAGGCACATGCGCTTGGCCGGAATCGAACCCAGGACCTTTCAGTCCGCAGGCCAACGCTCTATCCACTGAGTCAAACCGGTTTCGGCTCTAGGAAGATTTTTGATGTAGTCATTGATTAACTGGTGCTGGTAATTTAAATTGTACTTCTTGTAAATATGTTTTTATTGATTTCAGAGAGGAAGGGAGGAGAGAAGGATAGAAACATCAGTGATGAGAGAGAATCATTGATTGGCTGTCTCCTGCACGACCCCTACTGGGGATCAAGCCAGCAGCCTGGGCATGTTTTCTGACTGGGAATCAAACTGTGACTTCCTGGTTCATGGGTTGACGCTCAACGAACTGCGCCACACTGGCTGGGCTAAATTGTACTTCTTGATACCATGATATAGAATATTATTTTACTTAAGCTTCATAAGTGCTTTATTTTTTATTGGTTCTTGTTTTTGTGAACTCATAGTTGTTGGAGTCAATTCAGTGCCAACAGGAATCCCCTATTTGGAGTGCCATTATACTGGTCTGCTCTGGCCTTTGTTGGTCAGCTCTGTTCTGTTCCCAGGAGCATTCTTGGCAGGTGGGTGGTGATGATAGAAAAGTGGGAGGGGAGAGTAGTGTTCTCAAAGCCAGAGTGGGGCTGGCTTATATAGACAGAAGACACCTCCCCTCCCCCCTCCCTGACTGGTTTGTCTTCATGCAAATGAGGACTCTAAATCCTCATAATTTGATTGGGGGTCCAAGAGGCACTGGCTTGATTGATCAGAAGAGAGCCGCTCTGGTTGGTTGGAGCTATGAAGCTCCGATTGGATGGGGAAAGCCTCAGTCCTATTGGTTGAAGTAGGATTCCAGGAACTCCTTTATAAAGGCTGGTGTAGGAAGCCACCCATTGTCTTCACTTTCAGAGAAGTGTAAACAAGGAATCCGGACGCTGGTGAACCTTGAGCCCTGGCAAGGGCCAGAGCTACGCACCGATTGTTTAGTCGAGACAATGGTGGCTCAAGCAATTTCCTGACCAAATAGTCTCAGAGTAAATCTTTACTAATATTTACTGACCTTTAAGATAGTCTGTCTGTTATTGGAATTGCCTGACTAAGGGCTAGATGTGTATCCAAAATTGAATAAAAGGTTGGCAAGGCCTGCGTTGGACTTCCTGCCTGGCCCCCCATATTTCCAAATTATTATTTCTTGTCTGGTCTCTGTCATTTGCGCGCAGCCCTTCTCCAGATCCCGAATCCTGAACCATGCGGGACATGGCTCACACAGGCTGGCACAGTGCAGGCAGGCAGCTTAGCATAGAGGCCTGTAGTTCAGTGCAGGCTTGTCCCTGAAGTATAGTTGCATGAAAGGTTCCTGTGTAGAAATGGCTGCTAGGCTCTATTTTTCTTTTTTTAAAAGGTAGCCACCAGAGCTGTTTTTGGTAGGGTCTTCTTTCTCAGGGTTCTCATTTTAATCCCCTACTTCTCATGTTCCACGTACTACGTATAGCTCTTTAACATTTTCATTATGTCTGACTTCTCCATAATTTCTAGGGAGATTTTTGATGTAGTCATTGATTAACTGGTGCTGGTAATTTAAATTGTACTTCTTGTAAATATGTTTTTATTGATTTTAGAGAGGAAGGGAGAGGGAGAGAGAGATAGCAACATCATTGATGAGAGAGAATCATTGATCGGCTGCCTCCTGCATGCCTCACACTGGGGATTGAGCCCACAACCTGGGCATGTGCCCTGACCGGGAATTGAACCATGACCTCTGGTTCATAGGTCGACACTCAACCGCTGAGCCACGCCCGGGCAACATTTTCATTTTTATTGAGTGCCCATGCTTTGGACTTCAATGAGGCGGTAGTAGAGTGATGTAGAATTGTGGAAAGAATACAAACTTGGGGGCAGGTTGATCTGGTTTTTAATAACTGCCTGATAATAACTAGCTTTAAAACCCTGGGTAGTGTTCTTTTTAAAACCTAACCTTTCTCAGGTTTATTTCCTTATGTTCAAAGTAGGAGTGCTAATGCCTCCTTATCTCACTGGTATCTCATTGTCTCTGCCTTACCACACTTCTTCCCTCAATCGTTCACAAGGTCCCACCTCCCTCGTTAAGTGCCATTAACTAATGGGTGCACATTCTATCCACATTTTAAGACAGAGTTCAAACTGAGTCTTGTTTACTGGTATATAGTTTTGACTTGGTCATTCCAGATCTTCTTGATCCATCCCTTCTCCGATATGACCACAGTATGTACTTAATACCCCTTATTAGGCAGGTGCAACATTCTTCCTGTGGAATCGGCAACCTATGTTTGTGTTGAGTTCATATATGACAACCTTTCTGTATGTTGTCTCCAAGTAAGTTGGAAGCACTTTCACGTTAAGTCATAGACTATAGTTACTTCTTTAAAACTTTTTTTTTTTCTTTTAATAATGGGTCTGAACATTCTGTGACAGATTTTTGGTCAAGTTGTTTTAATTAAAAAGTACTGATTTTAAAAACTAATAACTTAAAAACTGCCACACACACACAGAAGAACCAAATGGTCCATAAGACAATCTCCTTTCCTCCTGAAGGCTTTACCATGAGTGCAGTCATTAACCAGCCTTTTACTATTAAAGTTAAATGGCCAATTGAGACAAACAGTTCTAAGACCGTTCTCCCACCACTGAGTAAGACGTGGGTGGCCGCTATGGGGATGATATCATTCGTCCGTCTGAGCTTTCTGGGCAGACTTGGTGCTTTGCCAGCTCGAGCTGCCTTCTTGTCCACTGCTTTGATGACTCCCACAGCAACTGTCTGTCTCATCTCACGAACACTGACACGGCCCACAGGAGGGTAGTCGGAGAAGCTCTCAACACACTTGAGCTTGCCAGGAACCATGTCGATAAGGGCAGCATCACCAGATTTCAAAAACTTAGGGCCATCCATCTTCCAGCTTTTCCCCAGAATGACGATCAATCTTCTCCTTCAGCTCAGCAAATTTACAAGCAACATGAGCTGTGTGACCATCCAGCACTGGTGCATATCTGGCCTGGATGGCTCAGGATAATCACCTGAGATGTGAAGCCAGCTGCTTCCATTGGTGGGTCATTTTTTCTGTCACCAGCCACCTTGCCTCGGCGAACATCTTTGACAGACACGTTCTTGACGTTGAAGCCCACATGGTCCTCAGGAAGAGCTTCACTCAACGCTTCATGGTGCATTTCAGCAGACTTCCCTTCAGTTGTAACGTTGACTGGAGCAAAGGTGACCACCTTCTGGGTTTGAGAACACTGTTGAGGTCCAGCCCCAACAGGTCCAGGGGTTCCCAAAGGTGTGGACGGAGTCGGCGAAGAATGAAGGACACGGAGACAGCGTTCAGTTGATCAGCATAGTGAGGTTCTCTCTTTATTGTCCTGTTACAGCTGTATTTTATGCTACTCGATTCTATAAGCATGCCTCTGTAGTCATATCAGGGTATGTTTTGGGTCCTCCCTTGACCTTCTACAGTTCCTTGTTTCATGTCCATAGTTTCTTATCTGACCTTTTTACCAGAAATCCTGTCTCTATCTAGTTCTGTTGATTTTAATCTTGTCTAGGTTAATCTCTGTGTTCCATTATAAGGGCTATTCCAAGGTCGCTGCTCTACTGATAAGCTACAAGGAAGTGACTGAAGGAGATTCTCCTACCCAGTAAAGGTTATATGTCCTCCCAGCCTTGCTGCTTGCCTTCCCTGGGACTGCCCTGTGTCGGTGGATCTCCAGGGATATAGGCTTTGGTGCTTTCCCTGGTGGGCAGACCCCTGGGGATGTGGGCCCAACAAGTCCCAAATTTATTGCCAACAGTCTTAGTCCAAGTCCTTCATAAGTAGTACATGGTATTTCTGTAACACTAGGGGGTTTCACTGATTTATTCTCTTTCTTAGTCCTGTTAATCCCTAACTCCAGGGAAAAATCCTCACCTGGGGAAACAACCTTTCTTGGGGAGGTGGTCCTGTTTAAAACACATAGCGCTAAGAGGGGGAGCAAACAGATGCCATATACACCAGGTCCTTTGAAACATAAGCTGTGCAGATGTTTCTTCCCTGGCGCGACTGTGTCAAGCAGCAAGGGTGGACCGGCTTCTGGCAGAGCACCAGTCTCCACTCGGTTCTGTCACAGGGACAGGACCAATAGTGCCAATTAGGTAGACATCCTGGGGGGCCGGACGCAGGGCCTGGTCAGTTGGACGAGTTGGTGGCAGGATGCTATCCAGAGCTTCAAGCCATCTTTATGGGTGACTTTCCATCCCTTGAACCAAGGCATATTAATACTTGGCTCCAGCATGTTGTCATCATTCCAACGAGAAATTGGCACAAATGCTACTGTGTGACAACTGTAGCCAATTTTCTTAATGTGGGTGCTGACTTCTTTAACAATTTCCTCATCTTTTCTGGCTGTAGAGTAGCTCAGTGGAATCCATTTTGCTAACATCAACAATCAGTTGTTTCACACCCACTATGTCAGCCAGAGGGGCATGCTCATGGGTCTGCCCATTCTTGGAGATGCCTGCTTCAAATTCACCAACACCAGCAACAATAATCCGGACAGCACAGGTAGCCTGAGATGTGCCTGAAACTATGTTTTGATGAAGTCTCTGTGTCCTGGGCCATCAATGATGTTCACATAATATTTGCTGGTCTCGAATTTCCACAGGAGATATCAATGGTGATACCTCACTCACGTTCAGCTTTCAGTTTATCCAAGACTCAGGCATACTTGAAGGAGCCCTTCTGAATCTCCGCACTCTCCTCAAATTTTTCAGTGGTTCTTTTGTCGATCCCACCACATTCATAGATCAGATGGCCAGTAGTGGTAGACTTGCTGGAATGTTCGTGTCTAATGACAGTGATGTTGATATGAGTCTTTTCCCATTTTGGGTTTGAGTTAGTGGTGGTTTTCATGACACCTGTGTTCTGGTGGCAAACCTGTGGTGAAAAACCTATAGTTATTTCTTTTGTAGCTTCTTCAGTGAGGTGTGGTGTATGATGAGGGACTTGCCTCGACCAATGGAATGTAGCAGGAGTGATTTACAAGTTGTGGATCCTAGGCCTTGGAAGTCCTGGCAGCTTCCCACTTGGCTGTTTTGGAGTGCTCCACCCACTATGTAGTGAACGTGTGCTTTACTCCCAAATGGTTAGAGATCATGCGTGGCAGTGTGTCCAGCCAGCAGCCAATATCAATGCCTCAGACATGTGAACGATGCCACTGTAACGTCTTCAGCCCCCATCAAGCTGGCAGATGACAGCAGCTGCATAAAGGTTCTAAGGAAGATTAGTAGAATCTCCCATCTGAGCCCAACCAACCCACAGACCTTTGAGAAATATTAACTTTTTTTAAAAAATATATTTTATTGATTTTTTACAGAGAGGAAGGGAGAGAGATAGAGAGTTAGAAACATCGATGAGAGAGAAACATCGATCAACTGCCTCCTGTACACCTCCTACTGGGGATGTGCGCGCTACCAAGGTACATGCCCTTGACCGGAATCGAACCTGGGACCCTTCAGTCTGCAGGCCGATGCTCTATCCACTGAGCCAAACTGGTTTCGGCAGAGAAATATTAACTTTTTAAGCCACCAAATGAAAACAGTCCTACTTTTAACTTGTAACTTATGGAGAAGTCTACAGTAGACTAAGAAGTTGCAGAGCTTGCGGTTGGTTCCGTTCTCCCCATTCGCCACCTTTAATACTCAATAGTTGTGTACCTGAGTGCCACAGAGTGGTGATGATGAGTCAGGGCTAGAGATAGGAGCTATTAAAAAATGCCTTCTGCAGCCTCTTCCCATCCTTACTCTTGGTTAGTGTATGTGGAGCCAGTATTCCCCAGAGTGCAATGCAGAGGTAGCAGTCAAGACTAGAGGGCAGGATTCTCAACCTTATTGCTCTTTTCATGACATCAGACTGTCTTATTCATTCTTGTTGAAGATGCTACTTTTTAACTTCTGCCTCTTAGCCTGTAGCAGAGTTGGGCTATTGTTCTGGTTTAGGTTCTAATCTATATATACTAGTGGCCCGGTGCATGAAATTCGTGCACGGGGGAGGAGGTGTTCCTCAGCCGGGCCTGCACCCTCTCCAATCTGGGACCCCTCGAAGGGTGTCCTATTGCCGGTTTATAGAGATCGGGCCTAAACCAGCAGTCGGACATCCCTCTCGCAGTCCGGGACTGCTGGCTCCTAACTGCTCACCTGCCTGCCTGCCTGCCTGATTGCCCCTAACCACTCTGCCTGCCAGCCTGCTCGCCCCCAACTGCCCCCCGCCGCCAGCCTGCTTGCCCCCAAATGCCCCTTCACCAGCCTGATCACCCCCAACTGCCCCCCCTGCTGGCCTGCTCGCCCCCACCTTCCCTCCCCACTGGCCTGCTCACCCCCAACTGGCCCCTCTGCTGGCCTGCTTACCCCCAACGGCCCCGCCCCCCATCAGCCTGATCACCCACAACTGCCGTCCCATCCTGGCCCGATCACCCACAACTGCCCTCCCCTCTTGGCCTCTAACTGCCTCTACCTCAGCCCCGCCACCATGGCTTTGTCCA
>NW_005368638.1:2427438-2437698 GCF_000412655.1 Myotis brandtii | reverse complement strand
CCCACTGATGGCCTGCTTGCCCCCAACTGGCCCCCCTGCTGGTCTGCTTACCCCCAACGGCCCCACCCCCCCACCAGATCACCCACAACTGCCCTCCCCTCTTGGCCTCTAACCACTTCTACTTCGGCCCCACCACCATGGATTTGTCCAGAAGAACGTCCGGAAGGTCTCCTGGAAGGTCTCCCAGTCTAATTAGCATATTACCCTTTTATTAGTATAGATAGAGTCCTGGTGCATGGGGGGAGGGGGGGAGCGGGCGGGCGGCTGGTTTGCCCCGGGTGTCCCGGATCAGAGTGGGAGTTCTCTTGGGACATGTGGTGGCCTGGGTGAGGGGCCTGTGGTGGTTTTCAGGCCTGCCATGCCCCCATGGGGTGAGGGTCTCCGCTGGGGGGCATAGCCATCCTGGGTGAGGGGCTGAGGGCTGTTTTCAAGCTGGCCACACCCCCTTCAGGGTGGGGGTCCCCGCTGGGGTGCCTGGCCAGCCTGGGTGAGGGGCTGATGACTGTAGGCTGGCCAAACCCCCAGTGGGGATCCTCATCCCATGAGGGTGTGGCCAGCCTGGATGAGGGGCTGATGGCTGTTTGCAGGCTGGCCAAGCCCCTCAGCGGGGATCCTCACCCCATGAGGGTGTGGCCAGCCTGGGTGAGGGGCTGAGGGCTGTTTTCAGGCTGGCCACACCCCCTTCAGGAGGGGGTCCCCAGTGGGGTGCCTGGCCAGCCTGGGTGAGGGGCTGATGGCTGTTTACAGGCTGGCCACGGCCCTGGGCAACCCAGGCTCCCAGACCCTCCTTGAGTGGAGGCCATGCCGGCTGGAAGCAGGTATCTGGGATTTATTTGTCTTCTGTAATTGAAACTTTGTAGCCTTGAGCAGAGCACAGGGCGGCAGGGCAGGCAGGAAGCTTGGCTTCCTCCATCGCCAGGGGCAACCCAAGCCCCCTGTTTGCTCCAGCTCCCTGGCCACCGCCATCTTGGTTGGGTTTATTTGCATACTCGCTCCTGATTGGCTGGTGGGCGTGGCTGGTGGGCGTGGCATATGAGTGTAGCAGAGATATGGTCAATTTGCATGTTTCTCTTTTAAAAAAATTTTTTTTAGATTAAATATTTATTGTTTGCATGTTTCTCTTTTATTAGATAAGATAAAAGCCTAAGTGACCGAACGACTGGCCTGACCAGCTGACCGGCTGACTGGTTGGTAGCTATGACGTGCACTGACCACCAGGGGGCAGATGCTCAATGATGGGGCTGCCCACTGATGGTCAGTGCGCTCCCACAGCCAACCTCCCACAATCCCTCCCCCTGGCCAGCCAGGCCCAATCGGCCCTGATTGCTGGCTAGGCCGGGACCCCACCCGTGAATGAACTAGTCCAGAAGCTCACCTTGGGCCCTGGCTGTGTCCTGTTTGTTCTTGTGTCCCTGGGCCTTTTAGTAATGCCTTACACATAACATGCCTCATTTTTATTTAGCTCACCCATAGGTAACTGCTGTGGTTCCTGGTTCCAGGTGAACTTCAGACCTTAGTTTCCTTTTTGCACTCTTCCCTAGTAGAGAACCCGGGTAGGATGTCCTATAGGGGGCCCGGGCAGGATGTCCTATAGCAGTGGTTCTCAACCTTCTGGCCCTTTAAATACAGTTCCTCATGTTGTGACCCAACCATAAAATTATTTTCGTTGCTACTTCATAACTGTAATGTTGCTACTGTTGTGAATCGTAATGTAAATATCTGATATGCAGGATGGTCTTAGGTGACCCCTGTGAAAGGGTCGTTCAACCGCCAAAGGGGTCTTGACCCACAGGTTGAGAACCCCTGTCCTATAGGGAACCCGGGCAGGATGTCCTATAGGGGGCCTGGGCAGGATGTGGGTGGAAGGAAAAGATTTTTACTTCCTCCTCCTGGGTCATCTTCCAAATCCTCCTGCACCTCCTTTTCTAAGTCCTCCACATCCTCTCCTGTTTACTTTCTAAGTTTTCTGAATTATTTAAAATATAAAGTCTTTATGTAATTTTGTTGCTGTATGAAGTTTTGCCTATATGTTTGTCAGTTTGCTTTTGATCTCTTTTTTTTAAAATATATTTTTATTGATTTCAAAGAAGAAGGGAGAAGGAAAGGGAAAGATAGAAACATCAATGATGAGAGAGAATCATTGATCGGCTGCCTCCTGCTCGCCCCCCACTGGGGCTGGAGCCTGCAACCTGGGCATGTGCCCTGACCGGGAATTGAACCGTGACCTCCTGGTTCATAGGTCAACGCTCAACCACTGAGCCACGCCGGCCGGGCGCTTTCGATCTCTTTTTATGATTCAATTGTAAATGCTTAGAAACTTCTTCCTGGGGGTGGGGGGGAGGTTCCGAGAGGAGAATGCATAATTATTTGCTTATGTATCTAAATATGTCTGTGGAAAGACACAGAAAAGGGGTCATTATTTGCTTAGGCAGGGAAATCGGGTGGCTGGGCAGCCGTGTGACTGTAGTCCCTGAATACCTGAGATGGAGGAAGTGTTCGAAAGCATGGGGAAAAAGTACCAAAATCCAGTTTAGTAAGAATAAGAGAGGATTGTCCATTCCTTTTTTTTTAAGAAAAAGAAGAGGAAATGGGGTCCCAGTCTGTGCAATGCCTAGGGCTTCCAGTGGTTTTCATTCTGCATGTGATCCATGGGAATTTGGGGCCAATTTTTGAGTGTGCTAGAATTCTAACAGAGAGCTTTTATATTATACATATATTATAAGCCACTCTTAGACTGGAATGAGCGGGATCATTTTTCTCCCTGGAATGGAGGCTTGGCTGTCTTGCCCCATTCTTCCCAGGTAAACACGAAGTCTGACCTCCTTTCTCTGAGTCAGCACAGAACTAGGCCAGACTTGTAGGCCAGACTTGTAATAGCAAGGGTTTGAAGGTGGGGAGAGGAAACTCACTGGGCATGCGGCCTTCGAAAGTTACCTTTGCCTCAGTTCCTTCATCTGTAAAATAGGGATTAATACGTACTTTATAGAGTTGGTTGGAGAATTAGAGATGGTATGTATACATTGTCCAGCATGGAAGCTGACACCCAGGTAGATTCTTTAAAATGGTGTTATCATCATTATTGGTTAGTGCCGATTGATTTTAGGCTCCTTGAAGGAGTAAAGGACATGGGATTCTTTCCGTTGAGAATGACAGGTAGATGTTTAGGGGAGGAAGGAGTGGGTCAATTATCTCTTGGTGTGGTTTGACTAGGTCAGGGGTGGGCAACCTTTTTGTGAGTGCGTGCCAAAACCAGCAAAATCTCTGACTCAAAATTCTTCTGCGTGCCAACCCTAATTTTTTGAGAACATGTTACGCCTACTTGATATCTCTTAAGGTGTACGTATGTGAAGAACCTTGAAGAAATAATAAAATTCATTCGAGCGACAAAAACACAGTATATGATGATGAAAAATACATTTATTTTTTAATGTATACATGTACACTGATAGTCCGACAGAAAACTTTATGACTCCGTTTGATATTATCAGTGGGACTTTTGCTGCTGCATCACTGATGACAGAGATTTTACATCAGGTTTATATTTCGTGACCTTCAGAGATATGCACGAGCTACTACTTTCATCCGTCAGGCTACTCCTATTATGAGACTTAACAAAATTCATCACTGAGAACAAAGATTCACAAGCGTATGTGGATGAAACCAAAACACTGGTTGGATCTAGGAAGGCAGGGAGAGTTAAGGCAGAGGCATAGAAATTGCTCTTCCCCTCTCTCGTCAATCCATGTCTATGGTCTTTAAGATAACTTGTTATGTAAAATTATTTATGTATCTAAGATGCACCTACACTGAATTTATCTGAAAAATAAAAAAAGTCGATATTAAGAAAAAAATTGTAAATGGAAGATAATAAGAGAGGGTTTTGCGTGCCAGCAAAAGTTACTGGCGTGCCATGTTTGGAACGCGTGCCAGGGGTTGCCCACCCTGGACTAGGTGGCTTTTCTGCTGGTCTCCTTAGATTGATTTGTGTAGCTGCAGTCAGATGAATGGCTGCCCGGTTCCAGCTGGCCTCGCTCAGGCCTGACTGTTGCGGCTGGAAGTGGGCTGGAGAACATGGCCTTGCGTTTTGGAAGCTAGAGCAGCTTCCTGGTAGCATGGCAGCCTCAGGCGGCATTCTGAGGGGGCTCCAGTGCTTGCTGTCAAACCTCTGCTTGCTTTGCAGTTGCTGATTTCCAGCTGGCCACAAGTCTCAGGACCAGTTCTAGAGTCACTGTGGGTGTGGCAGACTACGCCTTGGTGGGGGAGGAGTAGCAAAGAATTTGTGGCCATTTCACAAGCCCAACCTTGCTTGCTCTGCTTCTTGGGCTAATACTGGGCCTGGAAAGAAAAGGTTCTGTTGGTTTCTCCTGTTTCCTGTATCACTGATACCTTCTGTAGTCCAACTTATGAGCTGTTAAGGAATTAGAGATATTTTTGTTTGAACTAAAAATTGGAGAGAAGGGTAATAGCTGATTTATGTATCTAAGATCCTTCTTGTGAGGGAGGGACTGGTTCCCGGGTGTGGAACTGACTGGAGAGCAGATGCTCCTCCCTTTGAGGAAGGCTTGCCATGTGAGATGGTAGTTTTATTCCCCGTCCCCAGCCTGCTGCGTTGTTAGAAGCAGTAAAGCAGGAGTCGGGCAAGCACACACCTGGGGCTTTGAGGGAGCATTTTCCTTACTGACTTACATGATTCCTGTGGGTATAAAAAATCTCTGATTCTGGAACTCGGAAAGACCATTGTGCTTCGTGTACGGAGAGAAGGGATGAGGCTGGGTGGTGCTAGGGAAGGAAGTACTGTGCGCAGAGTGGAAGAGCTGCCATGCACAGCCTTTGAACTTACTTGGTGTAATAGCTCAGCTTTCCCTGCTGGAGCCCTGAGAGCTGGTGCAGGGTTGCTGTGCAGAACGTCTCTCTTTAGCAGTGTCAGGGGCTGCTGCATCTGGAAGGCAGGCTTTCTATGGGTCTTCTTAGGTTAGATTGAAAGGAATTGATGTAGGAAGTACGTGTGTACAATTGCTTCAGCAGCTGTAGATTAAATGGTCAGCTTTTTCACTTAATGAAAAGGATTGTGGTACTTTTCCTGTATCATGTGTTTTGCCCTACCCCAAACGTGATTTTGAGGTCTCCTGCTTTTATAACAGGACCAGGCCCATGTGGAGCGATTGTCTGCCAGTGGAGAGCTCCATGTCAGTAACTGATCAGAATATGAGCCGATTTCCTTTCCTTCATTACTTTCTTTGTTGTGGAGGGGATGTGTAAAGGCTACCACTCAACTGTTGTAAAGCTGCTAAGCAAGAAGTTTGATGTAGGGACTGGCTTTGACTTCCAATGTTACCAGACTGACCACTTTGGTCAATGGTGTTTCTATGGAGCCCACCCCATATCCAGCCCTTGGTTTCTTTGAAAACTGAGAGGAAGGCAATAAGCTGCAGACACAGAATGGTGTTAAGTTTTCGGTGGGAAGCAACATTTAAGCTACAAATAAATAAGCCAGCTAAAGCAGAGAGTGCTTTGCTGACTGGTGCATTTATAAGCTGGAAAATTGTGACAAACCTCAACCCACCAACTGTGTAGCCCATTGGCTCTGCTTGGGCCTTCAGTGTTCTTCCTGATAACAATAGTAACCATGGCCCTGGCCCGTGTGCTGGTTGGTTGGGTGAATGGTCGCTGGTTAGATTCCTTATTGGGGCACATGCCCAAGTTGTGGGCTTGATCCCCAGTAGGGAGTGTGCAGGAGGCAGCCGATCCATGTTTCGCTCTTAATGGATGTTTCTCTCTCCCTCCCTCTCCCTCTAAAAAATCAATGAAAAAATCTTAAAAAAAATAATGATTATGTTATTCTGATATGATTGCCGAGCATTCCTGATTCTCATTTCCACTTGCCATTATAAATGATTCTGCAGCATGAACTGCTTTGTCTTTGATTCAGTGTTTTATAACATTTGAGTGTTACATTATCTGTGCTGATTTGTCGTTTTCTTACTTTTCAGAATGGACTGCTGAATTATGAAGTATTTCAGACCCAATACCAGGACTTCACTCTGCCATTCACTCCTTTATCGTCTACTAGTTATTTAAATTGAACTTTTAATATCCTGCCAGCTGCTCTTCAGACACACATGGTGCATTGTTGCCATTCCCCGGATTGCATCTTTGAAACACAGGCTCTTAGTAACCTTCAACGAACAAAGAGGCAACCTCCCGGGTACACTAACTGGGAGGGTGTCACCCTGACTGCCCTCTAGCTTTTGCTGCATCTCAATTTGAATTCACCATGGAGCCTCGCATGGAGTCCTGCCTGGCACAGGTGTTGCAGAAGGATGTGGGGAAACGACTGCAGGTTGGCCAAGAACTCATAGACTATTTCTCAGACAAACAGAAGTCTGCTGACCTTGAGCATGACCAGACCATGTTAGATAAACTTGTGGATGGACTCGCTACCTCTTGGGTGAACTCTAGCAATTACAAGGTAAGCTGTGCATTAGAAGGCACTCCAGGTGGCTGGGCTGCTTTCGTGGATCCGAATTGGTCCTTAGGAAAAAAATCTTTGTGAGCAATCAGCATGATTCCTTGGCTTCCAGTAAGACACCTGGTCAGGTTATGGCTCCTAGACATGTCATTCTAGAAGAAGTAGAGTTTCCTTTGATTTTTGTTTGAGATCAAGAATTGTTATCTTTCAGCACTTTGAGAGAAGGCCAAGTGAACCGGTAAAGAGAAGGTCTTATGTTGGAAAGCATTTGCAACCTTAGGGTAGAAGTGAATGTTGTGTCCTGCACCGGGTGGGTCATGATACCTTGGTGAGTGGCCCTTCCTGAATGAGGAATGTCTTCCTGATTTTCTCGGGGACTGTTCTGTGTGATGGCCTGGAGCTTAAACTTCAGTTCTAAAAACCAAGGCTTTCCGTGCCCTTGCCCGGTGGAAGGTGCAGGCAGGGTCCTCTGACCAGCTGAGTTGTGAAGGTTGACCATATATACCAAGGACTGAGTTTTCGTGAATAAAAACTGGGCTGGACTTGAAGTGCAGAAGAGGTGTCTTGCTCTCTCTGCCTTCTCCCTCCCATGAAATGCTTTTAGTTTGACAAGAGGGTGGCCTTTTTGGGTCAAGGTTGTATTGCCAATAGGTGCTGTAGTCATTGTGAAAGGGGCTTACAGAAACAGAATCTTTTGTGCTTTTTCATTGACCCAGTCTTCTGAGATTTATTTGGACTTGAAAACTAGTGCTTACAGTATTCCTTTGTTTACTTGAGTATACTATACACTGTTTTCCAAATACATTAAACCTTGGTCTGGTCTAAGAGTCAGCAGACTTTATACTTATTAAGAGTGTTACATAGGAATCTAATATTTCACCTACAACTGGATATAAAATTTATTTAAAAGCTGGGCTTAAATTTTACTCCATCCATCTGTTTATTCACTTAGTTGAAGTTAACAAGTGCTCCTTCCCTGCTGGCATTGGTGCTGAAGGTAGGAGTGTCAAAGAGGTCCAACTCGGGTCATCACACTTTTGAGGGCTGTGAAGTCACCTGTGCATGTTGGAAGCACAGCCCCACCTCTCTTTCTCTGTACGTGTTAGGGTGCTTCTGGCTGACCGTAACCAAAAACGGACTCAGTTGACTTAGTTACTATTAGAGTAATTTCTTCTAAGAATTTAAGAAGTCCACAGTGTCAGGGAAGAAGAGTGCCTGCTGTGTCTTCACCTGAGACGAAATCTTTCTTAGACGCTCCCAGCAGACTTTACATCGCAGAATGGCTTTGCGTGCTTCCCCCAGCATCACTGGAAAATGGATAGTGTCCATGCTTGCTTTTGACTGTCATGCTTAACCTCCTGTGTTAAGAAGGGGGCCGGCCTCCGCTGAATGAAGCCCGTGGCCGTGTGAAAGGGGGAATTTGCGAACAGTGTCAGACTCCTGTTAGGAAGGTTAGGCAGGGGACCTAGGTACCATGGGTGTTAACTGAGTAACCTACAGTCGCTACACTGCATGAGCTTTCTCAGCCTCTCCAAGCTTTAGTTTCCTCGTCCATAATGTGGGATGATCGAGTTATTGTAAGCACTAAATGAGAGCATATACCATAACCTTATCACATGCCTGCCACATAACACACACTCAGACATTAGCAATTGTTATCAAGACTTGGTTCCTGTCTTCAAGGAGCTCAGAGTCTAGGTGGGGGTGAGCACTGATAAAGAAGCAAATGGTTAGCAGCGGTCCTCAAACTTTTTAAATAGGGGGCCACTTCACTGTCCCTCAGACCGTTGGAGGGCCAGACTATAGTTTAAAAAAAAAACTATGAACAAATTCCTATGCACACTGCACATATCTTATTTTGAAGTAAAAAAACAAAACGGGAACAAATACAATATTTGTATTTGCATGTGGCCCATGGGCCGTAGTTTGAGGACTCCTGGGTGTGTGCAGTAATGGAGATTTTCAGAATATGGTGGGAAGACAGAAGAGAGTAGTAGCGCTGCCAGGAGGAATCCAAGATTTTGAAGATTGACTAGTTTTTTCAGAATAGCACTTGCAAGTAGAGTTTTTCTTTAATTCACCACGGAGCCTCGCATGGAGTCCTGCCTGGCACAGGTGTTGCAGAAGGATGTGGGGAAATGACTACACGTTGGCCAAGAACTTATACACTATTTCTCAGACAAACAAGGTGACATTTTCTGGGCTGTGGCAGCTCGAGGGAATGAGGGAAACTTATGCTGAGCAGCTTTCCTGCTTAATCTCGACAACTTTTATTCAGGCAACACTGCAGTCACCTGCACACTTAGTGGGCCTTGTGCGAACAAACACCAGTGCTTTTTGTGAGTATAGTCCCATAGCCCTTTCTTCAGTTTTAGAATCCCCAAAGCTCTGGAGATTTAGTGTTTTTTACTTGTCATTTGACTTGAAGTGAACTGAGGTGCAACTGTTACAGTATAGTCTTTATTTGCTTAGGATGTATTTTACTGCAAAAGTATGAATATGTTTGATTGTGGGTTGCTGTCCCAAGTTCTGTACAAAGGTGTGCACACACACACATATATGTATGTATGTATGTGTGTGTGTATATATATATGTGTGTGTGTATATGTATAAATACATATTTCTATAGCTATGTGCACTGTTTTAACTTGAAAAATTCATTGAGGACCTGTATTAACATTGTGGAATAATAATAATAGCCCAGATGGTTATGGGACATTTACTATGTACCAGAAAGTGTGCTAAATATATGTTCCTTTTTAACTTATAATTACCACTAGTAGCCCGGTGCACGAAATTTGTGCACATTGAAAGGGAATTAATTAGAGGAACGTAATTTGGACTCACTATCTAATATTAATAATATGTGAGCGTGAGGCAGTCCACGTTTCTGAAATTCAATGACATGAATTTTAGCTATTACTTTGCCAAAGAAATGGAATTTTCAGATATCATTTAAAAGAGCATTCAATTTAATATTAAAAACTCTGGCTACCAAGTCAGGTCTGTTTTCAATTTTTTGCCAGTGTTGTAAATTGTTCCTGCCCATTTGGGGTTGCATGTCATGGTTATGAATAAATCAGGCTTGCCATACCTCGTTATAATTGCCATAGCATCCTGATATCGCTGCTGCATATTTCCGGGACTACCCTCAGAAGATGATGGAAGTATAATCATTTTACCAATCGGCACATTGTCATTTTCAGATCTAGATTTGAGATAATCCATCAAACCACTGTATTTTTCAACTCTCAACTTAGATTAGTTTGCTTTGATGAAATTCATCCGATTGGCCTCCATTTTTGAATACGAATCTATGATAAACTGTTGAGTTAATTTTCCTGCATTTAAAATAGGATTGCCGTAACCGGTTTGGCTCAGTGGATAGAGTGTCGGCCTGCGGACTGAAGGGTCCCAGGTTCGATTCCGGTCAAGGGCATGTACCTTGGTTGCGGGCACATCTCCAGTAGGGAGTGTGCAGGAGGCAGCTGATCAATGTTTCTCTCTCATCAATGTTTCTAACTCTCTATCCCTCTCCCTTCCTCTCTGTAAAAAATCAGTAAAATATATTTAAAAAAATAAAAAAATAAAAACATTTAAAAAAAATAAATAAAATAAAATAGGATTGAATGTGTCTCGCACAGAGAGATGAAATAATACTGCATTTGTGTGACTCGTGTCCTTACATTTTGTCTAGTATTATTGTTGATTACACTGTTGTCTCTGAGTCTTAATGCAATATCTGTTCCCCAGCCTTTTTCACCATGTGGGAAAAGAATAGGATATGTCAT
>NW_005368638.1:2383922-2426596 GCF_000412655.1 Myotis brandtii | reverse complement strand
AGTATGGTGATAAACTTGTCCGTGTATTCTAAAACAGTATGGCCCATATCCTGATGGCAATGCAATATTTGCACCCATGGAAGCAAAAGCAAAAGAACTATTTATGGAACAAATATTTTCCACGAAATTTTTACTGTCAGAATCTTCGTTTGTCATTAATCTTTTTAAATATGCCGGGCAATCTGGAAAATGTATATCATTTGGACAGACTTTCCCTTTGCTACAACATCAAGTAAATTTCCCATTGGATGGTTTTTCATCAGAGAAATTTAGTGATAAGCAAAATTCACATCAAACAGTCATTCCACCACAACTATGTTCGAGAATTGCATCCTCATGTACTCCTTTTTCGCTGAGAAAGTGCCGCATTCTGTCGCAGGTGCCGCCTTCTTTCAAGATCAGATGCACGTTGCTCTTCTGACATTTTCTGTCGGTAATGCCGGCATCTTTCGGCTGCAGAGCTACGTTGTGTCAACAGTTGTTCTTTAGACATAGTCCTACCTCTCTACTGTCACGGTCTGAGATGCAGGTGAATGAGAGTCCTGGCTGTCAGGCCGCTGAGAGCTGTGTGACCAACGGCTGATTCTGGCTGATTCTGTGGGGGTGGGACTTCCTCCTCCCTGCTGTCAGTTTCCACAGCTGTGATGAGGAAGCTGGGGTGACAGAGGGAGCCGAGCCCTCCAAGCCGCCCTCTTTCTCGTTCTGCTCTATGTCCAGAGGCCTCCTGCTCTGCCAAGTCCTCCAAACTTCCCACTCTCCGCTGGCAAGGTCCTGGGAGTTCGTGGGCGTGGCTAGGCGCAAGCGGCTGTGCCTCCCTGACCGGCAAAAGTCCCGGGATCCTGTGGCCACAGCCGCCATCACCTCCTGGGGTGCTTGACACCTGTGTATGCAAATTAACCGCCATCTTTGTCGGATGATTTGCATAGTCATTCGGATGGGCTGGTGGGCGTGACTTGAGCATAGTGGAGGGATGGCTAATTTGCATGTTTCTCTTTTATTATATAGGATATGAGGTAGATATTGCTCTCCTCATTTTAAAAAAATATATATTTTATTGATTTTTTTACAGAGAGGAAGGGAGAGAGATAGAGAGCCAGAAACATATGAGAGAGAAACATTGATCAGCTACCTCCTGCACGCCCCCCACTGGGGATGTGTCCGAAACTAAGGTACATGCCCTTGACCGGAATCGAACCCGGGACCCTTGAGTCCGCAGGCTGACGCTCTATCCACTGAGCCAAACCGGTTCTGGCTGCTCTCCTCATTTTACAGCTGAGACTGATGCTGAAATAAATCAATTAACTTGTTCAAGGTGACAGAGCCAGTAAATAAGGTTTATGGACCTTGAACACTCCTCTCCCCAGGTGTTCATGCAGCCGGAGTGAATTAAGCACTTATTATGATGTGGCAGATCCTGCACTGAGGGCTGGGTATCCAGAGGGGAAAAGATGGGCCTGGGCCCTGCTCTGACTGGGTATGGTCACTGCTTGGCACTCGAGCTCTATCTCAGTCTAGTATGTCTGGACTTTATCCCTGGGCACTATTGTCTCAAGGCCCATGCCATGCTGCCTTGTATTTGAAATTTGTAGGGTTCCTATTGACCTAAGGCTTCCTTTGCCTCTGCCCTAATGATCTTAATGGTCTAATTAATTGAGAGACAGGTAAGGCAGATGAGAGGACAGTGCAAAATGCTGGATAGGAAATAATTCACTGTTAAATTGCATCATATCCGAAAGGCCTTGATGGAGAAGAATTAAATAAAAGCACAAGGATCAAGAGGAGGGAGTTGCACAGTGTTCAGAACAGCCCCTCTCCTCTTTTGTTCCTCGCTTTCTGGGCAGCACATTCTCTGTATAGACCAGTGGTTCTCAACCTTCCTAATGCCGCGACCCTTTAATACATTTCTCATGTTGTGGTGACCCCCAACCATAAAATTATTTTTGTTGCTACTGCATAACTGTAATTTTGCTACTGTTATGAATCGTAATGTAAATATCTGATATGCAGGATGTATTTAGGCGACCCCTGTGAAAGGGTCGTTTGACCCCCAAAGGGGTCGCGACCCACAGGTTGAGAACTGCTGGTATAGACTGAAGATTTAGTCTGTCCTTATGCTTGAGCAGTTAGCCCTGCCCTGGGGCAAGTGGGTGGAGGAGAGGGTGTTGGCAGATAAGGGAGGTTCCCCTCGTTTCCCTTGCCTATCTCCTGGAAAGATGGTTGGTTCAGATTAGCTGACTGCTGATTCTTTTTCTGGCGTTGCCATCAAGTGATGGGTCCTTTCAGCAGTTGTCCATCCTCCCAGGTTTTTCCTGCAGTGTTATCCTGTTGCTTGCACACAGTGACATTTTCTGGTATAATTTTAAAAGACAGTTGCCTCTCTTGTAAGTGGAGAAGCCATAGTGAGCAGTACTAACCAAAAGCAAAAAAACAAAAAACAACCCTCAGGAAAAGTTACTTCAAGGAAATTTATGTGGATTGTCGAATAAAATAGTGTCCTTGATATATGTGGTTAATGGCATTTTCCCTACATGTGTGTTTACACATATGGAAGGGCAGCAGAGTCTATTGGAAATAATTCAGATTTGAGTCTGATCAGTCTGATTTCTCTCCTGGCTCTGCCACTTAGACTTTTGAGCAGGCAATTTCCTCATCTGTGAAGGGTGTGATGATTCCCATTACATGGCGTTAGTATGAAGACTCAGTGAGCCAGTGCGCATAAGGCACCAGCAGTGCCTCACATGTAGCCTGTGGTCAGTACAAGGAAGATGGTGAAGCTGTAATGTAGTTATTGGGCCAAAGTTGTATGCCTTCCTGTGGTCCTTGTCAGTCCGTGTCCTGGGACAGAGGCAGCACATCTTTTGCGATGTGAATTTTTCAGCTGTGCACTGTTGATGATCAAGTCCCTGGACAAAATGGCAGCTGGCCGCACATTCTAAGGGTGAGTTTAAACCTTTGATTGAGGACCCCTGTGTTAGGAAGGTTTCACTTGTTCTTTTTATTTTTAACACTTACTTATACTTTGCCTTGTTTCGGAAGGCTAACATTTAAATAAGGATATATGTAATAGAAGAAATGATAAATTGAATGTCAAAGCAAAAAGAAAAAGAAACAGCTGGGGTGAGAATGTGGCGCCAACAATGAGGCTGATGAGTACATGGTAGCTAATGTTTACTAAAAGCTAACATTCATTACGCACTCATTATGTGCCAGGGACTGTTACGTGCTTCAGATCATTGCCGCGTTTAGTCATGCTGTAAGTACTGTGTGATAAGCTCTATGATTGTACCCATTCTGCAGCTCAGGACACTGCCCGAGAGAGGAAAAATCTTACCCAAGATTGCATAACTAGAAAGTGTAAGAGGCAGGATTCTAACTGGATAGTCTGACTTTAGAGCCCACATCTGAGTCAATATGAAATACTACTTTCTTCATAACATTGCAACAATATTCATAACTTATTTGTCAGAGCATAAAGAAAAGAGTGTACGATACCCCACATTTAATAATGATTGCTTCAGGAGACCAGGTCTTGAGTGAGAGATAAGCAACTCATTTTGTACTTTAATTAAAACAAACAAACAAACAAAAATCTTTAAGATTAATGTATGTAAAACAGTGCTTTGACTGGTCCTAGTAGAATCATGACCATATGTACTTTTAACATTTTCTATTTTTGGAAAATATTAGACCTACAAGAAAGTTTCAAAAAGCAGTGCAAAGAAGCACTATTTACAAAAACCAAGAATTGGAAATAACCTAAGTATCCATCAGCGGATGAATGGATAAAGAAAATATATGAATATATTCAATGAAATATTATTTGGCCATAAAAAAGGATGAAATCCTGCCATTTGTGACAACATGGATGGACCTTGAGGGCTTTATACTAAGTGAAAAAAGACAAAGGCAAATACTGTATGATCTCCCTTATATGTGGACTCTAAAAAAATACCCAAACCCCTTCCATAAACCAAGCTCATAGATGCAGAGAACAGATTGGTGTTGTCCAGGGTGGGGTTGGGATTGGGAAAAATGGATGAAGGGTGGTCAAAGGGTGCAAACTTTCAGTTATAATACGTTACGGGAATGTGATATACAGCATGGAGACTATAGTTGGTAATACTGGATTGTATACTTGAACGTTGCTCAGAGTATATCTTAAAAGTTCCCATTACAAGAAAAAACTTCTGTAATTATGTATGGTGATGGATGTGACGTAGACAGACTTCCTGTGGTGATCATTTTGCAATACATACAAATATTGAATCATTATGTTGTACACTTGAAACTGATATAATGATAAAAACAAGGACATTCATTTATGTAATCTTAGTACAGTTACCTAAACCAGTATTAGGATTGATAGAGTACTAACATGTAGTCTGTAAAACTTATTCACATTTCACCTATTCTTCTAATGCCCATTATAGGGAAAGGAAAATAACTTCTTTCTGGTCCATGATCCAGGTTGCATTTAGTTCTCATCTGTATAGTCTTCCTTTTAATCCAGAGTAGTTCATCATCTGCATTTCCTTGTCTTTCTTGACTTAATACTTTTGAAGAGGACAGGCCATTTATTTTGTATCTCCCTTTAGTTTGAGCTTGTTTGATGTTTCTCATGGTTATTAAAGGATGTGCATTTGTGGCAGGCATCCCACATGGGGTGATGTTCTATCCTCAGTGTATCATTACAGTGCACCTCTTGTCCTCCCTGGTGCAAGAGGTGTTTGCCAGGTGGCTTCAAAAAGTTGCTATGTTTTCCTTTTATGATTAATAGGTATCTTGTGGGGAGATATTTTGAGACTATGTAAATATCCTGTTTGTCATCAAATTTTCACCTACTAGTTATAGCATCCATTGATGATTCTTGCCTGAGATAGCTATTACTATGTTGGCTGCCAAAGGGTGATTTAATAATTTCACTACTACTTCTTTATTTATTATTTGACTCCATATATTTTTGAGATATGTCTCCTATGTCTGTTTGTATAGCAGGAGGTAAGTGTGTATTTCATAGTTATTCCAAAGAGGATCTACTGTGAAGAAAGGAAAAACTTTAAAAATAGTCTTACTTAGGTACATTTATATTCATAAAGGTTTTAAGACAACCTATTAATTTATAAACATAATAAAATAATGCAATAAAGTTTGCATTGGGCTCTGGGCTTCCTACAGTAGAAATGGAGAAATGGTCAGCTGTAAGTTTTTATAACAATTGTGAAAGGAATATAGAAAGTCAAATAACAGCAAAATGTCTTCCCGGAGTTAGCAAGGTACTTGACACTGCAGGAAGGGAAAGAGCAGAGCATGGGAGATGGGTGAAACAAGACAGTACCGAGTGTGAGATCCAAATTATTCAGCTGCGCTTTTCCTGTAGACAGAGCTCACCAGCTCGAGCTTTAGACTAAGCGGGGCATTGTCAGATGGCATCCAGGTTGAAAAGAAAACCAAGAGCTTGTAGACCTCATTGAGCTATCTTTTTAACAAGTTGGGTAGAGGGAGAGCCTGTGACAAGGAGCATGGCACAGAATCCAGACGGTTGGGTAAAGTGGCTTGAAATATAGAATGGGAGGTCAGCCTGGAGGAATAATCAGGTTACAGCTGCTTTTTACATGGGATTTTGGGTAGAGCAAAGATGGTTGTCCATTTTGGACCAAATAGACGGGGTGACAGATGAGGAGGAAGTGCTTTGTGCCAGGTTTGATGATGGGCAGGAATTTCTGTGTTTAACCATCCTTAAAGGCTCTGTGGAAGAGATGGCTCAGTGGCTCCACGAAGGAGCATGTTGCCAGCCTCATTGGTAGAGGTAATATTCTGAGATAAGCAGACTGGTCATAGACCAGTGAAGCTGAGCAATATTCCCAGTTGGACAAGCCTGGAGGGGGAGAAGGGCCTTGGAACCAACTTGTGGGCAATGGCAGCCATTGAAGGACCGTTGGGAGAGCACAGCATTGCAGCACCGGTGCTAACGACTGCCTGAGGAGTTAGGGATCGGTGAAGGTCAAGTGGACTAGGGCCAAGGGGAAGTGAGGGGGAAGCAAATTGGAGTAAGGACGAGGGTGGTTGTTCTTGGTGTGTTTGGGTGAGTGAAGGACTGGGATGAATTTGAGAAGTCTTCAAGATTTCAGGCTTCAGGATACAGTTGATTGGCTGAGGGTAGCCTTATAAAAAAGGTGGTCAAGTTCTTCTCCAGCAGGATGCTTTTTTAAAATTATTTTTTTATTTGGAGAAGGCCTTGTTTTTGGTTTTGTTTTAATATATTTTTAATTGATTTCAGAAAGGAAGGGAGAGGAGAGAGAGAAACATCACTGATGAGCTACTTCCTGCACGCCCCCTACTGGGGATCGAGCCCGAAACCTGGGCATGTGCCCTGACCAGGAATCGAACCATGGCCTCCTGGTTCAGTTTCACTGAGCCATGCCAGCTGGGCTGGAGAAGGCCTTTTAAGAAAAAAAAAAAAAAAAAAAAAAAAAAAAAAGCCAAATAATTTTGAGGAACAATTTAGAAAAGTGGAGAAAGTTTTCTTTGGCTTCTTACTTTGGCTGAGGATCCTAAGCCTTGTGTATGTCAGCAGATGGTAGTTGGAGCCAATTCAACACCAGTAGGAGTCTCCAGTTTGGAGTGGTGAAGAAGGAAACTTTATTCAGTGCAAACAACTCAGTTGTGATGTAGATGGCTGTGAAAACAGCATGGCTGTGGAATAGTTCAATCGATTGTGTTACACCTCAGTTATGAAGCAGCACAGCAGCCTGGCTGTGAGGAGGCCCTGGGGCCAGGAGGCCCTGGGGCCAGGCAGCCCTGGGCAAGGGTCCTCTACTGCCAGATAGCTCTGCTCTGCCTGCTCTGCTCCCTGCCAGTCTGTACTGTTTTGCCCTGCCTGTCCACTCCCTTCGGTGTTTTTGTCTTTGGTACTTCAGTTCCAGCTAGGATACGTAACCTTCAGTGGAAAGGGAAAGTGCTCTCTCTGAACCAGAGGGGAGCTGACTTATATAAAGAGAGGTCTCTGCCCTGGTTCCTAATTGGTCTGTCCTCTTGCAACTGAGGATTCCAGATCCTCACAGTTTGATTGGTCAAAAAGGCTTTGTCCTCGTTGGTCATAATGGAGCCACTCTGATTGGTCAGTGAAGATGCTGATGGGGGATATAGCTGCACAGCTCTGATGGGATGGGGAGTCTCAGTCCTATTGGTTGAAATGCAATTTCAGGAACTCCTTTATAAGGGCTGGTTCAGATGTCAGGAACTGAATGCAGGCTTTTCCCTGAAGTATGGTTGCATTTGAGTGAGAGGCCCTGGTTCAAAAACAGCTGGTAGGGTTTCTCTCTCTCTCTCTCTTTTTTTAATAGTATATTTTTATTGATTTCAGAGAGGAAAGGAGAGGGAGAAAGATAGAAACATCAGTGATGAGAGAGAATCATTGATTGGCTGCCTTCTGCACACCCCCTACTGAGGATTACGCCCCCTACTGGGGATTGAGCCTACAACCCAACAGGTGTGCCCTGACCAGGAATTGAACTGTGACCTTTTGGTTCATAGGTTGGCACTCAGCTGCTGAGCCACAGTGGCTGGACATAGGATCTGCTTTTAAATTTGAGTCCAGTTAACCACCAGGAGTTCTTGGTAGGTATATTCTTTCTCAGGCTCTACATGTGCTTTGTGATTTATATTTATACTAGAGGCCTGGTGCAAGAAATTTGTGCACGGGTAGGGTCTCTAGGCCTGGCCGGCGATCAGGGCCAATCTGTGGGGCGACCGGCGGGGCAATGGGGGGGCCTCACTAGCACCTGCCTTGGCTGGTCTGGCACCGCCTGCTCGCTGGCCCCATCCCCTGCTGCCTGTCGCTTCCCTCTGCAGGGCGATCGGGGGACCCCTGCTGGCACCTGCCTTGGCTGGCCTAGGGCCTGTGGGCTGGGGACAGCTCCTGCGTTGAATGTCTACCCCCTGGTGATCAGTGGGCATCATAGCGATCTGTCGTTCTGCTGTTTGGCCCATTTGCATATTAGGTTTTTATTACATAGGATCTTGGGAACAACCTTTTAAAACACATTTCTTGTGGCTGCCCAATTGAAGTGTTTTTACAAATGCGAATTTTAAAAAAGAAATTTGTTTTTATTACAGTAAAAGTGGTATGTGTACATGGTACAAATAAGAACAAACTAACACAACTTCTGACAAAATTATAATGGAAAATTGAAAATTGCTCATAGTTTTTGCCATGTGATAACTATTTTATTTATATGTCCATAGAAAAAAGATGGCGAGAATACTTATGTAAGACTGACCATACTATTTTGTTAGCAATTTTCTTTTTAGGTCAAATGTATGTCATGATTATTTTTCCAAATCAATAAATTAGATCTCTTATGAGTTAGTACAATTTCAGTGTATTATTTTCTTCTGTGAATGGTTAGCCATTATTTTATTTTTTTATTCATACTTGGTTGCCAACATCTAGGTCAGCAATTTTCAATCAGTGTTCCATGGCACACTGGTGTGCCACAAGAATTTTTAAAACATGCAATATTTGACTGTTAGAGGTTAGGGGTGCTGACCTCTTTTGCCTAAGATTGTCAAAGAAGAAGTGACAGCAGCCAACACAATAGCTGTCTGCTGTGAATGAATAAAAATTATACCTAATTTTTTTTGTCAGATTGGCAAGAAATAGAGTATTTTTTGGTATGCCACAGAATTTTAGTAATTAGTTTATGTGTGCCATGAGATGAAAAAGGTTGAAAATCGCTGATTTAGGCAGTTCCTTGCTGTTTGGTCATAGCACCACTACACTGAGCATGCATATCTTTATGCCCTCTGTGTCTGTGCTGAAAGTTCTGAAAGGCTGAGTGGCTGAGTCGGAGGCCCGATTGCCCATCCATCAGTGGTGTGTGGCGTTAGCATTTCTCTTGGGGTGTTTCCTTTTGGATGGGCAAAAGCTATCTCTGTTGCTGGAAGCAGCATTGAAGAGTACTTCTTCTGTTCTTAACCTTTCAGATAAGACCAAATCTGAGGAGGATACAAAGTAAATAATTTTATTTTTGTGATTGCTGAAAATATCTTTGCCCATGGTGTATAAAATATTAACAGAAGGGTATATCAGCAGTTAGGAGGAGGAAGTCCTGATATCACAATCAAGCCCACTTTGAGGTGGATTAAAGAAGTTGGGTCTTGCCTTAACCGGTTTGGCTCAGTGGATAAAGCGTCGACCTCCAGACTCAAGGGTCCCAGGTTCGATTCCGGTCAAGGTTATATACCTTGGTTGCGGGCACATATCCGTTAGGGAGTGTGCAGGAGGCAGCTGATCGATGTTTCTCTCTCATCCATGTTTCTAACTCTCTAACCTTCACCCTTCCTCTCTGTAAAAAAATCAATAAAACAGATTAAAAAAAAAGAAGTTGGGTCTTTCCATTTGTTGTTCTTTAATTCCATTAACTTACTTTTTTTTTTTTTTAACACAGTGAGAATAATACTGATTTATCTCCCAAGAGAGTTGTGAGGAAAAACCCCTCATAAGCTGTTATTTTGGAATGTTCCTTTCCTTTTCCCAGGTGCTTTCACAGCTTCTATTAACCTACATGTCAGCTCATCTTAACTGGGCTGAGATGGGAGATGCTAAGTTAAGTAGATGGCAGTTTTGTTTGTGTTGGGCAGTGAGGGGTAGGTGTGTGATCTTAGTTGGTTCTTCAGAAGATTCCAGCCTAACCTAACAAATGTTTAAAAAAAACACTCAGCTTTTTAAGAAAAATGATTGTTAACCTTTCTGATCATGGTTAGGACTTTGTATTGAACACGATGGACTTTGTATTGAACAAGAACTCAGTTCAAACCAGTTTGAACTGAAATGAACATTACTGGGGCAGATCACTGGCCAGGGTGGTGGTTGAGATGACCGCGGAGACGGTGCTGGGGATTGGGTGGGGCGGGCTCTGCTTCTGTGTGGCCGGTGTCCACGACCTTGGACGAAGGCTTCTGTTTAGTGTTGTACTCAAGTCCGCCTGCTATGACCCCTTGCTCACTACCAGAGGAAAGAACCTCCCTATTCCAGCTTGGAGTAAAACAAACACAAACCCTTAAAGAAATCCTTAAACCCTTCATCCACTCCTTGTGGCCAGGGAGATGTGGCAGTGCAAAAAAATGGTGGTCCCCCTCAGAAAACCTGGTGCTAAAGGGAGGGAGTGAGGAGGATGTGTTTTTCTGAAAAAAGAGGCGTGGCTGGGGCAGGTGGCTCAGGGGGAACCACTGGGGGAATTCTGCCGTCTTTGGAATGTGGTATTTTAGATTGCGGAGAGGCTGCAGGCTCTAGTGCAGTGTTTCTTTGTTATGGGGTGGGGCCACAACATTAGTAACAAAGAAACAGAATTTCCAGAGGATGAGGCCCAGAAATCAGGATTTTAAAAAGATTCCCAGGTGATTCTAATGTGCAGCCAAGGTTGCGAACCACTGCCCTAGTGGGAGGCTCAGGGGTTGGGATCAGAGGCCTGGGTTTGCATGACAGCTCTGCACTTCGCGGTGGGTGGACTTAGGCGCGCCATTGAACCTCTGCCTCCTGTGGTCAGGAGTGGTTGACCTGAGGAGTGGCCCGTGGGCCACAGTGCATGGCACAGGGATGTCTCTGTGTGTGCACCTCGTTTCACTACTTTGTCTTCGGATGACCCTGTATTACTTGGATTTTCACTTCTGACCTCAGGTGAGAGCTTTTCTATCCCAAATCCCAGCCTTAGTGATTATACTAGATTTTGGAGTCTTAGCACTGAAATGCCAGTGCGTTTATGGGTATAATGCCATTCTTTCTGTGTTTTACAAATCTGAAATCTGAATCACTTGTGTGTTGATGTACACAGAGAGCATATGCTGCTTTAGCGCTTCAGGTGTGCACCGACCTTGCCTGTCCTGCGCTAAACCAGTCCTGGGTATCTTGTAACTAAGGCAGTGGGAGTTAAAACTAGTGAGCTTGAGCCTCTTATGTTTATTCATCGCTTATATTTTCTGAGAGCCAGTTTGAGCCCTTTACTTCTGCTATAATTCCCAAATGGCGTAGTTTTAAAATCAGGGGAGGAGCTATTTGTTAAAGAAATGAGCGGAGGCTATGGTAGGGGGTGAGGAAGTGGGGAGTGCCAGGCCCTGTTTCCAGCCCTCCTCTGGATCTGGGCCACTTTCTCCTTTGTAGGAGCTGGATTCCCTGTTCTCTTCTTTTTCTAGACATTTTCTTAGGGCCAAACCTTTCTTCCCTAGGATATCATGTTAGCCAGGTCAGCCTCTGGCTTAGTCATGCTACTTTGAGAGAAGTAGCATGAGCAGGTGGGTGAAAGCCAGTGCTTTGCACAGGAAGGAATGCTTGGGGTTAACTACATACTACAACCCAGCCCCAAGGGCCACCCTGAGGATTTCGGCTCACAGGGCCCCAAACACAGGTGGATGGGTGTGTAAGTGCACAGTGGAAACATGCATTCAGGGTGGGCAAAAGTTACAGTTGTTCGCACGGAAAGTACTGTAACGATTAATAAATAATAATACAAGAATAAACTCTGTTTCGTGTACTCAACACTGTAAACCTATTTTTGCCCCACCCTGTACATACTGGGACAGCTGGCAATAGGTGGACCTTTTATGATTGTTTTTAATACTATTAAGCATAGTTTAGTTGGAGAAAACTTTATATGCATCACATATGGACCGATGTATGTAGGGAGTTATATGCTTTATCATTTATGCTTTAACTCTGTACATCAATCCATAAATGATTCAGACTTCACATTTTCAAAATACAGAAAGAGTGGCATTATGCCCACACAAACCCTGGCCTTTTGGTACTAGAATTCCAAGAAAAAAAATGTGGTATGGCATATGCCAACCTATTAAAAGATCACTTTCAAGAGAAGGGGGTCTTTAGAGGGGAATGTTTTATTGTTGGGTTTTTCAAAATAATACAACTGGCATTTAAAAAGGATCTTTTTCTTTTTGAAGAATACTATAGGGCAGGGGTCCTCAAACTTTTTAAACAGGGGGCCAGTTTACTGTCCCTTAGACCGTTGGAGGGCCGGACTATAGTTTAAAAAAAAACTATGAACAAATTCCTATGCACACTGCACATATCTTATTTTGAAGTAAAAAAACAAAACGGGAACAAATACAATATTTGTATTTGCATGTGGCCCGCGGGCCGTAGTTTGAGGACCCCTGCTATAGGGCCTTCAAAAGTGGCAGTTCTCTGTGCAGGTCAGTTTTATTTGAATTAGAAGGGTGTTTGCTTCCTGCCCAGGGCTGCTGCTGCTGCTGCTGCTAAAGGAACAAGAAGAGAGAAGAGGGTGAAGGTGGCCAGACAGGAAGCCATCTGAACTCATCAGCTTTTCTTTGCTCTGAAGAGAAGCAACCTGAAGCACCTTGCTAGAAGGATTATTTTTATAGACTAAAGTCTTGTTTCCTTTCTGAGGGAAAATTGATCTGTTTATTGTGCCACCTCCCAAACTGGTACACCCTGCTTAGGCAGGCATGCACCTCTGGCCACGGGAACACCGGCGACTCGAGTTGAAGTGCTTGGGGTCTGTGGAGCCCTGTTCTAGAATCTTACTGTGGCGACTGCTTCCTCTCCTCTGAAGTCACAGCCGGCCTCTGCTGCTCCAGCGGTCGGATTTTGTAACTTGCCGGCAGGCGCTCCCAGGCTCCAGTGTAATGTTGGAGCATCAACTCAGTTCCTAGTTGTCACTCTTCTTTCCCATGGTTTCTTCAGAGGTGGCCTTGGCTCTGTAAAGTAGATGATTTATAACGGAAAAGTTAAGAGCTTGAGCTCTGGGACCAGACTGCTTGGGTTAAAACCCATGTGCCTTCCCTATTCCTTCATCAGTTGTGTGTAAACAGTCTAGTTGCAGAGCAGCCTCCTTTCAAGGACTTGGCTGTGTCTTTGCAGGGTAGGAGGTGAAAGTTTACTGGCCCAGGTCTCTTCCTGCATTTAAATTCCTACGAGTATGGATTGTGGGTGTATACTTTACTTTTCTTTCTTTCTTTCTAAATTATTTTGGAAACGAATAAGCAGTCGTCTCTGGTGGGGCAGATCAGATCCACTGGGATCTTAACCTCCTCCCTCTGATGAAAACCACCAGTTAGAGTGTGTCCAGGCTTCAGGAGTTGGTTTTCAATGAGGCTGTAGTGAGGGAGAAGTTCCAAGGCAGTGTGCACACATCTGATGAGCTGTGTCAGTGAGCTGTGAGCACCGTAAAAGGTTCCAGTATTGGAAGAAATTGCACTCAAATGAGCATAAAGCTGATCATAGTGAAGAACAAAAGTGAATACATATGAGCAAGAATAGAAAAGGATTTGAGTGGGGAGCTACTCGCCTGGTGGACACAGTATGAAAAGAGGAGGATGATGTTGCTTGAGTGAAGTCAAAAGTGAACTAGAAGTGTTTGCTTTATGTATTTTGCCAAAATGTGATTAAATGGTGACAGGAATTGCAGAAAAGGAACTGTCTGAATATCATCAAGATATTTGATCTCCTCTGTCAGAAATAATAGTATGCTTCTGTATGCACTACTTTTATTTATTTTATTTTATTTTAAATTATTTAAAAGATATATTTTTCTTGATTTCAGAGAGGAAGGGAGGAGAGAGAGAGAAACATCAATGATGAGAGAGAATCATTAATTGGTTGCCTCCTACACACCCCCTACTGAACCCATAACCAGGGCATGTGCCCTGTCCGGGGTTGTGACCTCCTGGTCCATAGGTGGGTGCTCAACCACTGAGCCACGCCAGCCGGGCTGTATACATGACTTTTACATCTTACCCCACTTCCCCGAGGTTCACCCTGAGACTCTTGAGGGTTATGTAATGTTCTCTAGGGCACATGGCATTGGACTGGACTTGGATGGGAACCTCTAGGCCTTTAGTTCTCTTGTTCAGCCAGACTCTGCTGATAGAGATAACTAGCTGCTTTGTGATCATCGTGTTTGGGGAGTAGGGAAAAAAATAAAACAATCTTGGATTTCCTGCTGGGCTCATAGTGGTGGGTATGAGTTTAAATTTTCAGTGGAAAGAATAAAAACTTCAGCAGAAGTTGGGAAGAACAGCAGTGTTGTAACAGTGACGGGGAAGTGGCTGGGTGTCTACAGGTGAAGAAGAAAAACCAACCCAGTGTTAGGATTTTAAGTGGACTAGCATTCTGACAGCCAGATGAGCAGTGTTGATAACCTTAGAACCAAGTTTAGAAAGAAAACATTTATTTCATACTAAGAACAAAAGGTCCTTCTGGGAGGGAGAGAAATGATTGTAGGTGTAAAGATCGAAGGAAATAGCTTGATGATAGTGGAGCAGCAGATAAGATAAAGTAAATCTGCAATCGTATCTTTAAAATGAAAGATATGCCAGGATCCAATTTATGTTATGTTTCCTTTTAATATTTGATTTAGACTCTGAACATTTTTGGCAGAAAAATTTGTTTTAACTTAATTTAAAAAAATCAATACGCTCTTGGACTGAGATGGAGAATTAGAAGTTTCTGCTTATATTTATTTGGCTGGGTAAGTAATTGAAAATGGGTCCTAAAATCTTCGGTTCTGCTTTGCATCCGGACGTGGGTCCTTGTCCTGCACTGTTTGGCATCAGCCTTTTTTTCTGAGTGGATTCTTGGCCCTGCAGTCACCTTTGTGAGATGCTGGTCTGCCCAAGAAGGGAGTTTAAAGTAGAAATTCAAGGTCAGCTGTGCATGCTAGCCATTGCCAAAGTGACACACAGGCAAACAGAATGACTCTGTGCTCCTCACATTCTTGTTCTTAGAGGTCAGGGGAAGGATCTGATTGCAAGTTTAGGATAGGAGAGAGTGATTTTTGACTTGTTAAGGCATGGCTTTTCATTTCTAAGTGCTTTAAAGAACTACGGTTCATTGTTCATTCCAAAGTCCTAATGATTTGGATATTTTTTCTCTGACAAGAATGTGGCTTTTGGCAGAGACTATGCATCACAATTGCTTAAAATAACCAAGTCCTTTAGAACCTGAATGAAAATGTGTGGCCTCTGTGCATGTGATGTGTTTATGAAAGAAATGTGTGTATGATGATTAAAAAATCATTTTAAATGGGAAACGGTGACGTTCAAATTGGGGAAATCTCAAATGTCCAGCATTAGGAGAATATAAAATATATGTAAGTGCCCTGGTTGGTGTGGCTTAGTTGGTTGGGCATCGTCCTGTGCACTGAAAGGTTGCCTGTTTGATTCTGCTCAGGGCACACACCGGGGTTGTGGCCTCGATCCCTGGTGGGTATGTGTGATCGATGTGTTGCTCTCACATCGATGTTTCTGTTTCTCTCTCCCCCTCTCTCTTCCTCCCTCTCTAAAATTCAATCTATATATATAAAAGCCTAAGTGACTGTTACGACCAGACAGCTGGATGACGGGCTGGTAACTGTGACGCGCACTGACCATCAGGGGGCAAACACCCAATGCAGGAGCTGCCCCCTGGTGGTCAGTGCACTCCCACAGCCAACCTCCCACGGTCCCTCCCCCTGGCTGGCCAGCCCCAATTGGTCCCAATTGGGACTGGGCAAGATGGCCCGGATCGTCGGCCAGGCTGAGGGACCCCACCTGTGCACGAATTTGTACACCAGGCCTCTAGTAAAATATAAAAATATACATGTAAGTATTTCTATATGTTATCCAGAGGATGGTGTACTCTGCAGCAAATATAGTTTATAAAGAGTTTTTAGTGACATGGGGAAATGCCAATGGAATAATATAAAATGATAAGGCTGGTGCAAAATTTATATATAGCAAGATCTCAACTATATAAAAATGTGTAGGAAAAATGATCTGGGAAGAGATATGTAAAAATTTTAATGGTTTTAATCCTATTCTGAAATAATAGCTGATAGGTTTTCTTCCTTTGCTCCTGTATTTTCTAAATTTTCCACAGTATGCATATATTGGTTTTTAAACAGGAATTTAAAAATTTCCCTCTACAACTGCTCTGAGAAGATATGGGTCAGGATATGATAGAGATGATGTTTTATCTGTATGGTCTGCTACATGAAGAAATAGAAGTTGGATTTACAGCATAAAGCAGCGCCTTTGGTAGATGCACAATTGCATATCTGAGATTAAGGGGATCACCAGTAATTAGTGATTTACAGTGATTCCTTAATTTTTCTCTGGGAATTATGGCAACAAGTAACTTTTCATATCGAAAATATGGATGATACCCAAGCAATATTGCAATTAGGATCAAGGCTCCACTAGACATATTCAACTGCTTCAGCCCCACTTTTTTTTCTCATAAATTTTCAACTGTTGGTCTAAAGTTCTTTTTTTAAATCCTCAAGTTAGGAATGAGGATATTTTTCCCTTTGATATTTAGAGAGAGTGGAAAAGAGGGGGGAGGGGGACAGAGAAAATGAGGGGAGAGGGAGAGAGAGAAACATCTGTGTGAGAAAGACACATCGATTGGTTGCTCCAGTACTTGCTCCAACCTGGGGCAGGGAATGAACCTGCAACCCAGGAATGTGCCCTTGACCAGGAATAGAACCAAGACCCTCTGGTGTGCAGGCAGACACTCTAATCACCGTGCCACACCAGCCAGGGCTAAAAAGATTTTAAATAAATCTGTAGAAAATCTGTTACTGCACTGTTTTGATAAAGACTGTTTTGATAAGTTTGCCAGCTAAATGAGCAAACATTGGTTTGAATTTAGCTTATCTTAATGACTTAATATACTTCATTTTAAAATTTATCTTCCAGTGGTAATTGCTAGATTTTATTTTGTTGTTGTCTGAGAATTTTGAGATAGAAGATTGTGAAACATGCCGAAGCCAGATGCTCAGAGTTGATTAACAGTGCAGTGGGAGTAATCCAGCTCTGGCTGTTTGATTTGGTTTCTGCTTTATGTAGAAGGAGGATTAATCCAAGAGCGAAAAGGCTTCTTTATCCTCGCTAATGCATGATGGTACACGTGGATTTGAAGCATGCTCTTTATGTATTTCAGACCTTTAGAATGGAGATTTTTTTTTTCTGTAACTATTTTTTTTTCTCTTTTGTCCACAACCCTTGTGTCAAGAGCTGACTTTGAATAGATTGCAGTGAGGGAATGGCTCCACTGAGTATGAAACCCCACCCAGAAGCGCCCTGTTTCTGGGAGGAGGGTCTCTCTCATCCTCCCAGTCCCAGTCCTGATGTTCTGCTGGAGTGGCAGGGGACCCAGCTCTCCAAGGCCAACCTAGGCCACCTGAGGCCACCTGAGACCACCTCAGGCTATCCGAGGCCACCTGAGGTCACCTGAGGCCATCTGAAGCTAATGGAAGTGCTCCAGGGCTGCCCTAACCTTCTGTCTGGGTGGGATTGACTTAGAGGCATTCAGTCATAATCCTGTAGGTGGTAGCTGTGCCCCATGGTAGAATGGAGATCTCTCTCTTTTTTAAAAATTTTTACCTGAGGCCCTAGCTGGTTTGGCTCCGTGGATTGAGCGTTGGCCTGCAGACTGAAGGGTCCCAGGTTTGATTCTGGTCAAGGGCATGTACCTCTGTTGCAGGTTTCGTCCTGGCCCTGGTCCGGCTGTGTGTGGGAGGCAACCAATCCGTGTGCCTCTCTCACATCGATGTTTCTCTGTTTCTCCCCCTCCCTTCTACTCTGTCTAAAAAAAAATCAATGGGAAAATATCCTCGGTTGAGGATTAACAAAACAAACAAACAAAAATTTTCATCTGAGGTTTTGTTTAGAGAGATGAAGGAAAGGAGGGAGGAGAGAGAGAGAGAGAGAGAGAGAGAGAGAATGCCAGGGCTAGAATGGAACTCTTTGACATGAAGGAATGTGTTGAGTCTTCTTATCCCCTTCACTAACAAAACAGTCTTAGTAAGAATTATAATTATAATTGCATTAGTGATTGTCAGGGAGAGAAATGGGAAGTTATTATAAAAAGACAATCTAAGGCAGCGGTTCTCAACCTGTGGGTCCCGACCCCTTTGGAGGTCGAACGACCCTTTCACAGGGGTCGCCTAAGACCATCCTGCATGTCAGATATTTACATTACGATTCATAACAGTAGCAACATTACAGTTATGAAGTAGCAACGAAAATAATTTTATGGTTGGGTCACAACATGAGGAACTGTATTTAAAGGGCCAGAAGACCCTGATCGGTTTGGCTTAGTGGATAGAGCGTCGGCCTGCGGACTCAAGGGTCCTGGGTTCAATTCCAGTCAAGGGCATGTACCTTGGTTGCGGGCACATCCCCAGTGCGGGGTGTGCAGGAGGCAGCTGGTCGATGTTTCTCTCTCATCGATGTTTCTAACTCTCTATCTCTCTCCCTTCCTCTCTGTAAAAAATTAATAAAAAATATATTTAAAAATAATAATAATAAAGGGCCAGAAGGTTGAGAACCACTGATCTAAGGAAACTGATAATACCATACTGTACTTTCAAAAGATCTGTTTCAAAAGAAACATTATAGGGATGTACTAATGAAGACTCAATTCTGTTTTAAACTTTAAAATAAAACATGTATCAACTAAATGAAGGAAGAGAAGGAAAGTATGTATGTTTTGGACTCAAAGGAGTGTTTTTAAATTTTATTTATTGATTTTAGCCGAAACCGGTTTGGCTCAGTGAATAGGGCGTCGGCCTGCGGACTGAGAGGTCCCAGGTTCGATTCCGGTCAGGGGCATGTACCTTGGTTGCAGGCATATCCCCAGTAGGGGATGTGCAGGAGGCAGCTGATCGATGTTTCTAACTCTCTATCTCTCTCCCTTCCTCTCTGTAAAAAATCAATAAAATATATATTAAAAAAAAATAAATTTTATTTATTGATTTTAGAGAGAGAAGAAGGAGGGGAGAGACACATCGATTTGTTGTTCCACTTATGCATTCATTGGTTGATTCTGGTATATGCCCTGACTGGGGATCACACCCGCAACCTCCGTATATCAGGACAATACTAGCCAACTCAGCTACACAGCCAGGGCTGTTTTGTTTATTTATTTATTTTTTTAAAAGAAGTGAGTGGTTTAATACAGCTTACAAATGTAGTAAAAAAAAAAATAAAAAGAAGAGCTTTAACATGTTTTGAATGTCTAGTTATATACCAGATCTTGTGATAATCGCTCTTAATATTTTATGCCACTTAAGCATCATAAGAATTGAATTTTCACCCCCTTTTTAAATTTGGGAAACAAAATAAATATTTACCATCTTCTCCTCCCTAAAAAATTATTTGAGTGAAAGTCTTTTTAAGAAGTTCCAAACAGTCAGTGATGAAAGTAACTTGCTTAATATGTGACTACCCAGAGGTGCCCACACCTTGGTGAGCATCTTTCTGGGCTTTTCCCTGTGCATGTGCCACATTAGAATTACAGTATGTTTGCTTTGTTTTACTCAATATAAAAAAGTTTTTGGAATTTTTTTTTAAATACATTTTACTGATTTTTCACAGAGAGGAAGGGAGAGGGATAGAGAGTCAGAAACATCGATGAGAGAGAAACATTGATCAGCCGCCTCCTGTACACCCCCCCCCCCCCCGGGATGTGCCCGCAACCAAGGTACATGCCCTTGACTGGAATCGAACCCAGGACCCTTCAGTCCGCAGGCTGATGCTCTATCCAAACCGGCTATGGCTGGAATTTTTTAAATATTAAAATATAGTCATTTCTTTTGCCTCGAGATACTCCTTTTTATGCATGTTGTGATTTACCTACCTTATTTCCAATAGATTTAGGTTATTTGTTCATTTTGACCATTTAAATAACATTGTGACAATTATCCATGCATAATGGTTGTATATTTTTCCCCCAACATTTTTTATGGATTTTTTTCAAATATGCATAAAAGTAAAGAAAATAAAACAATGAATCTCCACATACCCATCACCTACTTCAGTTATTATTAGCATCCTGCCATTCATTTCATCTGTCCTCTCTCTGCTTTCCCCCTGAAATATTTTAAAATACGTTCTACATGTCATATAATTTTATCTGTAAATATTCCTTATGTATCTCAAATGAGGACTTTAAAAATAACCTCAATCACACTCAACAAAATTACCATAAATTAAAATAATCTAATAATTGCTCTATGTTCAGTTATCCTCAGTTGTTTAAAAAATGGCTTTTTACAGTTGATTTTTTGAATCTGGATCCAGCTGCTGTCCCATGTTACACCTTTTTTTTTTATATAATTTATTTGTTGAAGAAGTTGTATAATTTGTACTGTAGAATCTCCCTCAGTCTGGATTTAACTGATTGCATTTTTTGTGTCATTGAGCATGTTCTGTGTCTTTAAACTGGTAATTAGATCTGAGTCTTAGAGGCTTGATTAGCTTCAGCTTTCCTTTTGTAACTAATGCCTCTTAGGTGCTGGTGTGGTCCCGTCTGCATCACATTAGCAGACCCATCTTGTCTGGTTGCCCTACTTTTGGTGATGCGAAGATCGCTCAGTGGGGTCAGGAATCACCACCAGTCCCTTTGTCATGTTTCCCATCCAACCTGTCACATTAAGTTTTAGCAGCAGTTGATGATTCTTGCTCAGATTTTTTCATTAGACAGCAGTAGGACGGTTTTCTAATTCTGTAATTTCCTTTTATTATTTCTTATCAATGATTCTTCTATAGAGAACTTTGCCGCATCAACTATTTGGTTACTCTGAAATAGCTTCTTTATAGGAAAGGCAGTTTGAGTGCTTTTCTCTCCTTTGATTATCAAGTATCAGTACGTGAGTTGATGCCTGCCAGCCTCCAGAGATGACCCTAGAGGGCACGTTAGTATTAATACAGCTGATGAATTTACACATACTTGTGTGTTCAGCCCATTACAAGGAGCCCTCTTAAGTCATCAGACGGGCACACAGCCAAAGGCGTCCTTCCCAATAAAAGTAATTGGAGCACCTTAGAGAAGGCTGACTCCGGGTCTAGGCAGGAATTATCCAAGATGAGTCTGAGGCATCTTGTCAGACTTGGAAGCAAGGAGATGCTTTTATCTGGGTTCAGTATATTCAGTTACCTGTTGGTGTGTGGCCTCCCATAAAGTATGAGCTTCTGGGGGGCAGGGACTGTGCTGTTTTTGGAGTCTCATAACCCAGATCTCTCCCTGCTGGAGGTGCTGCATCCCACCCCGCCTCCAGCATACAACAAAGCAGAGCACACGGGATTTTAGAAAGGCTCCCTTCCCTTTCTGTAAATCCACCAGAATAGTTTCCCCAGTGGTTTTCCAAGAGCTGTGAGTGACTTTCTGAGAGCTGACTCTTTGGGGCCCAGTCTTACTATGACTTTCTTTCCTGTGTCCTATAGCAAATATAAGTAAAGTAATAGTGAAGTTTGACCGTTCCTCCACTATTGACTTTATAGATAAGCAAACAATAGGCTCATATCATACATTGATTGAGTCATGCAGTTTGGTTAGGAAAATAGTCAGGTAAAGCTCTGGCTGGTTTAGCTCAGTGGATAGAGCGGCGGCCTGGGGATTGAAGGGTTCCAGGTTCGATTCCTGTCAAGGGCATGTACCTCACTTGCAGGCTCGATCCCTGGCTCCAGTGGGACTTGTGCAGGAGGCAACCAACTGATGTGTCTCACAAACCGATGTTTCTCTCTCTCTCTGTCTCTCCCTTCCACTCTCTCTAAAATTCAATTTTTGTGTTTTAGAGCCAATTTTCTGTATTTTGTAGCTGTATATTTCTTTCTTTTAGAACCGAATTTTTCATTACTTACATTATGTTCTACAATTTTGATCTCTCATCAAATCTTATTTCTTGATCTTCAGACTAGAACTGACCCCCACTGTATATGCCTTCAAAGCTTTCCCTTGTAGCCGACTTCCTATTGTAATGATAACGGTCAGTGTCTGGCTCTCTCTCTCTCTACCTTTCTTCTTTTTAAAGGCATTTTACCTGTTACTTCCTGCTTAATGCCTTGGCACAGTTGTTGCTCCGTAAAATGTGTCGAAAATTTTGAATAAAAAGAAAATAAATAATGAAAGGAGATTACAGAATTAGAAAACTGTCCTACTGCTGTCTAATGAAAATAATCCTAACCTTTCCTGCTCATAAGATTTTTTAATAGTCAAACGAGAATAATATCAGAGAAAGCCAGAGTGCAAATATCTTGCCATTGTAGAGACCTGTCCGCCAGGGCCAGCAGCAGCAGCATTTTTCAGTTGTAGGTGGGGATTTGCACCCTTTGGTGTTGGGCAAGGTTTAACTGTCTCTTCCTAACAGGAGGCCTCTCAGTAGATCAGCGGTTCTCAACCTGTGGGTCGCGACCCCTTTGGCGGTCGAACGACCCTTTCACAGGGGTCGCCTAAGACCATCCTGCATATCAGATATTTACATTATGATTCATAACAGTAGCAACATTACAGTTATGAAGGAGTAACGAAAATAATTTTATGGTTGGGGCACAACATGAGGAACTGTATTTAAAGGGCCAGAAGGTTGAGAACCACTGCGAGTAGATCATGAACTTGGTTGATTTATCTTGCTGCTGAGATGACATTGGTTGAATAATACCAATTTGGGTGCATTTAACCCTCGGCCGTCCTATCCCCCCCCCCTCACCCCACCCCAATCTCACACACACACACACACACACACACCTCCTTAGTAGGAAATGAGACTTTCCTTTGGCATTTTTACTCTGGGTTTCCAACACTTGGTTTTGCTGAGCTCCACTCTGGTGAGGAGACTTGGGCAGATCACGTGACCTCTGAGCCTTTGCTTCCAGGGGGGAGCAGTGATGCTGCCGTATCTCCCTCCTTAGAGGGCTATGTAGAGCCCGAGACAAGAGTCTTTCTGTTCGCCGTCCTTCTCTTATTTTCTCCCTTTCACTTTGTGGTCACTGAGATTTACAATCTGATACATTTCTATGTTTTAACCTATAAGCAGCTGCAAAGCTTCCCTTTTTGTTAGTCTATTGTGCAGCCAAAGTAAATTAGGGCTTCACAGGACAGAGCTGTCCATTGGTGTTTTGTTTTGTTTTTAAAAGAATTAAACCATTTAAAAAATTGAGATAATTATAGGTTCATGTAAGAAATAATACAGAGAGACCCTTGTACAAATACCCAGTTTTTCTGAAATAGTTGTATTTTATCAAACTGTGGTGCCATATCCTAACCATAACCAGGATATTGACATTGATCCAAGCCAACACCCTTCACTCAGATTTATGTAGTTTTATTTGTGTTGATTTATGTGCCTCCATTGGCTTTTGATCTGAAGTTTCCTAAGTCAGCACTTCAGTTTTGAGGTGACTGGGTAATAGGGATAAATATCACATTTAATGTAAGAGAATTAATTTATAGATTAAGAAGAAATATGATATTTTCCCTTTTAATTCTAGTGACTGTGGTAATATAGGCCATGATAATTTGGGACCATATAGTGCAATAACTATTTAACAAGTAAATGATCCAAAGTAGAGAATTAGCCCTGGCTGGTGTTTGCTCAGTGGTTAGAGTGTCGGGCAGTGCACCAAAGGGTCGTCGGTTCAGTTCCTGGTCAAGGGCATGTACTTGGGTTGTAGGTTCAATCCCCGGCCCCAGTCAGGGCTCGTGTGGGAGGCAACCAACCAATGTGTCTGTTTCTTTCTCTCTCCCTCCCTCCCTCCCTCCCTTTCACTCTCTCTCAAAATCAGTGGAAAAAATATCCTTGGGTAAGAATTAACAAACAAACAAGAAAATAGAGAACTAATTTACTACCATATGCATTCTTGGCATGTCAAGAATACTTTAAAAATGTCTTTGAATATGCTTGAAAACTGATGACCTTATCCCCTTGCCAGCTTTGTTCACACATTCCTTCGTCCTTTGCTCAGGAAAACATGTTTCCATGAGTACTGCCCAGCGCTGGGTCAGTGTAACCTGAACTAGATTGACATCTTTGATTTTCCTTTTCCTTTTTGAACTGATTGGAAGAAGAGGGTGGATGCGCCTTAGAAGATTGGTTCCTTTCCTTTCCTCGCATGTTCCTGTTTGGGTTTGAGACGTGGCCAGGCACCATCTGTAGAAGTTTGGGGTTAATTTTTAACTCCCCCAACATACACAATCCAATTGTCGATAAGTTTTAGTATTTTTTTTCTAAAATAATTCTTTTTGTACTTATCTCCCCCCCGCCGCCCCCACCAATATTTGTGAATGTGTGCCTACTTGAAAGTAGCAGAAAAGCATAAAGAAAATATTACTATTTTATCTGAAGTATCTTTGCAAACTTGTCATCGTAGCCTCCTTAGCATAGGAATAAGACAGCAGTTCACGCTTCTTTAGCCTGTTGAAGTAGCTTTCTGATTGGTCTCCTCTCTAGGTCAAGTAAACTTTCTGAAACATATACTTGTTCTGTGCACCCCTACTCAGGAGCCCGAGTTCTTTGCTGCCCGCGGAAGAAAGCTTGAACACTGAGTATGATGTTCAAAGCCCTGCAATATGTTTGTCTCAAACACGTTTTCTTTGCTTTTCTTCCACTCATCCCCTCCATACTGTCGCTACACGGATTGGGATCCCCACTCCCTCCTCCCTCCTCCGTTCTCTTTCCTCTGTATGAATCACTTCTTGGCTTTTTCAAACTCCTTTTCATACTTGGAGGTTTAGCTTCTGTGAATAAAGCCCATGGTGATTTTTCCCAGTTGAGAGTACTTGTTCAGTGGTTGGTGTTCCCATATCACTTAGACCACACTTCACTTTTGCCAGACCCCGTGTGGCCTTATATTGTGGTCATTTGCATACTTCAACCATATTATTAATATTGTTACTGGCGAGGGCCACATTTTATCTTTCTGTCTCTGAACCCTTTGCTTGCACCCAGCATATAGTAACTGCTTATTCATTTAATTGTATTCAACTTTGTAATAAGTATCTTCTACTTGCCCATGTTTGAGATGGCTTTTTTGTGCGTATTTTTTTGTTTAATCTGCTTTGTCATGTGAAAGCATTACTTTGACAACTTCCTCTCTGATAGTTGTGTCCTTATACAGTGTAGTTTTGTGAGAGGTACTAGCTGTGGGATGAATGTGTAGAAGTGGTGTCTGTAAGGCAGGAGGATTCTAATGGGTTTCTAAATCCTATGGGTGGTGACTTTCATCTCATGAAGATGAAGTAAGGGAAGGGTAGGTAGTGGGAGGAGACACCTGAAAATCAGCCAGGAATAGTCCTTGTTTCCTTCCTATCCAATCATTCTGGAAAATCAGTTTTGGTTGGATGACTGTCCTTCCTAACCTTTGTTGGTAACTTAATAATTTGATTTCAGGTTGTAATTTGTTCCCAGAAAATTCCAAATAGGAAAATCATGAATGTCATATCGTATAGAATCTCATTGAAGGAAATATAGAAATATAAATTGTAATTTTGACCTTACATAATAAATACTGATACATTTGCACCCTACTCCACTTTGAAGGGGGAGGCTGGGCTTTGTACTCACAGCTCTGTGGCTTTGTGACAGGGTGCCTGGCAGACTGGAAGTCCTGTGTGTGATCATGGGGAGTTCATTAGATTTCTCAGCAGCTGCTAGAAAATGAACAATCAGGCACGTGGGAGTCTACCATGTTGCTCAAATGCTCAGCATGGGTAACTGTAGCCACAGAGCTATTTCCCTTTAGAGAAGGAAAGCCTTTCCTAGCCAAGAGAAAATGAAAGACATTTAGACCTTTGGATACCTTTAAAACTATGAGATACTCAAATTTCTCTCCATTTTACAGAGGAAGCATACAAGGGCAATACTTTGCCCCAAGTTACATAGCTAGTAACAGGCCCAGGCCCAGAGTCTGCACTGCTCACTACTGTGCAGTATCATCATGACGCCAGTTTAAAAACCACAGTGGCCCAGGTGAGGCTCCAGTGCAAAAGCCTTCAGAATAACCTTTGAAAATCCTAACTTGGATTCTCTCACTTCTCAGCCTAGCCCTCTCCCATGTCTTAGAATAAAACAAAAACTTTGCTTTATTGCAGCAATTTTCAACCAGTGTGCCATTAAGAATTTTTAAAACGTGCAATATTTAGTCAGGGGCACTGACCTCTATTCCCTTAGATGGTCAAATAAAAAAATGACAACAGCCAACACAACAATAGCTGTCCGATGTGAATGAATCAAAATTATGCCTATTTTATTTGTCAGATCATCAAAAAATGTATTTTTTGATGTGCCACAGAATTTTAGTGATGAATGTGTGTGCCATGAGATGAAAAGGTGGAAAGTTGCTGCCTTATTGTGTAGATGACCTGGCGCCCATGGCCTGTCTCTCGGTGCTCTTCCCTCTGCTGCTGCCTTTCCGATGCTTCAGGCACACTGCCTGTCCGTCACTAGAACTTGCTTTCTCATGATGGCCGGCTTTCTCCCAGTTCTTTGTGTTGAGAGCACTGCGTCTTACTCAGGTCTCAGCACAAGTCTCACGTTTTAAGAAACCTTCCCTGGTCCCCCTAGCTGAGTAGTCTCTTCCCTCAGCCAGCTCCTTGTCCCTGTCTCACATTCCCCGCTCCAACGTGTTTCCTGACGCCAGAGCCCTTCCTTGTCTTGTTTAACCACAAATCTCCATTGCTGAGCACAGTAGGTCTCCATGGCGCCAGTGCTTGGGACAGTTAACCGCTCCATACATTTTCTGAGTAAATGAACATGAGGGTTACACCTCTGGAGGCCCATGGCTTTCCTGAGACCAAGCATTTAGGACCCTCTGCCGTAAAGGATGTATGACCAGCTCTGGATAGCTAGAGGCTACCTTACCCACGCTTTCCCTCCAAACTGCCAAACTAGAGCTTGTGGAGTTTACCTCCTCTAATGTCTCAGCAGCCAGTGAAGGTAGGAGAGGGTACCCAAGGCCTGCAAAGTACGGAAGGCTTTCTCTGATTTGTTGTGAGTGTAAACTAATGATCATTGGGGCCAATTCAGCACCAATAGGAATCCCCAATTTGGGGTGTGGTGAAGAAGGAAACTTTATTCATTGCAAACGGCTCAATAGTGACACAGCACATCTGTGGAAAACAGCACTGTTGTGAGGCAGCTTTGGGGCCAGGGGGGCTCTTTGCTGGTCTGGTCTGTGCCCTGCTGGTCTGCTCTGCTCTGCTCAGCTCTATTATGTGCCAGGTTGCTCTGGCCCATGCTGATCTGCTTCACTTGGCTCTGGTGAGACATCAGTGGGGGAAACACAGTCCTCAGTCTTCAGTGGAAAGGGAAAGTGTGCTGTCCTGCCCCTGGTCCTTGATTGGTGTGTCTTCATGCAAATGATGACTCCAAATCCTCACAGTTTCATTGGTCCTGATTGGTCAGAATAGAGCCACTTTAGTTGGTCCAGGCTGCACAGCTCTGATTGGATGGGGAAAGCCTCAGTCCTATTGGTTGAAACAGGATTCCAGGTACTCCTTTATAAGGGCTCGCTCAGGTGGCAGAAAGTTCAGTGTAGGCTTCTTAGTGCATTTTGCATGAGAGGACTCTCCCCTAACCCCCCACCCCCTCGGTAAAAATGGCTGCTAGTGTTGATTTTTTAAAATTTGAGCTCAGTGAGCCACCCAGGAGCCTTCTTTATTTATTTATTATTATTTTTTCATTTTCATTTTTTTCCAGGAGCCCTATTTAGTAGATATTTTCTTTCTCAGGATCCACACCAGGGTTTTAGGATCATGGAAAGGAACTCTTGGACTTCTGCTCAGCACATGACTATGTAATGATGACTCTGAGACACCAAGAAATGCTAAATTCTAGAGTATTCTCTGTAACAGACATGTTAGTGATTTTAGGAGACTTGCATTAACTAAATGGAATGTTTAGACATTTGGAACCATCCTTAGATATCTGGAAAGACCTGGCAGACTCCGCCTTTCTATTAGCTGTGGGCCTGTTGCTTAGTGCAGGAGCAGTAGGGGGCAGTCTTTGCTAAAGCTGTGTTGTGGTTATTTTAAAAAGCTTATCATTTGTTCTTCTACCTGTCTAGAATACAACACGTTCCTTATCTGCAATCAAGGCAGTTTGGTTTTCTGAGGGTCACTTGTTACCTGATTCGATTCTTCCAGTGAGAGTTCCTGGAGGCTGTGGAGGTCACTTTGGTGCATTGGTCACAATTGCCCCCAGGGTTCCATGAGGGAGGCAGGATCGGACTCCTGACCCTGCTGGGCAGAGATAGTGCTCAAAGGAATCCAGCTGGGCTCCGTGAGCCACCCCTCTCCTGCCTGATTTGGCCGTGAGCCGAGAGCATGTTCCCTGTCACCCTGAAGTCCTCTGGACGTGTCCTCCTGTTCTCTAACGCACCTTTTCCCCTCGTGGCGTTCAGTGAAATTTAACACTAAGAAAAGGAAGGCCTTCTTTATGTTTTGTTTGCCTGGTGTAAAAGCATGCAAGTCTTAGAAATTCACCGGTCTACTGAAACTTTACCAGTTTACCAATCCCAATGAAGAAGACAAAGGTAGTCACATAGAGATGTAACTCAGCCAACATAAATCACTGACATGTCGGCAGTATGTGTGGGGCTCTATTTTTCTTTCCTAATACTTCTTTATAGCCCAGATTTCTCTTTGAGTTCCTTGCCTTAATTATAGGATGATGATAGCATAATTAGGTTAGAGATTTATTTGCACAAAATGTTTGAGAAAATGTGCCAGTTATTGAGAGGAAAAGATCTTCCTGTGATTATAACCGAGTAGATGTGGCTTGGATGCGAGGATCTCGTGGTTTACAAACAGGGCTCAAGTCCAGGCTTCCTTCCGTGGGAGGAGACTAGCAGAGCTCCTGGATGTGGTGGCCCAGGAGCTGGTTTGTAAAAGATAGGCAGGGTTCTGGCAGGTGGAAGTGAACACTGTAGGTGGAAATGGTGCCTGAGCAAAGTCGTGGCTGGAGAAGGCTGAGGAAGATTCCACTCGGGTCAGCCTAGTGCAGCCATGGGGTGCTCTGCCTTCCCCATTCACACAGAAGCTCCAGGAAGGCAGAGCTCTGGTTTGCTCTGCAAGGCAAGCACATGGAGGAGGGCCTGACCACAGCAGTGCTCCAGTCTTTGTTCAGTGAGAAGGGAGTTGGGTATAATGAGAACAGCTGGTGCTGTTGAACAGTTCTGTGCACCACGCCTGCGCTGGGCTCTTTCAGGCAGATTCCCTCACTTAATCCTCACAGCGGTCTTGTTAGCTTCTGTTGTAGGGGAGGGAAGTGGTAGAGTGGCAGCTGAAACGTGGCTATCTGGGTTCGGAACCAAACTCTTCCCCTGACCCGTGCTTCCTAGAAAGGTAGATTTGTGCTGGACCTTGGATGGCATGAATGCCATACCAAAGCAACTAGGCTGTCTTTGAACAGGCTGTGAGGAAGCATTGAAGATTTTGAGCAGACTCCTAGGATGTTCCAGATTGCATGTTGGAAAGTTAAAAAAAATATGGTGTCTAAGCTGATTTGGGTCAAATTGGAGTTACGTGGAATCTTGGTTCTCGAACTTAATTTGTTCCAGAAGGCTGTTCAAGAAGCGATTTGTTGCCGTGACTGGTTTGGCTCAGTGGATAGAGCATCGGCCTGCGGACTGAAAGGTCCCGGGTTCGATTCCAGTCAAGGGCATGTACCTTGGTTGCGGGCACATCCCCAGTGGGAGTTGTGCAGGAGGCAGCTGATCGATGTTTCTGCCTCATCGATGTTACTAACTCTCTATTCCTCTCCCTTCCTCTCTGTAAAAAAACAATAAAATACATTTTTTTAAAAAAAGCGATTTGTTAAAAAAACCGAATTGTTTTTCCTATTAGAAATAATGCAAATTGCCCGTTGGTGTGGGTCAGTGGTTGAGTGTGGATTTATGAACCAGGAGGTCATAGTTTATTCTTAGTCAAGGCACATGCCCAGGTTTCAGGCTTGATCCCGTGTGAGGTGTGCAGGAGGCAGCTGATCCATGATTCTCTTTCATCATTGATGTTTCTGTTTTTCCCTCTGCCTTCCTCTCTGAAATCAATAACAATATATTTTTAAAAAATTAATGTAAATCGATTGAGTTAATCCATTCCAAACTCCCAAAAGCAAAAAAACATGAAGATATTCACAGCACAATTTCCTGAGATGTTAACAGACACATACTCATTCTCTCCTTTGTCACCTGACTGATCATACAGATATCAGCATGAAAGGGTTGTCGGGTCAAGAACCGAAGTTTTGTTTGACAATTGTGACATTTTTTTTGTGAACAACTTGGTTGAGAACTGAATTATTGGAGATAGGAGACGTTTGAGAACCAAGGTTTTACTGTACTACTAGGAAATAGTTCAGTGAGGTGAGAGGTAATGAGGTTATTGTAGTGGGCTGTTGCAATGGTACGGGAAAGTTGGGTAATGATTTGAGCATTTGGCATTGGAACGTAGATATTATCAAAATTAATAGTGGTGCCCTAGTCAGTTTGGCTGAGTGGATAGAGCTTCGGCTCATGTAGTGAAGGGTCCTGGGTTTGATTCTGGTCAAGGGCACATACCTCAGTTGCAGGCTCCATCCCTGGTCAGGGCGTGTGTATGTCTCTCTCACATTGATGTTTCTCTCTGTCTCTCTCCCTTCCATTCTCTCTAAAAATCAATGGAAAAATATCATGTAAGTCATGAGTTGTACTTTGCACACAGTAAATTTGCAATAAAATAAATGGGTTTCATTTTCCTCTATAATGCCTGCTATTTGGGAACTTGCATCTCCCTGACCTAAGGAAGTTTTATCTGTGGACATTGGAGGAATTGTGCTTCTAAAGGTACCTCTTTAGCTCCCCGTCATAGTTCCACTGGAAAACAGAACCTTTCAGAAAGAGGCCCAAATCATTTCCATCGTAATGTTTACTAGTACTTTTAACACAAAGTATATAGTGCAACATAGAACATGCTATAATCCAATATAATTGTGTTGTTCATCAAATAATTACAGGGTTTATAAAATGAGAACTCATATCCCAGGCATGTGCTCTGATAATGGGACCCAAGAAATACAAGGCAGGTTGAGGTCTGGTCAAAGATCCCACTAGTTTCCTCCCCATTTCTGTCCCCATTGTGGAAGCACCTGGGCGCCTGCTTCAGAGGCACCTGGACGGCTATGGGCTGGTCTCATTAGAGCAGTGGTTCTCAGCCTTGGCTGCACATTAGAATCACCTGGGAATCTTTTTAAAATCCTGATTTCTGGGCCTCATCCTCCAGAAATTCTGTTTCTTTGTTATGGGGTGAGGCCACAAGATTAGCAACAAAGAAACAGAATTTCCGGAGGATGAGGCCCAGAAATCAGGATTTTAAAAAGATTCCCAGGTGATTCTAATGTGCAGCCAAGGTTGAGAACCACTGCATTAGAGTTACCTGGTAGCTTGGATTAAGCCAGTGAAATCTGAGAAGGGTGCCGGAGAACGGTTAATAGGACTCAAAGCTGTTCATCTCAAGAGAAGTGAAGGCGGGGCCAGTGCTAACTCCTCCCTGAAACACCCCTGCAGGAAATCCTCTCTTGTGCTTTCTCAGCATTGTCTCCTCAGAAAAGAATCTTGTACCTTTCCTGCGGATGAGAAACTGACCTCACAAGGGAAAGGACTCAGAATACATTTCAGAATCTTCCCCCTCTTTTTGTGTATCATGAGTCTCGGTATTGCTATAAACATCTAGACTAGAGCCCGCTGACCTGCTTGTCATGACTGATGTGCTTTGTGTGGAGTTCCTAAGCCAGAGCGTGGCCAGAGGTGGGGCTGCCCTCCCAAGAAAGCCCCTAGGCTCTCGGCGTGGGGCACTGGCTGGCCAGCAGCTCCCGGGCCTCTGTGATGGCCTTTCCCAGCCAGGGATAGTGTAAACATGGGCAGACATGGCCTTAGGGCAGAGCTTTGGTTGGCTGTGGATGGCTTTCTATGTGACTTGAAGATCACATAGAAATATTTTTGCTTTTTTGTTGTTGTTAATCCTCACCCCAGGACATTTTTCTATTGCTTTTAGATAAGTGGAAGAGAGGGAGGGGGAGAGAGACGGGGGGGAGAGAGAGAGAGAGAGAGTGAGTTCCATTTGTTTCGCACTGCATGTACCCCAACGAACCTGCAACTCAGGCACATGCCCTTGACTGGGACTTGAACCCTTGACCCTTCAGTACGCGGGCCACACTGGCCAGGGTTGCTTTAAAATAAACAAATAAAAAATATAAAAAGTGTACCTCCTCTCACAGAATGCACCTGCCACATACAGTTGCGAAGGTGCCCCGTGGAGTTTTCCACAAGGCGGCCATGGTAGGAATAATACACAGATTACCTTTGGCAAATTTAGAATTACAGAAGTAAGTAGTTAGATCAGTTGTTCAGCCAGCACTTACTGAGAGCCCACTTGGTTTTAGGACTAGGGAACAGAATAAGACAGTTCCTGCCTTGAGGGACTCGTGCCTAGGAGACCACAGGTCCACTTTGCCTGGACCAGTCCCAATTTGCCTGTGGTATTAGTAGCACTCCTTTTGTATCAAAGCCCCCGCCTCCCCCAGTGTGGATAGTAAACTATATGGTTACCTTACTCATAGTCTAGTGGTGAGAGGCAAACATGTAAGTACTTAGCACAGAATTGAGCCTGTTGGGCAAAGGCACTCCTCCCTGCTCTCACACCTGCTTACACAGAGTCTGCTCGCCCCTGGGCAGCCCCCTTGTCTACTTGCGTTCTCCTACTTCTTGAAGTGTGCCGATCCCTCATGCCTCCCAGCTGCCACGGGGCCCAGAACTTACTTAGGATCCAGGTGATGAGCTTTCACCCCACTGCAGCCCCTTGGAGAGTATTGGGGTTGCAGCTTCTTCCCTTCCCTTTTCTTCTAAAACTAGTGCCCTGGTGCACAGATTCGTGCACATTGAAAGGATATTAATTAGAAGGTGGCTGGCAGGGTGGGAATGGGTGAGATGGGCCGGACATGCCCCGGAGCCAACCTCCCCGCCAGCTGCACCTCAGGTTGTGCCATGGGGCTTGAAGGGCATCTGCAGGGTGAGTGGGATCCCTCTGACAGGTGGGGTCCCTTGGCCAGGCCTGTGGGGATTGGGCTGAAACTGGCTCTCCAACATCCCCAGAGGGGTCCAGGATTGTGAGAGGGCAGTTCTTGGGCGCCACACCCTGGTATAGGGTTCCCTCCTCTCTGGTTCCGGGGTGCATCACCTGAGAACCCCCACTGCCAAGTCACCACAGCTTGGCAGCTCCTGCATTGAGCATTTGCCCCCTGGTGGTCAGTGCACATCATAGCTACCGGTTGGATGGTTGAACTGTCAGAAGATTGCTTAGGCTTTTATATATATGGATTGTGTTTGGGGGAATTTTCATTTGCTGATGGCCACTTGTGCGTGTCCCCCGACCCCCCTTCTCTAGGTTGTCTTAGAGTATAATCCTGTACTCCTCTACTGGCATTGGATGGGCTAGCAGGAGTGAAGGCTGATACAAGTGTGTGCTGGGCTTCCTGTCCTCAGCTGGCATGCCTTTGGACTCTGGCTTCTACTTCCATCTGCACTTGGGAAGAGAACAAAGTGCTGTAGGAAGAACTGGGCTCTGGCGCCCCTGCATGGGGAAATGAATGCAGGTGATGAGGCTGTTGCCGAGAGGGGAAACCAAGCACAGGATGAACCTTAGATCATTCCTCTTCAGTGGTTTTGAGTTAGGGAGAAATTCTAATTACAGAAATCAAACCACTTTAGGATCATAATATGAGGTTGTTCAGATCCAGGCTAGAGAGATTATGGGACATAATCTCAGCTAGAAGAGAATGTGGATCCAACTGGAGTGTGTCCAGAGGAATGGATGAATGGAACATTAGACTTCCTCTTTGACTGGGCAATGAATTCCTCATTTGAAGTAATTCCATTGTGAAGTGTTATTTTCATTTTTTGCTTTTATTTCCCCCAAATGTGGTCCTGCCTACATTTATAATTTGAAATTAGAATTAGATATGCGCAAGAGGTAGTACAGAAGGCACTGGTTTCCCAGAGCTGAGAATTTATTCCCAGTTCCCAGGCCTTTTTTGTTTTCCAAGAAGCTGGAAGTTAGAAGAAATTACAGCAGAAAATTTCATTTTGATTTCTCTATCCTGCCTTTAGGCTTCTATGCTAGAATAAGTTGGGCTTGTTTTCCATAAGTGAATTTATTAAGTGTGTAGGCATGTGACATTTTTTATTTTTTGGCAAGGCTACTGTGAATTGTGTTTGCAAGCATGAATGAACTTCTGGAATGGAAGAGGAGGGGCTCAGCCCACAAGGGAGGTTGCTGCTGCGCCTTCCTCCCGCCTATTGAAATTGTTGCTTTCCCACCTGATAAAAGCACATTGCTTCCACCCGCCCCCGTTTTCCTTGGGATGTAGGCACTTCTAACAGGTCACCAGCCAGTCATTTCACAAGTGAAGGAACTGGGACCCAGAAGACACTGGTAGCTCCCTTTTCAGTTCTTTCAAGAGCAGAATCCTGTGAGGAAACTGATGGTTTTCCACAGTGAACATACTAATTATGACTACCCTTTAAATACCTCCATTATCCTTTATTTAGGAAGACTGGGCTCACTTACCCTCATCTGGGCTCCAAATGCTTGTCTTCCTGGGTTTTTTGGCTCGGAGCGTTCCTTTGACAGTGGCTGTATACAAGATAAGTGTTCTGCAAGGTACTGCTGTCAGTCACTGCGGTATTTAGTATTTAGGATCAGGGAAAGGGGCCTTAGGATCGGTGGGGCAGTGAGGGAACATTCCTCATGGGCCTTAACCCACAATTTCTAGGTAATTAGGGGAGCTGGACCCTAGAGATCAAAGAGATAGGCACCTCTATAGTTTTTCTTTAACTTTGTATTATGGAAATTTTCAAACCTCCGCAAAGGAGAGAATGTTATAATAGATCCACATGTATCCATCAGCTAGCTTCTGTTCCTTCCAGGCAGGCGGCCTTGCAGGGAATTTAGATTTATACGTTAAAAATTTATAATATTAGCCCTAGCCGGTTTGGCTCAGTGGATTGAAGGGTCCTGGGTTTGATTCAGGTCAAAGGCACATGCCTGAGTTGTGGGCTCAATTTCCAGTAGGGAGGGGGCGGGGCGGGGGGCATGCAAGAGGCAGCCAATCAATGATTCTCTCTCGTCTTTGATGTTTCTGTCTCTCTTTCCCTCCCCCTTCCTCCCTAAAAACTAAGAAATATGTTTTTAAAAATTTTAAAATATTAAACAAATTTTTATTGTGACTTTCTTAAACTGCAAAACTCCATGTGCTTGTGAAAATATTATAATAGCCATGTATGAAGCATAAGATGAAAGGCCTGCTCCCCTTAATATAAGCACATCTGCACACAAGCACTGCATGTAAGTTTTTGAAAAAAATAGGTTCAGACTATGCTTATTCTGCAGCTTGCTCTATTTTTTTTAAAGTCAACTTCAAAAAAGTTTTCAAGTTATTTTCTGCAGAAAAAAGCAGCTGGAATTTTGGTAGCAATCAAACTGTCGATCAGTTTAGGGAGTAATACCATCTTAACAATATTAAGTCTTCTGTTCCATGAACAAAGAATGTCTTTTACTTAGGTTTTCTTTCAGCAGTATTTTATAGTTTTTAGTGTACAAAATTTGCACTTTTTTTGGTTGAATTTATTTCTAAGCATTTTTTTCTTTTTGGTGTTATTGTAAATGGAATTGTTTTCTTAATTTCATTTTTGGTTGTTTATTGCCGGTGTATTCATTATTATTAATTATGCAAATAGCACACATCAATATATAACCAATTTACCCAGTTACCTATTGATGGATTTGTAGGATTATTTTTAAGGTTTTCTTTTTACAAAGTAATCTGCAGTAACCATTGTTTATGTACACTCTATTACTTTGCATACTTATATTAATGTTTCTGAAATAGATTACTAAAGATGAACTTGCTGGGTCAAAGTTTATACATATTAAAAATGTGAGGGATAGCAAATTGTGTGTCAAAATGCTGTTATCATTTACAGTAGCTTGCAGTCAGCTTATGCTAGTGTCTATTTCCCTGATCTCTTCAGAAACATTATGAATCTTTTAAAAGTTATCTCAATCTGATAAGTTATAAATGGTGTGTCATTATTTTGATTTGCAGTTCTTTGGATATAAATGAGATTGGGCAACTTTTAAAAAAATATATATTTTTATTGATTTTAGAGAGGAAGGGAGAGGGAGAGATAGAAATAACAATGATGAAAGAAAGAATCATTGATTGACTGCCTCCTGCATGCCCTCTACTGGGGACCAAGCCCACAATCTGGGCATGTGCTCTGACTAGGAACAAACCATGACCTCCTCCTGGTTCATAGGTCAATGTTCAGTGGGTCACACTGGCCAGGCAGAGATTGGGTAACTTTTAATTTTTATTGTTGTTTTATAGAATAGATTGTCTATTGCCCATCTAACAATTTTTTTTTAATTAAAAAATTTGATTTTAGTCCTAACCGGTTTGGCTCAGTGGTAGAGCGTCGGCCTGCGAACTGAAAGGTCCCAGGTTCGATTCTGGTCAAGGGCACATGCCCTGGTTGTGGACTTCGAGCCCCAGTGGGGGACTTGCAGGAGGCAGCCGATCCATGATGTTTCTATCTCTCTCTCCCTCTTCCTTCTTCTCTGAAATCAATAAAAATTTATTTAAAAAATTGATTTTAGAGAGAGGAGGTGGGTGAGAGAGAAAGAGGGAGAAACATCAATTTGTCGTTCTGCTTATTTATGCACTCATTGGTTGATTCTTGTATGTGTCCTGACTGGGGATTGAACTCGCAACCTTGGTGAACAAGGATGACACTCTAACCAACTGAGCTACCTACCAGGGCCCAAATTTATAAAATTATTTTTTTTATTACTTGTACGTTTTTAAAAAATGTTATGTATACAATTCTTCACTATATTTTACAGATATTTTTGCCCAGTTTGTTTCTTTTTTACTTGTTTTTATCCCTATCTTCCCCCCTTTAGGAATGTGATGTTTCTTTTCATTTATTTGTGCCTTTTTAATGCCCATTAGTATAATTTTATGGTTTTATTTATGTAAGTTTTAATATTCAGTCCGAATTACTATTTCTTTTTTTTGCTGGATTTTTGAATTTGATTTTTTTTAAGCCAGCTTAATTCACTTTATTTTTCTTGTATAAAATTATGTGGTGGCCACAGCTGGAGCCTGGGCCCTCTGCACAGAAACTCTGGTGGGGTCTTTACAAGATGGGCAGGGAATTCCTGATGGGGAGACCTGGTGAACACAGTCTGTCCAGAGATCTGGAGTGAGATAGCTGTAGGTCATCGTCAATACCGGCCATCATCAGCAACTTCTTAGGTACAGGGGCCCAGACAGTGCCAGTGCCCTTGGGGGCAGGGATGAGGTTCACCAGTACAGAGCCACAGCGGCCAGTCACTTTGCAAGGAACGTTGCGGGGCGTGCGGATCTTGTTTCCCCAGTAGCCTGGCTGCTTGGGGACAATAGAGAGCTTGGTGGATGCCGCTGCCAAGCCCCTGCGACCTATTCCAGGGCCCCCGGCCCCCGCAGCACCAGCGGCATTATGCGCCATTTGGTGTTTCATTGGAAAACTGAATTTGATTTTTCCCATTAAACTTTCTTCCTGGTTCTAATTGAGATAATGAAAAGGTATAGATTTTTCTATATTAGTTTAAGATTTGGCCACTTATTCTCGTTGGTTCTAATTTTCTGGTACAGTGGGGCCTTGACTTACGAGTGTCCCGACTAACGAGTTTTTTGAGATACCAGCTGTCTCTCTGCTGATTTTTTGCATTGAGTTGATAGAGTAATTTGAGTTAACGAGCTCCTTAACGAGCTCGGTCTCGGAACAAATTAAACTCGTAAGTCAAGGCCCCACTGGAATTCGCTGGGATTTTTTTAGTAGTTTGCAATTATTATTTGCAAATAATGATAACTTATATTTTAGTTTCCTCATCTCTTTACTTTTCCTCATTTTTATTGTACAGCTAAGACTTGTCAGAATGATAATGGAATGTCCCCTACTCTATCCTGAGAGAGGGCTCTGGGTTTCAGTTTGGGATATAGCTGATTTCTGATAGGAGACTTATCGTTTGTTGAAAGATGTTTCCTCCAGTTCTTTAGTTGCTAGTGGAATACTCATAATCAGAATAAAAAGCAGAAATGAGAGTTAATGTTTTTCTTTTTTTTCTTACATGGGACATTTTTATTCTAATGATACCTTTTTATTCTTTGTTACCTCATTTTGCTTCCCTGGGGCTCTCCCTCTTCTCAGTGCCCCTCCCTACACCTTTATCGTTCCTGACTTCCTTTCTCCCATTACCCAGGAAAACTCAAGGCCGCGTAATTCATTTATTTTATAAATATTGTGGGTGCTCATGATAAGGAAAACACTTAAATTTTTAAATATTTCAGTATAAGATTTCTGGGAATTGATTGGAAATGGTGGACAGCTTACTCCAGTACCTGACACCTATCCTAGTTCCAAGCAAAAGAGCTCTCTATCAAAACTGATTTAAAACACGGAACGTAGTTAGTTTCTGCCTGCCACACCACACTTGGGCAGTCATGGGATGATCCTGCTTTGGCCACCACATTCTAGCAAATTCTCACACTGTTCTCACAACTCCTGCTCTGCCATCCTTTCTATGGAAACCAGGATTCTACTTTCTGTCTCCAGGAATCTGCCTGTTGTAGGTACCTCATATAAGTGCAGTCATGCGATATGTGTCCTTTGTGCCTGGTGTATTTCACTTAACCCAAGGTTTGCAAATACTCCTGCACTTGATTTTTACCTAGGAATGAAGGGGAGGACGAGGCTGTACCCTGCCAGCTATGTAATAGGTGGCTTCAGTATTCTAGTCATGTGCAGAAGGGGATATTAGGTCTCCCATTGTACAGACAATAGGGCCTGGACGTTGAGATGTTAATTTTCTTTTTATTTCAAGCAGAAGTTTTATTTAAAATGTAAAAGAAATGGTTCTTGAAGGTGCTGATGAATAAAGCAAAGGGGGTTACAGGAAGTGCTCTCTTCCTGCTAGTCAGCCAGCCGGTCCAAGCACAGGACAATATGTACAGTGCGCAAATGCTGGTAGGTTTCACAGTGGTTTAACATTAGTGTCTGTGCCTAGACCAGCCGTGGGCAAACTACGGCCCGCGGCCGGATCCGGCCCGTTTGAAATGAATAAAACTAAAAAAAAAAAAGACCGTACCCTTTTATGTAATGATGTTTACTTTGAATTTATATTAGTTCACACAAACACTCCATCCATGCTTTTGTTCCGGCCCTCCGGTCCAGTTTAAGAACCCATTGTGGCCCTTGAGTCAAAAAGTTTGCCCACCCCTGGCCTAGACTATGTAGAGCAGTGGTTCTCCAGAGAGCGCGCGCATCAATCCATTGCTTCTTGTACACAACCCAGAACCCACAACCTGGGTAGGTGCCCTGACCAGGAATCGCACCCGAGACCTTTGGGTGTGCGTATAGGACGACACCTCAACCAACTCAGCAACACTGGCCAGCCTGGAGTGAGAGTGATTTTAACTTTCCAGTTGTTATAATAAACTTAATGTTTCAGTTTGCCCTTTTGTAAAACTAATGGTTTAATGAATATTATGTAAGTGACCTTGCCCAGTTCCCTGTTTCCTTATCTGTAAAGTAGGGATATTTATAGCTATGGTATTTGGCTCTAGGTGTTGTTGTGAGGGTTAAATAAGATAAAAAGCAAGATAACAGTTACTTTTCGCCATTGCTATCTCTGGGGAAGGGGGTGGGATGAGAAAGGCTGCATATAGAATTCCCCTGCTCTGGGCAGATGGTCCCCCCCCCCCTTTTTTTTTTTAAATTTTGTTTTATTGCTTAAAGTATTACAAAGAGTATTACATATGTCTCATTAATTTAAAAGTCATTATCAGACAGAAACCAATATTTCATCATACACTGGGATCACTAACTTCTGATTAATTAAAGATTGGATGTGTTATATTTATTTGTGTTTTTTTTCTGCTTTCTATTTTTCTTTCTTTTTTTTATTAATTTTTATTTTTTTTTTTGCTAAAAGTATTACAAAGGGTATTGCATATGTGTCCTTTTTTTTCCCCCTGCCCTTGACAATCCCCTGCCCTCCCTTACCCCCCAGTGTCTTATGTCCATTGGTTTTGCTTATATGCATGCATACAAGTCCTTCGGTTGATCTCTTACTCCCCTCCCTTCTGCCCCCCAACCCTCTCTGGCCTTCCCACTGCAGTTTGACAATCAGTTTGAGGCAGCTCTGCCTCTGTATCTATTATTGTTCAAAAGTTTATAATGGTCTCTATTATCCATGAATGAGTGAGATCATGTGGTATTTTTCCTTCATTGACTGGCTTATTTCACTTAGCATAATGCTCTCCAGTTCCATCCATGCTGTTGCAAATGGTAAGAGTTCCTTCTTTTTTACAGCAGCATAGTATTCCATCGTGTAGATGTACCACAGTTTTCTAATCCATTCATCTACTGATGGGCACTTAGGCTGTTTCCAAATCTTAGCTATGGTGAATTGTGCTGCTATGAACATAGGGGTGCATATATCCTTTCTGATTGGTGTTTTTGGTTTCTTGGGATATATTCCTAGAAGTGGGATCACAGGGTCAAATGGGAGTTCCATGTTTTGTTTTTTGAGGAAACTCCATACTGTCTTCCATAGTGGCTGCACCAGTCTGCATTCCCACCAGCAGTGCACGAGTGTTCCTTTTTCTCCACATCCTCTCCAGCACTTGTCGTTTGTTGATTTGTTGATGATAGCCATTCTGACAGGTGTGAGATGGTACCTCATTGTTGTTTTGATTTGCATCTCTCGGATGATTAGCGACTTTGAGCATGTTTTCATATGTCTCTTGGCTTTCTGAATGTCCTCTTTTAAAAGGTGTCTATTTAGGTCCTTTGCCCATTTTTTGATTGGATTGTTTATCTTCCTTTTGTTAAGTTGTATGAGTTCCCTATAAATGTTGGAGATTAAACCCTTATCGGTGATAACATTGGCAAATATGTTCTCCCATGTAGTGGGCTTTCTTGTTGTTTTGTTGATGGTTTCTTTTGCTGTGCAGAAGCTTTTTATTTTGATGTAGTCCCATTTATTTATTTTCTCCTTAGTTTCCATTGCCCAAGGAGGAGTATCAGTGAAGAAACTGCTTCGGCATATGTCTGAGATTTTGTTGCCTTTCGATTCCTCTAGTATTTTTATGGTTTCCCGTCGTACATTTAAGTCCTTTATCCAGATGGGTCTTTGGAGGAAAGTACAGGCCTGGGTGCAGGGGGGTCGGCTGGCTGGGAAGGTATGTTGGAGGACTCGGACCTGGGCCTTGGAGAAGGGGAGTAGGAGGCTCTGAGACAGCAGGGGGAGGGCTGTAACTGCTGGCTGCTGGGGCTGCAGGAAAAGTGGGCGGGCAGGTCAGCTGGGAGCATATAGACAGGTTTGAAAGGCCTCATGGGAAATCGGATCTTTGTTTAATCCCTTGGCCAACTGTGAATGTTTTGGTGCCTGATCTCATGTTTAAAAGCTGCATGGGGATGAGAGAGGTTTCACAGTTTAGGGGTCTTTGCTGGATTTCCTTTGGGCTCCTCAATTCTTTAAAATTTATTCAGTAAACTGCCAGTGGTTAAAATCTGGAGATGCGGCCACACTCGCCTTCATTCCCACATGGAGTCAAGTGACCTGAGCTTTGAGAGGGTCCAGGTGTCCGCGGTCCCCTGCTCCCCTCAGACTGCTGGCCTCCTTTCTGTCTGCTTGGGCTGCAGCCGCCATTGGTCCAGAGCGGTGCTGCCCAGTGGGAGCCATGAGCCTGTGTGGTTAAGTTCAATGCCATGACATTAAGTACAGTTTAAAGTTCTGCTTCCCACTCACACTAGCCACGTTTCAGTTGCTTGGTGGCTGCCTGTGGCAGGTGGCTGCTGCGGGGACAGTGCAGACACTGCACACTTTTGTCATTGCTCAGAGCTCGATTGGGCTGGTCTAGACCCCCCCCCCCCCCTGTTTTAAAGGAGGCCTGAATATTTTCTTAAAAATTTAAACAGTTTTTTTTCAAATACAATCTTTACTAATAAAAGGGTAATAAGCTAATTAGACCGGGTCAACCGGCCATCTTTTGGACAAAGCCATGGTGTGGTGGGGGCCGAGGTAGAGGCTTAGGGGTGATCAGGCTGGCAGGGGAGGGCAGTTGGGGGTGAGATCAGGCTGGCAGGGGAGGGCAGTTAGGGGCAATCACGCAGGCAGGCAGGTGAGTGGTTAGGAGCCAGTGGTCCCAGATTGCGAGAGGGATGTCCGACTGCCGGTTCAGTCAGACATTCCCTAAGGGGTCCCCGATTGGAGAGGGTGCAGATTGGGCTAAGGGGGAACACCCCCCCCCCCCGAAGAATTTTGTGCACCGGGCCACTAGTATTATATATAATATATATATATATTTCAAAATATATTTTATTGATTTCAGAGAGGAAGGGGAAGGGAAAGATAGAAACATAAATGATGAGAAAATCATTGATTGGCTGCCTTCTGCACACTGGGGATTGAGCCTGCAACCTGTGCATGTGCCCTGATCAAGAATCAAACCAGTGGCTTCCTGGTTCATAGGTCGATGCTCAACCGTTGAGCCACCCCAGCCAGGCAACAGTATTATATTAGTTTCAGGTGTACAACATAGTAATCAGACACTTACATAATTTAGGAAGTGATTAGCCCAATAAGTCTAGTGCCCATCTGACACTATACGTAGTTATTACAGTATTATTGACTATATATATATATTTTAAATATATATATTTTTATTGATTTCTGGGAGGAAGGGAGAGGGAGAGAGAGGTACAAACATCAATGATGAGAGAGAATCATTGAGTGGCTG
>NW_005368638.1:2327361-2383700 GCF_000412655.1 Myotis brandtii | reverse complement strand
CCCTCTCTCATCTGGCAACCATCAATTTGTCCTCTGCATCTATGAGTTTGTTTCTGTTTTGTTTATTAGATTTCACAAAATAAGTGAAATCATATGGTATTTGTCTTTCTGACTTATTTCACTTAGCATAATACCCTCTAGATAAGCGGTTCTCAACCTGTGGGTCACGACCCCTTTGGCGGTCGAACAACCCTTTCACAGGGATCGCCTAAGACCATCCTGCATATCAGATATTTACATTACGATTCATAACAGTAGCAACATTACAGTTATGAAGTAGCAACGAAAATAATTTTATGGTTGGGTCACAACATGAGGAACTATATTTAAAGAGCCAGAAGGTTGAGAACCACTTCTCTAGATCCATCCATGTTATTGGGGCAAGATTTCATTCTTTTTTATGGCTGAGCAGGATTCCATTGTATGTGTGTGTATACGTGTGTGTGTGTGTGTGTGTGTGTGTGTGTGTGTGTATGCACTTGTCTGACAATGGACACTTAGGTTGCTTGGTCTAGATCTTTAAACAAAAGTTACTCATTGTATTCAAACCTTGCCTCCTAGCCTTGCTTAGCTTGTTTCTGCTCATTTGTAAAATGAAGTGGTTTGATGGTATGATGATCTTAAGTTCTTTTTTAACAGTAAAATGCTTGTATATGGGCAACAATAGGTAATAAACCTATAACTTCGTTAGTCCCATTAATCTAATATTAACTATTTGCATTTTAACAGACTTTTGTGCCTCATAAGCTGTCTCCGGAGGCAATTACAGAAGAGGGATTTATTGTTTTTATTTTTATTTCCTTTTTTATGTTTTTATCGAGTTTAGAAGAGAGAGAGGAATGGAGAGGGAGAGAGAGAAACATCAATGATGACAGAGAATCATCGACCTGCTGCCTCCTGCACACCCCTCTGACCTGGAATTGAACTGGCGACCTGGGCGCATGGGACCAAGGTCAACAAATGAGCCACACTGGCTGTGCCAGAAGAGGGATTTTAAAAGTAGGCTGCCCAGTGCTATTATTATTGGGATGCGTCTCCCAGGACTCATTTGGTGACTACTTTGAAGGGCAAGTTTGGGTGAATGTTGGGTGAGAAACACTCCATCGCTGATCGCCCTGACCCTCTGCAGGCCCACTTCGGGGCCACATCCACCCTGGGCTGAGGCTGCTTGAAGAATTCTCCCATTGCACGTGTGATGACTCTAAGTCACTGCTTATATCACACAGTTTTTGCCGTTTGTGTTGTGCTCTTGTTCTTGGATTGAAAGTGAGTGCGGTGTGGAATGCTAATTAATTTCCTCTATGTTTAATGAGGTTGCAATCTTGTCTCTTAAAACAACCAAAAAATGTATAGAACTAGCAGTGTGTAGTCCCATAAGGCACCTAGTGCTGTATGTTAAAGACTAGAGGCCTGGTGCATGACATTCGTGCCCTCGGCGGGTGGGGGGCGTCAGCCCTGCCTGTGCCCTTTTGCAGTCCTGGAGCCCTCGGGAGATGTCTGACTGCTGGCTTAGGCCCGCTCCCCGCCATCAGCCGTCAGCTGGTTTCTGGCTGAGCAGCACTCCCCCTGTGGGAGCGCACTGATCACTAGGGAGCAGCTCCTGCATTGCGCGTCTGTTCCCTGGTGGTCAGTGTGCATCATAGCGACCGGTCGTTCCGTCGTTAGGTCTATTTGCATATTACCCTTTTATTATAGGATGGTGCTAATGAAGTGCCAAGTGTGCATTCCTTTTACCCAGCAGCTGTCCTTTTCAGAGTTTGTCTGAAGGAGATGACAGCACATGTGGAAGTGTGCCCTCATCACAGTGTTGTTTAAAGGAATGAGAAATTCTAACCCAACCTGAATGTCAGCAGGGAGTTCAGAGGATTGGTTTGGTCATGATGGTACCTAGCTTCCGTAGGACATCACAGTCACTGAAAATGGGGGCGAGAGGTCTATATTTATTGATTTGGGAAGATTTCCATGGCATATTGAGTGAAAACTATATATCCTATATAATAAAAGCATAGTATGCAAATTGTCCCCTCAGCCGGGAGTTCGACCAGGGGGTGGGGCCGGCCGGGGAAGGGAGGAAGGCCCTGGCCGCGGCAGGCAGCTGGGGAAGGGAAGGAGTACCCGCTGGCAGCCGCTAGGGACCCTACCAGTGCATGCATTTTGTGCACTGGGCCTCTAGTGTGTATATATAACAGTATATATATATGAAATGAACCTCTTCATGTAAAATTCCTGTGCAGTGTACATGCACAGATGTCTCAAGGGATGGTCATCAACATATTAGGGGCTTATCGTTGGGCAGTGGGGTTTAGAGTGACCTTACTTTGGATTTATGCCCACTCTGATTGTCCCTCTCTCCCCTCAGTTAGCCATGCTGTTTTGTTTGTTTTTCCAAGTGGTGCTTTTATAAAGAAAGGAGCTGGCGTTTAGTGAGTACCTACTACAGTCAAACCTCTTTTCTTGAGCATCTCTCATCTCGAACAATTCAGTTCGCATCTAAGTTGTTCCCAGGAAATATGTCTTGGTGTTCGAACCAAACTTTGGTTTTCCACCTGACAACCCTTTCATGCTGATACCTCATCGTGACAAAAGGGGTGTCTCAGGCAACAAATAGAGGAGGGAGTGCTAATGTTGCTAAGGGTGTGAAAGAAACAGTGGCCACAGTTGAAGAGGTAGGAAAACTGGTGTTGATTTGGATAAAGGAAAGCAGTGAGCCAGTGACAGCATTCCGGAGGCAGTGATACTGAACAAGCAAAGACGCTGCATGCTGACCCGAAAGGCACCCTGGAACGAAGGCGGTGGTTTGATACATTTTAGAAAAGAAGTGTGTATTTATAGATTCAACAGTACATTAGACATGTACTATATATAAAAAAGGTTAAAACGGAATCATCTGGGGTCTAAAATGGATTAATTCAATTCACATTATTTCTAATGGGAAGACATGATTCGGTTTTCGAGCAAATTGCTCTGGAGCAGCATTCCAAATGGATTAAGTTCAAGATCTGAGGTTCCACTGGATATTGCAGGCAATTTGTTAAAACTCTTAGTCCTCCTGTGTATTCCCTAAGGTCAATGTGTTATTGTTCCTATTGGACTGACAAAGCATTTTAAGCTCGGCTGGCCAGCAGGGGTGGTAGCCGGGATCCCACCCCAGATCTTTATAAAGCCCTTGCACCTGTTCCTACACTCAGCCTCAGAGCACCACAGAGGTTTGGAGCTGAGGCTGGCTGGGGGTTATCTAGTACTGGCAGAGGAGTATTGTGACTTGCTCAAGGTCTTAAGCCAGCTAGGGAACAAGACTGTGCACGTGGGTTCTGCTTTTGCTGTACTGCACATGGCCTTGACTTAGGAGGCTTCGGTTAGTTTTCAGATTGGTCACTATCTGAACTTGACTTGAGTAATTCTCTCTAACTCTTTGGTCTTTATTTTCCTCATTAGCAAAGAGGATAATACAGTCTGCATCTCAGATTATTGTGAGATTACTCAGATTCACCCAAAAGTGCCTTAAAAACAATAAAGTACAATACGAGTGTGAAATACTGATTTTAGTCTTGTCAATGTAAGAAATGTTCAAACCTGTAGAGGTTTTTATTATTTTATTTGAGCCAAAACTGACGATATATGCCGGGGAGCAAGATCTCAAGTGCTCTGGAGAGTAAGTTTTTTTTATTTTATGCATTTGGAATTAAGGAAGGATTATATGGAGGTGGGAGAAAGCAAGGCGGAGATTGGATTACAGGAACTATTCCAGTTAACAAGATAATGTGCTCTTGAGGGTGGTTACACTTATTTCAAAGGTGTGTTAACCTAGATCAGCGGTTCTCAACCTGTGGGGGGTCACGACCCCTTTGGGGGTCGAACAACACTTTCACAGGGGTCGCCCAAGACCATCGGAAAACACATCTATAATTACATATTGTTTTTGTGATTAATCACTATGCTTTAATTATGTTCAATTTGTAACGAAATTGGGGGTCACCACAACATGAGGAACTGTATTAAAGGGTCGCGGCATTAGGAAGGTTGAGAACCACTGACCTAGATGTACAGAAGCAAGGGACAGGGTTTGCTTGACAAAAAATAAGTCTTTACTAAAGAAATTCTATGCCTGAGTGTGACTCCCCAGGGCTTATATTGCCATCATTTTTATGATGGCTAATGGATCTTTCCATAAATGGCTCAGTGGTCTAATACATGAAGTACAAAGGCATATTTCTGAAGTGAGTTATTTGCACATTTTGAAGTGAACATGCAGCCTACAACCTAGGTTAAGTATAAGAAAGTAGATACTAAAATTTGAGATGCCTACTAAAATAGAGACAGATTTAGAGAGCAGACTAACAGATGGGAGGGGGCGGTGTTTAAAGGGCTGGAGTGGTGGTGGAGGGTTAAGCAAAAAGAAAAAAAACGGGCAGGACATGTCACCCCCAAAATTAAAAAAGAAAGGTGAAGCCAGTCTCCTGGAAGTAAACTGGAGGTGCCTGGTTAGTTTGGCCAGCAGATGGCACACGCAGCAATACTGCGTCAGTGAGATGGCCGTAATTCATTGTAAACTGGTTAGTTTTAAAAGACGGGTTTGTAATTGTTCCAAAAATTGCACCAAGGCAAAGCAGAGCCCGGCCTGATGCGAACGTGTTGTTTCGGCGTTAGCAGTACTGTCCTCACTAGCCGTTCATTGGACAGTAGCGCAACCCCAAGAAAAGGATGGTTGGCGTCGTATTTAGGGTGCGCCGCTAGCAGTGCTGGACAATACCTGGTTGGGTTGTGGTGACTGATTTGCAAGTTCCGGCCTCGCTACGAGTTAGTGCACTTAAGTTGACCGCAACTCCCGAAGCAAACTACCAACTCCTAGTTTTCTGAGGCTTTTGAGAGAGCAAACAGGCCGCTTGGTTTTACCCAGGAGGCCACGCGCCAGCCGCGAGACAATTTGCATATGCGCTCCTCGCTGGGGCGGGGCCAGGGGGCGGGGCTGCGTCTTATTCTCCCATTCTCGGCTCACGGACGTGTAGCCAGGCTGTAGCAGCTTTTTATTTCGTTTTTCGCCTCCGACCGTTTCCTTCTGAAACTAAACGGCTCTATTTGTACAAGAGCAGCCCTCTTGATGACCAGTGTAATCTTGCCAGTCGGCACGCGCTCTCTGGACCCTGGGACAGCGCTTGAGCTAGAAATGTGGGGGCGCCCTGGGAGCTGCTGGGCGAGGGCCCTGGGGCTGAGGCCGGCTGCTCACGGGGTCTCGGTGTTTCCCATTCATTGCAGGTGGCTCTTCTGGGCATGGACATCCTATCCGCGCTAGTCACCCGGCTGCAGGATCGGTTCAAGGCGCAGATTGGCACAGGTGAGCTGTGGGCAAGTGTGGGGCGGGTCCCCAGACTCTCCTCCCTCTGGCCTCCAGTCTCTTCAGTCTCCCCAAATCCTGCAGTTAGCCGTGCCCAACCTCCCTCCAGCGCCCCTGCTCCCCTCCTACCTGTCAGCCATCTCCTTTAGCCCCAGCCTCCTGCTGGGGCTGCACCACTGCCCTCCCTGACCCGACATCCCCATCCCTCCCAGACCCCGCCCTCCATTTGTGTGCTTCCAGCATTTGTGTTCTAGCACGAAGTATTACTGCGAATTCTTTTATTTCTGTGCAAATTAGCTGTCCTAATTTAGCCCTGGCTGGCCCTGCTGGGCCCTGACACCACCCCCCCCCCAGCAGTCCTTCCCTCTAAATCAGTGGTTCTCAACCTTCCTAATGCCGTGGCCCTTTAATATAGTTCCTCATGTTGTGGTGACCCCCAATCATAAAATTATTTTCGTTGCTACTTCATAACTGTAATGTTGCTACTGTTATGAATCGTAATGTAAATATCTGATATGCAGGATGTATTTTCATTGTTACAAATTGAACATAATTAAAGCATAGTGATTAATCACAAAAACAATATGTAATTATATATGTGTTTTCCGATGGTCTTAGGCGACCCCTGTGAAAGGGTCGTTGGACCCCCAAAGGGGTCGCGACCCACAGGTTGAGAACCGCTGCTCTAAGCCGTCCTGCAGACGCCAGCAGTCCTGCGCTTCCAGGTGATGGGACTGCTGTTACCTCTCACTTTGTTACATCCTTACAAGAGTGTATTAAATCATCACTCTCTGACTTTGAAGGGAAAACAGTATTTCAGTAAAATGAAATGAAAATAACCACAGGTTTTATAGGTCTAGAGCAGGGGTGGGCAAACTTTTTGACTCGAGGGCCACAATGGGTTCTTAAACTGGACCGGAGGGCCGGAACAAAAGCATGGATGGAGTATTTGTGTGAACTAATATAAATTCAAAGTAAACATCATTACATAAAAGGGTACGGTCTTTTTTTTTTTTAGTTTTATTCATTTCAAACGGGCCGGATTCGGCCCGCGGGCCGTAGTTTGCCCTGGTCTAGAGATAATTTCATCTCTAAATTCCTGACCTCTGCGAGTTTATGACAACATGAGCACCAAGCAGATCTGTGTGTGAGCATTTCTCACAGACGTCTCTGTGTCAGTTGGTCTACATATACCTGGTATCTGTTACTTTCTTTTAACTTTCTGGTTAGTGTGCTCCTGTGGATAAGGTGGAGCTCTTTTCCCATTCAAATAAAACCCCCTTACTTTAAGAAATTCAACATTTTAATAGGGTTTCACTTTCCTCCTAAATTAACTGAATTGGTCAGGAATATCTTTTGTAAAAGAAAGGTTCATGTTCATAGACTCTTAGAAGAATCTGACCTCTGGGATGCCTGTGCCTTTGGAGCACTGGCCAGTGGCCCGCCCCTGGGTGTCTGGAGGAGAAGGGGAGAACAGATGCGCTCCGAGCAGGGGCGGGATAAGCACGCATGTGTCTTATGTAAAACATAGAGACAAAGGGTAGGCTGAGCCGTAAGTGTCGGTCCCTACCCCCAAGGAAATGTGCTGGAGCCCATCTCTCTTACCTGAATTTCCTTTTGTATTGACTCTTTCCTGCTAAGGTCTCCATTGACATCTTTTTTTAATATTTGACCAGCATGAAGATGTTGGGAGGTGGCTGGAGGAATGTGCGAATAAGAAGACACATATACCCATGCAAAAAGGATTTTGCTGATTCTTAGAGTATTTCCTGGACTTTAACGAGGAGAACAGTGCTGTGGGGATTGGTGGTTTTAGATGAGGGACCTCATTTCCTCTAGGATTTGTCTTCCCAGTTAATGGAAATATCAACAGTTGGTGACACCACCCCACCCCAACAGGTGTTCATTTGATCACTTTGCATTTTGATTTCCAGTGCTGCCAAGTTTAATAGACAGACTGGGAGATGCTAAAGACTCCGTGAGGGAGCAGGACCAGGCTCTGCTGCTAAAGATCATGGATCAAGCTGCTAATCCCCAGGTAGGGCGGTCGGTGGCCGCGGCAGGCATGCCGGTGCTCCCCTAACATCGGTGGGTTACTCCATACAGAAAGACGATTTATTTTAATCTGATGTATTGCAGATGGAAATTTTCATAGCTCCCCCTCATCCCCATATTTAAATAAATAATAAATAGCAAAGGGTGTATTTTGAATAAGTTAGTGGACTTAACATGGGTTTTGAGTGCTTGGTTTAATCCATAAACTTTAGCTCATTTATGTAACCGATTCTGTATTTCTTTGAAAAGAGCAGTTATGATGTCTGGGTGTCAGGAGGCCTGGCTGGTCTCTGTCTGCTAGTGAGCTGGGGCCGCTGGGACTCAGACACAGCCCTGCCTTCCAGGGTCCAGCTGCGCATTGCTGGGGAAGGGGCATGTTATTGGAAAAACCCTTCTGGGAAGGTGAAAACTGGACTGGACTTCAAAGATGAGCAGATGGTGGGCTCTGGGTGGGTGGAGACGGCTGGTCCAGGCAGGAGAGCAGTGTGGGTGTGTGATCTTTGAAGTCACCCAACCTTTTGCGACCTCCCTTTCCTCACCCATGAAATGGGGGCATCTATACCTCCTGTTGGGGTCGTTGGGAGAATGAAATACAATTATATGAAGAAATGTGTTTGGAAGAAATTTAACTTGATATACAAATAGTCACCATTTTTCAGTGTGCTCGGCTGATGACTAAATGGGGGGTAGCGGCTGGGACTGACTGGCCCCTGTGGAGAGTCCCTCTTTTCCTGGCCCCGAGTTAAACAAAAGGCTGCGGGAGTCTCCTCCTCTCTTTTCACCTGTCCTTTGCCATCCACAGTATGTGTGGGACCGGATGCTGGGCGGCTTCAAGCACAAGAACTTCCGGACTCGGGAGGGCATGTGTGTCTGCCTTGTCGCCACACTCAATGCGTAAGTCTGGGTGGGGCCTGAGGATTTTCTTGTCTGAGCTTTTTCATTTTTAACTTTTTATTTTGAAATAACTATTGATTTCAGGAAGTTGTAGAGAAATGTATTGGGAGAGTCGCGCAAACCCCCTCTCCCTCCTTCCCCCAATGTTATCACGTTGCCTGTGCAATGACAACACAGGAAATTAATATTGATACAAACCACAGAGCTTATTCACATTCCTCCAGTCACACACATGTGAGTGCATTTCTGCACAGTTCTGTCACGTGTGTAGTTCCGTGTCAAGGTACAAAGCTGTGCGTCACCCCAGGCTCCCTCACACGGCCCCTTTGTAGTTAGTCCCTAACCTCTGGCAGCCACTAGTCCATTCTCCACCTCTATGGCTTTATTCCAAGAATGTTATGTAGATGGAATCATACACAGTGTAACCCTTTGACATTGGCTTTTTTCATTCCACTTGAGGTTGCATATATGTTGCTTAAACAATAGTTCATTTCTATCAGGATATGAGTAGAATTCCATGCATAGACATATCAGGATTTGTTTAACCATTCAGCTGTTGAAGGACATTTGAATCACTCCCAGTTTTTTGCTGTTACAAATAAAGCTGCTATGAACACTTGTACAAGTTTGTTTCAGCATCAGCTTTCATTTCTCTTGGGTCAGTGCTCAAGAGTGCAATGGCTGTGCACTGGTAAGTTTATTTTTAGTTTTTTTAAAATAACTTTCTCCCCTTTGTATGACTGACGTCCCCAAGGGGAGCACCACTTCCCAGAAGTACTACAATACCAGGTGGATTCGAGGTGTGGATGGAGCGAGCTCCTAGGCCATTTCTTTCCTCCAAAAATCCACTTGATATGCTGTCCTTGTATAGAGGCCGTATCCGGTGTTAAACTGATAAGGCTAAGTGATCATTTTTAGTTTTAAAAGAAACTGCCAAACTATTTTCCCGAGTTGTCTATACCATTTTACATTCCCACCAGCAATGTGTGAATGAATCAATTTCATCACATCCCTGCTAGCATTGAATGTTATCACTATTTTAATTTTAGCCATTTTGATATGTGTGTGGTGATATCTCATGGTGTGAATTTCTATTTCCTTAATGACTGTTGATGTGATTATTTTTCATGTGCTTATTTGTAGGAAAGGCTTTTTTGAAATTGAAATTACAAATCATCTTTTCTGATTGTGTTACAGAAAATTTAAATAAAGAAGAAAATGATGATTACCCATAATTCTAGCACCTTCAGATAATCACTGTTAACTGTGGTGCATTTTATTCCAGTCTCTAAAGTTACATTATTTTTATAAGCAAAATTGGGATGATAACATTTCTATCACCATGTAAATCCCCCCTCCTAAGGTGTTAGCCTTTTTAGTGCCATTAAATTTGGCCATATGTATAGGAAACTTTAAAAAAATGTTTCTAGCCTTTGATTGTAGTAGTTTCACTTCTTTTTTTTTCAAATATGTTAGCCTTTTTAGTGCCATTAAATTTGGCCATATGTATAGGAAACTTTAAAAAAATGTTTCTAGCCTTTGATTGTAGTAGTTTCACTTCTTTTTTTTTTCAAATATATTTCTTTATTGATTTCAGAGAGGAAGGGAGAAGGAGAGAGAGATAGAAACATCAATGATGAGAGAGAATCATTGATTGGCTGCCTCCTACACACCCCCTACTGGGGAACGAGCCCGCAACCCAGGCATGTGCCCTTGTCCGGAATCGAACCTAGGACCCTCAGTCCACAGGCTGATGCTCTATCCACTGAGCCAAGCTGGATAGGGCTGATTGTAGTAGTTTCACTTCTAAGAGTTTATCCTAAGGAAGCAACCAGCTTGCCAGAGAGTTGTGTTCACAAAGGCTATCTGTGCCAGTGCTTACGATGTGGGCCCTTGTGAACACATGCTCGCCACAAGCAGGGTCAGTCGGAATCCTCTGCAGCCACTTCATCAGTCTTTCATTCAGCTCTTACTACCTGAATGCCAGTGGGAGCATCGAGCTGTGCACAGTTTAGTTGAGTGTGCCGAGCTGGGCATAGTAGGAGCCATTACATGAAAAAACAGTAATGTAGAGACAGCCATGTGGGAGGTGAGCTGGCTGGAAGGGCTGGGGCTTGGCTTGGCCCAGCGTGGGGCCAGGTGGAGAGAGCCCGAGTGCCAGGGCGAAGACACGCCCGGGAGAGGCACTCATGGTTTCGAACTCAGTGCCCAGGGGCCGCCACAGCACCTTTATTTTGGAACCAGGTGGGAAAGGGATGGAGAAGATGGGAAGACGAGAGCCCGGTGCGAGGGGTAATAGGCCCTGGGCACGGAGGGGAGGGTGAGTGTGGGCAGAGTAGCTTCTGTTTCTTCTTTCTCACTGATGATAAAACACTCCTTTTGTTTTCAGCTCTGGAGCACATACTTTGACACTAAACAAGATCGTGCCACATATATGTAATTTACTTGGAGATCCAAACAGCCAGGTGAGTGTGTTTCCCTGAGAATGGTCATTGGTTTAGACAGCTAACATGCTTGTTGGTGTTCTATGTATACCTGATGGTGGGTGTGACTATTCATCTTTATAGAACTCTGATTATTGTTTAAGGTCATGAGCCCATTAGCGTTTATAAGATACCATTGGTAAATGTGGCGGCCACTCTGCCCTCTTTCCACATGGGGCTGAGACTTCATGAGCCTGTAAAGTGATGTCCTCCAGACCAGCCTCCAGGATCCCATCACTCTGGCCACCATCTCTGCAGCCGGAAGAGGGTGGGCCTCGGGGAGGATGCCCAACACTGATTGGAGGCGAACACTGTGGGTGGGGATTGACCGGAAGTTGTGAGGGGACTTCTCTAGGCCTGGAAACGTTCATGGTTTGCTTTGGGTAGCCGCCATACTGGTGTGTACACCTGTGGAAACTCCTCGAACCCTTGACAACTGTAGATATTTTATGTAAATTTTACCTAAATTCAAAAACAAAACAAAACACGAAAACGAGGCCCCACTTCCTGAGCTGACGGGAGGGAGAGGAGTGGGTAAGCTGTGGCCAGGTGCCATCTCCCCGGGCTGGGCAGGTCTGGGCCAGCTCGTTCACAGCTGAGTCCTCTGGTCCACGTTCACTCGTGCAGGCTGTTAAGAAAACATTTCAGGGTTGAAAATAGGAAAATAGGAACACAAACTTACCAAGGATACATTTGTATAGTAAACAGGCCTTCATTTTATTTATTTTTATTTTAAATTTTTTTATTAATTGATTAACTTGAGAGAGGGAGGAAAAAGAGAGAGAGAGATTTGTCATTCCACTTATTTCTGCATTCACTGGTTGATTCTTGTATGTGCCCTGACTGGGGGATCAAACCTGCAACCTTGGCATATGGGGATGATGCTCTGACCACCTCAATCCCAGCCAGGGCCGAACAGGCCGTCATGATTGCTCAGGTCCCTGCAGAGAGCCTCGCCGTGCTCTCCTGCTTCCACCAGCTCCTGGGACCCTCCCATTCATTGTCTTATCCTTTCTTCTTGGCCCTGAACCCCAGTTGCACTTTGGCACCCTCTCAGCTGCTGCTCTGCTGCTTTTCTTCCCAGCCTGGCGTCTCAGGCTCACTGCCCCACTGTCTCGTCTCCTCGGCTGGCGCCTACTTCTCTCCATTCATCTCGTACCCAGCCGCATTGAAAATATATAGTTAACGTCCAAATACAATTGTTAGATATTTTGATTTATGGAATCATACTTTATGTTCAGCATTAATTTAAAAATTCTAGATTACCCAATGAGTTATTGGCCCCCTCCCCTTTTTGGTGTTGTCTCCATTTTTGTTTTCTGTGGAAAAGTCCTTTATAGAGGTCACACTTGGAGGGTATCCTTTAGTGGAGCAGGAAAGCCAGCCTGGCTAGTTGAACTTACTTGTCCCTAATGCAGTTGCTTACTTAGCCACAGGTGATGAGTAGTCACGCTGGGCCTGTGGGAGATGAACATTTCTGGTAAAATGAGGTTGGTGCTCCCTGGGCAGCTGTTAGCAATCTGATAGAGTCAGAGTGTTCCAGATGGAGTGCTCAAGGGTCATGTGCTCACACCTGCTTTTGGAGTGTTTGGTCTGCACAGATGCGTGTGCAAGCGCAGACGCACACAAGCCGCATCCCCAGCACCCTCCTGCAGGAAACTTCCCAGCCGCTGATCTGATCCCATCCACTTACCCATGCCTCCTTCACCCGAGGCCATTTTCCACGGATTTTCTTAGAGTGACAGGGCGGGGGAGAGGCACAGAGAGGGAGACACCAATGTGAGAGAGACACATCGATTGGTTGCCTCCCACACGCACTTGGACCAGACACCAGACATTGAGCCCACCACCAAGGTATGTGCCCTTGACCGGAATGAAACTGAAGACCCTTCTGGGCTTGGCCGACGCTCTAACCACTGAGCCACCAGCCAGGGCTTGCCTTTAACTTTTCCTTTAGTCTGGCCCTTGAGGGTCAGGACTGTGACTCGCTCCACTTCCTTGTCCCAGGACTGCCCTCCAGCAGTGTGAGGGTTCAGTAGACACCCCACAGCTGCTTGAATGACTTGCCCTTCTTAGCGTTTGTCTCAGGCCAGAGAGGACAGTGGTATCTGGGCAGTGCTGCCGCTGTGCTCCGTGCCTTCCGCTCTCGCGTGGGGAGTTCGCCTGGCTCTCAGGAGGCCGCTGACACGGTGTGAACTCTGGACACCTCTCCCTTAGAGGGCGTGAGTTCATTTGCATATTGGTCTGGGCAGAGTGACTGGCAGTGGGAAACCCCTCCGTACAGATAGAGGGGTGTTGCTTAGGATGCTTTCGGCTGGAGCCGTGGGAGAAGGCATTGTCCTGCATCATGAGGAGGGGCTCTAGGCTTTGTTAGTGAACAGTCATTTCCCAGAGACTGGCTCAGTCCTTGGGCTTTGTCCTTGGCAGCTGTCCCCAAAGACACAGCCCAGGTCCAGCCCAGCCGCCTGCATGCTCCGCCTGCCTGGTTGACGAAAGCCTGGTGCTTCCCGTGTTCCTCCTGTTTTAACTTTTCTGTACTGAGAGGTTGAAACCTGCACGGACACTGAGAATGAGAGTGCATCTCATTGCCATCATCGAGCTTCAGCAGCTGATGAGACAAGGCCAGTTTAGTTCCATCTGTGCTCCCTCCCCCATCCCAATATTTTGAAGCAAATCTTAGACAGCATTTCATTTACTTCTTTTAAAAATGTTTTTATTGATTTCAGAGAGGAAGGAGAGGGACAGAGAGATAGAAACATCAGTAATGAGAGAGAATCATTGATTGGCCATCTCCTTCACACCCGTACTGGGGATTGAGCCCACAACCCAGCCATGTGCCCTGACCAGGAATTCAACCGTGACCTCCTGGTTTATAGGTTGATGCTCAACCACTGAGCCACACAGGTCGAGCTCATTTAATTCTTAAATACTGTAAAAGATAAGATTCTTTTCAAACATAACCTTAACACTGTATTCCCTCCTGTCCACCAGGAACGAGTGGTTCTCACGTTATCAAGTGCCCCGCCAGCGACCCCTTTCCCTCAATGTTGTGTGTTTGTGGTGTCCTGCATTTCTCTTGGCAAGGGTGGAGATGCTCCTGAGTTCCCTGCGGCCCTCCCGCCCCCTCAGGTTTCCTGCGGAGAATCCCTTCCCTTCCCTGTGTTACACTGAGATTTTACCTCCTGAGCTGAGGATAGGGTTTCCTTCCCGGAGTGCAGTTTGCAGAGCTAGGAGGACAGTGGCTCCAGCAAAGGCAGCGTGCTAAGATGTCACTCACCATAGGAAGTCTCTGTTTTAGATAAGGACTTCCGTGTGCATCTTTAAGTGTCTGAGAATTGTTGGTCTTGGTACTCCCTGCGGCTGGACCTGAACTGGGCTGAGCCAGCTGTGCTCCGAATGGGGAGCCTGTGCCCAGGGCTGCAGGCCATGGCAGTGCACGCAGTGCACTTGAGGCCCCGCTGAGTCTGCAGGGGTGTGGCACCGCTCTCCAAGGCAGGCTGGCTGGGGCTGTTCTCCCAGGAGAGGGTAGGTTTGCTTCCCATCAGCTTACCGCACCCTTCCTTTCTCTGGAGGTGGAGCCGTCCCTCAAGTTGTAAGATTCACAGGGATCTCTATTTTGACACCCTCAGTGGAAGGCAGTGTTCTAAGGTGAGAAGGATGTGGGCCTGCACTCAGGCGGCAGCCAGCTCCCTGCCCTGCTGGTCACCTGCTGTGGGCCCAGCAGGTGGCTAGCCTCACTGCCCCAGACCCCATGACACGGTCCCCAGAGGCCCTGTGAGGATGGCTGCAGATGCAGAGACCTCAGAATCTGTAAAGCATTCAACTCAGGCCCAGCAGGTAATGCTGAACATGTGGGCTCTTGTCTTGTGCAGTCCTACTGGCCTGAAATGTTAGGGTTCCTTCTTGTGGTGAGTTTGAGGTAGACAAAAATACGCTTTTTCCTGAACATTTGAAAGTGTCTTATAGACATGATATTTTTAGTCCTGATGCTTTATACTGTGCATCTCCTAACAACAGGACATTTTCTTATATAAGCACTAGTGGCCCAGTGCACAGATTTGTGCACATTGAAAGGAAATTAATTAGAAGAAACATTTTAATATCACTATTCTCTATAATAGAAGTGTCAACCAGATTCACGTTTGACAATGACAGATTGAAACGTACGCATGCGATTGGTGCCAGCGAGAGCTTTATATGTATCATGCAAGCACAAGTCAACTTAGCTTTTTATATATATAGAATGAACTTGCTTAATTAGACCTGCTTTCTGATGTAGCTAAACTTTTTCCCGCCCAGTGAAGCACCCCAACTTCTCTTTCAGGTAATTGTCAGCAACACAGCAGTAAATATCAACACGAAGCAGATTATTATTGTAGATCACACAGGGAGAACAAAGGGTAAAATATTTAACTGCAGCAGTGTTTGACTATATTCTGCGCAGTGAGAAAACCTGAAGTCATTTTCAAGGTCCACCATTTCTTACTTCTTTTCAGTTGGGTCAAGTTTCTAAATTTTCTAAGTCTCCATTTTCCTGCTAATGAAAAGAAAATGGGATTCCACCGAGTCTATCTACCTCCTCCAGGACTTCTGTGAGGATCAAATGAGATGAGGCACGGAAAACGCTTTACAGACATTTGGTTACAGTGTGAAATGTTTTCACCTGGCTACAAAGCAAGCTGTGTTCCTGGGCTGAAGAAACTGCAAGGAGGCTAGTCGCTGCCAAGGAGAGGAAGCGGGGCGGTTGCTATGTGATGTTATTACCTGGCGCCATGGTCACCATTTCTGGGCTGGGCTGGGCTGTGGGCCGCATTTTGCACCATGGGGTCTCAGCAGCGTTGGCTGCGATTTGGTGGGCTGTGGCTGTGCAGGGTGGTGGTGGGGCCTGTGTCTCACTTGGGGAAGCCGAGTGTTGCTTTGTGGGTGCCAGGTCCATGGTGCCATTTCTCTGTGCCCATCATGGCAGCTCCTGCATTGAACGTCTGCCCCCCTGGTGGTTAGTGTGCATCATAGCGACCCGTCGGACCCTTGGACACTTAGGATATTAGCCTTTTATATATATAGCTATCTCATTTTCACATTCAATAAATTTAATATTGACATAATGGTAATGTGTAATAGACAGTTCATATTTGAGTTTCCCCTAGTTTTTTTCTCTCTCTCTCTTTTTTTTTTTATTCCATTCTGCCCTTGAGCCTTATTTATTGCTGCCTCCTTTGTTCATATTTGTGTTTGTCCTGGCTGCTTACTTGCTCTTCCTGAGGCTCACGCCCTTCACTCTGCTCCCAGGCCCTCGTGCAGGCTGCGCCTCGCTTGGCAGCTGCCTCATTGCATCCTTTCCTGGTAAAATGCACATTCAGGCACATTCCAGGTGGTTCCTTCCTCCCCATAGAACATTCCTTGGTCTCCTGTGGTGTGCGTGTTCCCTCCCTAAACTACCAGCTCTTTGTACTCATGTATAAAGTGATTTTATTACAGCCTCTCCTGTATTAAATGTAGAATATATGGAATTTTCCCCATTTCCTTTCTAGAACCATGAGTGTTTTTCCCATTTTTAATTTTTAATTTATGAGCTTCTTGAATACAGGCCGTACTGCCCATTTTCCTTCCTCACTTAGTGTTTGACCTAAATCCAGAGTACTTTACATGGTGTTTTATTGTCAGTATAATTTATGTATTTGTATTACTTTCTAATTTGGAAAGATGCCCTGAAAATTCTAGTTTTCTGACATCATCTTAAAGAATGAAAAAAAAAACTAAGGGATATGGACTTGAATATGTATATGGGAATAGGACCTAAGTTTTTCTACTCTTTGGGATTGTACCTACAGAGTCAAAACTGTTAACCATGGGTTCATCTGGTCAAATATCTAGAAAGGATTGTATACACAGTTGCATTGGTAAAATGGCGATGCACTTGGGGTGGTGTGTAGCCTGCTGTGTCCCAGCAGGAAGTGCTGTGGGATGACACCGAGAGCTGTAAGATCTCTTCTTTTACATCTAGGTTCGAGATGCAGCAATAAACAGCTTAGTGGAAATTTACAGACATGTAGGAGAACGTGTGAGGGCGGACCTCAGTAAAAAAGGATTGCCGCAGTCCCGGTGAGTTCAGACTTTTTCCCTTCTTCTGCTCTTCCTCCTACTGTTTTTCAGTTAACATTTTGGTTTGCACTTCTTCTTTTGTTGTGATAAATTTTCAAAGAATGTATGGTTAGTGGATTGGTGATGGGAGAGAATGTCCTGATCGCATGGTATGTCAGGGGTCCCTTCCCATTCCAGTTCCTCAAAAGTAAGACTCTCACCCAGACATCTAGCCAAGTCCCAGGCCATCCCCTGATTTTAGAAGCATATTTAAAATGGATGGATTTTGAAAATTCACCGTTCTTTTGGTTCAGATGGTTCTATATATTATATACACACAGCACCTAGTTATAGTATGTGCTTAGAGTATCTTTGAGTGAGTGGAGCCTTTCTAAGAATGAGTTTGGTTTGGAAAACATCTTTGAAATGGTAGTTTTCTGTTCAGTAATGTCAGCCTCCCCGTGAAGAAGCTGGGGGTCAGCATCTTATCAGACCCAAGGCAACTTGAGTGCACAGATGTCTCTGTTGTGTCTGAATTTAAAAATTAATGGAGAGTTGGATGTGCATAATTTGAACTGTGATGCAGAAACCTTGCACCAAATGAATTCCAAACCCCTTGCCCCACCCATTCCTTTAAGGGAGAAAGTCGTGTGAAAACCCTGGGAGTTAGAGGTGAACTGCACTCACAGAGCAGCTGGTCAGAGCCTGTCCTTGTGGCCACGGCAACAGCAGAGGCCCAGAGACATGCAGTGAGCTCACACAGCCGAGTCAGAGCTGGGCCTGAAGCTCTGTTCTCTGCCTCGCCTTTTCGTTTCTTCATCCTGTTTGACAAGAGTTCACAGAGCACCTAGACATGGGATGGAATGTTCAAGTATACAGGGGTCTTGATGTCCCTTAATTGGATATGACAGTGGGCCCCTCACCCTAAGGACAGGGTTCCACGAGCAGCTGAGTGGGGCTATATTCTTTCTTGCTGAGTCATGTCGGACCCGGTATCACTCTCACTGTGGGCCCTGAGCTGTGCACAAGGCAATGAGATGGGCCTTTAACTACTCTTTGTGTGCTTACAAAGGTAATCTCTGAGAATAGAGTTTTTATGCCCATGTTTTACTAACCTCAGCCTTCTGGATTTTGAATGAATGGTGAGAGACAAAACTTAAAGACGAAACTACTGAACAATCTCTTGGGCAAAATTGGAGGGAGGACACAGATGAACGGCAGAGCAGGGGCTGGAGGCAGAGGGCTGTTTGATGATGTCACGATCATTGTTGGGAAAATAGGCCTTAGGCAGCGAGACTCTCCTGCTCCAGGATGGCTCACCATGCTCTGCAGCTCACGGGGCCGGGGCCCTGAACGGACTGGCAGCGTACACGATGGGGTTCCTGGGTAACGCTCGAAGGTTGCTTCGGTGAGACCTAGAGGTGGGTGCAGGAAGGAGCCGGCCCCGCAGGCCGGACGGCTGTCTGGAGACGCCTGCTTGCAGGGTTGGCCCTGGGCAGTGTCTGGAAACTTGGATGTGGGGAAGATTCCCAGTATTCCCAAAAAGTGGCTCCCTGTGCCCCACGGTGCAGGCCTTACGCTGTGCCCCTACTTTCCTTCAGGGAGTCTGACATTTTGGGAAGTACTGGGCAGAGGGTTTCTGTGTGACCAGCCCCAATAAAATCTCCAGGCACTGAGACTCTAATGAGCAGACCGCCTTTCCCAGGTGGTCCCCACCCGTTGCTGGGAGATTAACCACATCCTGTGTGACTTCACCAGTGGAGGCTCTAGGAAGCTTGTGCCTGGCGCACCTGGTCCTCACCCCGCGCACCTTTTCCAGTTGCTGGTTTTTCTTTGTGTTCTTTTACTACGATTGTCCTGCTGTGAGTATGACTATATGGTGAGTTCTGTTAGCAAATTGTTAAATGTGGGAGTGGCCTAGAAACCCCTCAGCATAGAGGGTGTTTTAGGTAAGGTCCCAGGGGCAGTGGATGCCAGAGCCCCAGGTATGCGTGTTGTGTGCTTTCTGCTAATCTTTTTTTTTTAATTTGAGAGAGAGAGAGAGAGAGAGAGAGAGAGAGAGAGAGAGATCAGTTGCCTCTCGTACACGCCCGGACTGGGGATCAAACCTGTAACCTGGGTATGTGCCCTGACGGGGAATCAAACCCACCACCTTCTGGTGTATGGGGCAACACTCCAACCAACTGAGCCACACCAGCCAGGGCCACATACTTTTTAAAAATATATAAAAAGCTACAGAAGAGCTGGGCCTCTGTGAATAGGAATGGGGGTTTCTGCTATCTCATGTTATCTAAAAATTTCCCCCCAAATTCTGAACCAAATGGAGAAGGTAGTCCTGTTAAAATGGACACACATGGTCACAGCCATTCTTGTGAATGCATAGGGCTTGGAGAGTGAGGCTGGCAGTTCTTTAAAAACATGCTCTAGTGAAAGAAGCTGAAACCAGGTTTCTTTGGATTTATTGCAAGACTGTTACCTAAGGTCTAGCACTGAGTGTCAGAGGCTCTGGCTGCCACTTTTATTTTGTTGGGGATGTGTCCAAATGGAACGAGACTTGTAAAGAATTCTGCTGTTGTTTGGGAAACTCAGTGTCTGCTCTGTGTGGCTCCAATGGTTGACTTGAATACTTGACTATTCTAGACCTCTGTTACATCATTATAGATTTTTTTGTTATTATGTGAGCATAGCAGATTTTTCAGCTTAGCGGGATTCCATAGGACTAATGAAATCTTGTAGAATTTGCTTAATGCTTTCTAAAACTTGAGTTTTGTCCTGGAATGAAAATGTTGACCTCCTATGAGTTTGCTCATTGAGAACTACATTTGAGAAGAAGGTTAACTATAACTCTAAAAAAATGCATGATGTAAAAGAATGCCTTCATCATACCAGCTAAATAACTTTAATAAGAGCAGACTCATCTGAGCAGCAGTTCTCTTTGTTCATTTCACAGTTGGGAAGTGCCCGTCACATAGGAGGAGCTGGAATTAGGGGTTTGGGTCACGTGTTAAAAGCTGTTTTAGCCTTGTTGTCTGGTGGCTAAAATCATATTTGAGCCAAAAAGTAAAGCAGAGATTTTCAACCAAGTCTTCATGTTAGCAGGTCTCTCCCCCCACACAGGATCTCAGCATTGTTGAGCTGTGATCTTTAGTTAGGATAGTCTTCGGCCATTTTACATTGTTTAACACATTATTTTCACAGTTCATGCACGTGATATGTGCAGAAAGTAAGTGCACAGTTTGTAGCTATCCAGTGTAGCATGCCATATAGTTGTGTGATGTTTGTGTGGCATGCTGGGCACCCGCTGTCACTCCTGTGGCTTACTTTCATAGACACGTGCTTTCAGCACACTATGGCATTCCCTGTCCTCCTGTTGGATATGCCAGGCGATATTTGTATCAGTGTGGTATATCTAGTTTGGAAGCTATGGGTAAAAGACTGGTGTTTTTCTCTGGTACCATCATTTGGGAACCAATTGCCTGGAACAGCAGCTGCTTTAAACCTGGAGAAACTTTAATTTATAGAGGGAGCCGATGCATGCCATCTGATGCATGCCATCTGATGCATTGTGGCCATGTGGTAAACTTACTGTGACCCTGCAGTTTTGAATAGTTCTCATAAGGTTTGTTTTGCCATTTCAATCTATTTAAAAATTTATGGACATTCACTAGACATTATTACTTACTGATTGTATAGTTAAGGGAAAAATGGAAACTTTCTCGTTGTAAATTTGCTTGCTAAAGCTTAGTGCTGTAGAGAGGGCCCACGGCAAGAGCAGGATGAAAGATGTGCTCGGCAATGTCTGCTCTCATTTCTAAGGTTGTTACTGCCAGTGATGTATGCAGAGAGAGCTGACAAGGTGTATAAGAGATGGAAGAAAGGCAGGTCCTTACCTCTCTGCCATTTTTCTGCAGAGGCAAACACCGTCACCTGGCTTATGGCTGCTTTTATACCTATTGCTCTGTCTCCAAATACTGTGCATGTATTGCTAAACCTTAGTTTTTTTGTCACAAGAACTTTACTTTGCATCATGGAGGGTAAATTTCAGCTCTTTCTTTCTAATCTCCCTCATGTATAGCTGCCATCTCCACACCCACCAAATATAGTCATGTTTTAATTTTGATTAGAACATTTAGTTTATATTATAGTTAAGTATGCCATGCACTGTCTATATTTGGTGAATTATAATTACTTTACCTCCCCCCCCCATCCTTTTGTTTGTCCTGGGTTATTAATCATATTTCATGTGCATAGTGTCCACATCTTACCCTGAGGACTGTCTGTGTACTGCCAGTTGTGGACGTGACCTTGAGCCTGTCCGGTCTGACGGGCTGCCTCTCTGCCTTCACAGCCTCAATTTTACGTATCCTCCTGGCAGCTCTACCAGCATGTTGGGGCTTCACTTCTCCTTTCTCTGCAGAGGCATCTGGTGTTTTTTTTTTTTTTTGGGTGGGGGGGAACACCATGTCTTTTTTGGTTTTCTCTCTTATTTTAGTTATGCATATCCTCCATTAGCTTTCTCAGAAAAGATGTGGAGGAAACTTTCTTTGAGTCTGAGAAGATCTTTATTCTATTTTGATATTGGTAGTTTGTCAGGGTTTAGAAATCTAGGTTGAAAGTCATTTTCATCCAGAATGTTAAAACTAATGTCCATGTATTCCAGCTTTTAGTGTTTCTTTCTACTGAGAAGTCCAAAGTCATTCTGATTCTGCAGTCTATCAAAGTAGGTAACTTTGATTTTCTGTCTCTAGAGTTTGTCTGAAAGTTCATGGTGAGGAGTCTTATAGAGACTATTTTCATTGCTTGGAGGGCCTTTCAACTTGGAACCTTGTGTTTGGATCTGGGCTAGTTTCTTTACCAGTATCTCTATATCTATCTATACTTATCTACCTACCTAAAAATAATTTACTATTTTTTAAAATATATTTTTTATTGATTTCATAGAGAGAGGAAAGGAGAGATAGAATCATCAATTATGAGAAAGAGTCATTGAACAGCTGCCTCCTGCACCCCTTATGACCCTACTGGAGATGGAGCTTTCAGCTCCTGGCATGTGCCCTGACCTGGAATCCAACTGTGACCTCCTGGTTCATGGGTTAATGCTCTACCACTTGAGCCAGTTAATGTTCTACACTGGCTGGGCTAGACTATTTTTTAGAGCCATTCTAGATTTTTAGAAAAGCTGATTATTCCTCTCCTCCTCTACCTAGTTTCCCCTGTCCTCATCTATATTTTAAAAGACTTTGTGAAGGATTGGTATTCATTCTTGTTTAAACATTTATTAGAATTTACCAAGTGTTCACCATCTGGGCCTTTGCTTTAGGGCAGTGGTTCCCAACCTTCCTAATGCCGAGACCCTTTAATACAGTTCCTCATGTTGTGGTGACCCCCAATTTCATTGTTACAAATTGAACATAATTAAAGCATAGTGATTAATCACAAAAACAATATGTCATTATATATGTGTTTTCCGATGGTCTTAGGCGACCCCTGTGAAAGGGTCGTTCAACCCCAAAGGGGTCGCGACCCACAGGTTGAGAACCGCTGCTTTAGGGGGATGTGTTTTGATTACTATAATTAATGTCTTTTGGTATAGGTCTATTAGGATTTTGTTACTTGTTGAGTCCATTTTGGTAGTTTGTGTCTATCTAGGAATTTTATCTAAGTTATCTAATTTTTGACAGAGTTCATGTTGCCCTCTTGTAATTTTCTTTTTTTCTAAGGACAATTAGAAATATGTCTTCTTTCATCTTTTAATTCCAGTAGTTTGAATCTTTTCTCTTTGGTCATTCTAGCTAAAGGTCTTTTCCAAGAACTAACTTTTGGTTTGTTGATTTTCTCTAATGTTTTTCTGTTTCCCTTTTTTATATATTTCTGCTCTAATTGTCATTATTTCTTCCTTTTGTTTGGTTGCTTTTGCTTTCCCCACCCCCACCAAGTTATTTGAGATCTTGTGTTTTAAGATAGACATTTATGCCTATAAATTTTTCTTTAAAGAGTTCTACTTTAGCTGCATCCTATAAGTTTGGGCATATTGTGTTTTCATTTTCATTCATCTCAAAGTATTTTATAATTCCTCTTTTGATTTCATCCTTTTTTATTTTAGTTTTTTATTGTTGACACTTTACAGATGTCCCCCAATCTCCCCATTTTTGACCCCTCCACCCAGCTCCTGTCCCACCCTAGACCTTCACCACACTATTGTCTGTGTCCATGGGCTGTGCATATATGTTCTCGGGGTAATCTCTTCCCATCTCCCCAACCCCCCTTTCCCCTGAGAGTCAACAGTCTGTTCCATGTTTCCATCTCTCTGGCCCTATTTTTTTTGTCAGTGTATTTTGTTCATTAGATTCCACATATGAGTGAGATCATGTGATACTTGTTTTTCTCTGACTGGCTTTATTTTGCTTAGCATAATACTCTCCAGGTCCATCCATGCTGTCGGCTTCATTTAAAAAATATATATATTTTTATTGATTTCAGAGAGGAAGAGAGAGAGATAGAAACATCAGTGATGAGAGAGAATCATTGATTGGCTGCCTCCTGCACACACCCTACTGGGGATCGAGCCCGGAACCCCAGCATGTGCTCTTGACTGGAATTGAACCCAGGACCCTTTAGTCTGCAGGCCGATGCTCTATTCACTGAGCCAAACCAGCTAGGGATGCTTCTTCTTTATTTTTTGTTCTTTGTTGTTGTTGTTAATCCTCACCTGAGGATATTTTTCTGTTGATTTTTTAAGGAGAGTGGAAGAGAGAGGGAAAGATAGAGAGAGAAACATCAATGTGAGAGAAACACATTGATTGGTTGCTTCCTGCAGGAGCCCTCACCAGGGGCCCGGCCCGGCCCGGGGAGGAGCTTGCAACCAAGGTACTGTCCCCAAGGTACATGCTCTTGACTGGAATCGAACCCGGACCTTTTGATCTGCAGGCTGACACTCTATCCACTGAACCAAACAGGCTAGGGCACTGCTTCATTTTTGAAGGGTAAATTTGTTGGTTATAGAATTCTTGGTGGAGATTTTTAATTTCAGGACTTTGAATATGTCATCCCACTGCTGCCTGTCCCCCATTGTTTTTTTATGAGAAAGCAGTTACTAATTTTATTAAGGATCCTTGTACATGAGCAGCTTCTATACTGTTGCTTTCAAGAATTTGTCTTTTCTCTTGACATTTTGCTTATCATGTATCCAGGTTAGGTTCTCTTTAACTTTATCCTGTTTGGAATTTGTTAAAACTTCTTCTTTAATATATAGGTTAATATTTTATATAAAATTTGGAAAGTTTATAGTCATTATTTTTTTACATATTCTTTCTGTCCCTTTTTTTCTTCTCTGCTAGAATTTCCATTATGTATATGTTCATATTGTAGGAAGATGATCTCTTAGTTGCTGCTCTTTTTTTTTTTTTTTAACACCCCCTCTGTTGTTTTTTTTCTCTTTTGTTTCTCAAACAGGGTATTTGCAATTGGCTCATGTTTAAGTTTGCTCCTTCTTCCTTCTGCAGCTCAAACCCATTGTTGAGTCCCTAGTGAATTTTTGCAATTATTGTACTTTTCATTTCTAGAATTTTTACCTGTTTCTTTCTTATGTTTTCTCTCTCTTTATGAATATTATCTATTTGTTGAGACATTGCTCTTATACTTTCCTCTAGTTCAGTGGTTCTCAACCTGTGGGTCGCGACCCCTTTACCGGTCGAATGACCCTTTCACAGAGGTTGCCTAAGACCATCCTGCATATCAGATATTAACATTACAGTTATGAAGTAGCAACGAAAATAATTTTATGGTTGGGTCACAACATGAGGAACTGTATTTAAAGGGCCAGAAGGTTGAGAACCACTGCTCTAGTTCTTTACAACATACTTATAATGGTAGATTTCATTCAGTTAATTCCAGTTTCGGGGCTTCCATTAAAGATAGTTTCTGTTGATTGATTTTTTTCCTGTGTATGGGCTATATTTTCTTATTACTTTACACGTCTCATAATTTTTTGTTGAAACTCATCATTTCAAATTATATGTTGTGGCGCCTCTGAAAAGCACCTTCTTCTCCCTCCCCAGGCTTGTTGTTGATGGTGTTTGTTGCTTATTGCTTACTTAGTGACTTGCCTGTACTGATTCTGTAGTCTGTATTCTGTTGTTGTGTGTGACTACTGAAGTCTTTGCTTGACTACCGTGGTCGGCAAACTGCAGCTCATGAGCCACATGCGGCTCTTTGACCCCTTGAGTGTGGCTCTTCCACAAAATACCACGTGCGGCGTGCACGTACAGTATGATTGAAACTTCGTGGCCCATGCGCAGAAGTCGGTTTTCGGCCTGGGTGAGTCTATTTTGAAGAAGTACTGTTGATATTTGGCTCTGTTGACTAATGAGTTTGCCGACCACTGGCTTAGAGTTCAGCTAACGATTGAATAGGTTTTCAGCTGGTGTATCTCTCAGCCTTTGCCGAAGGGCTCTCTGTGTGTGTTGGGGCATGCTTTCAGTTTCCTGGCCGGCAGTTTGTGCATCTCCACCTTCCCCTTTACTGCCAGAGGTGAGACAGTGCCTTCTTGGGTCTTCCCTGGGCAGGTACCCAGCCTTGCACACACGTGTGGCCTCCTAGTTACCCAGGAATATGTCAGAGCTTTTTACAGCTTTTCCTTGTAAGCTCTTTGGTCAGTTTCTTGGCTCCAGTTGTGATTGGCACCTCAGGCAGCTGCCCTGTGAATCAGTTGTCCCTGATTCTTTTTGATCATGGTGTCAGGGTAAAGCAAGCATGTCAAACTCAAAGGCTAGCACGGGCCAAATAAACAAGGTTTAAGTTTATGTGGGCTGCAAAAAAAAGGTTCAATTTTCATAGCAACATAGGTTTATTTGATAAAGACATGCTGGATACAAACGGCTGAAATAAATGAGTCATCGTTAACATAAAATAATACATTTTAATAAAAATTAATATTTTTCTTGAACATTAACTTATCAGACACTGAAGAACTGCACAAATTAATAAGCGTAATGCAAATAAACCTATTTTTCTTGTTCTCCGAAAGCAAAATATTTCCTGTTGCGCACACCAAACAAGTCAGTCCAAGACTAATGAGGTGGCGTGTGCTCTGACCAGGAATCAAACCCTGACTTCCTGGTTCTTGGGTTGACGCTCAACCACTGAGCAACACTGGTGGGCTAGATTTTTAATTTAAATGCCAACCGTGCTTAATTGTTAGTGGCTGCCTAGAGCAGTTTGAGAAGGAATCTGAGGCGATATCTGGACTTAGATGGAAAGATGGGTTGAAAAGATTATTGATACGGACCATGGAATGGGAAGGGAGAAGAAGTATATCAGGCTAGTTCCTCTCTTTCATTTTACCTCTGTCTGCTGATGTGCATTTTTGGCTCCCCTGTTACTTAGAATTCTAAGTAGAATAGAATGAAGGATAAGCTCTAGAGGTTAGGAACTTTCCACATTCAGCATCTAGCTTACTCTGCGGGGTTCAGTGAATGAACTCAGGCACTGAGACCAGAATGATTGAAATAACTAGTTTTCTGAAGTGAGGGCAGGGGACAGCATTAGGTACCAGCTTTTCCACACGTGATATCACTCTCCTGCATGACATAGTACTTGGTGTGTACAGAATACGAAAAGAATATAGTTCCCATCTTCACCCCAAGGAATTTCCATTCTGGTTGGAAAGAAAGGACAAACATGGTTGGAATGATTAGAGCTTGTGTGACTGGATTGTTTGTAAGAAAAGTGCTAACATTTCAAATTAGGTCCCTGAAATGGATGGCGTAGGTTTGAATGCAGAAGTACATTACCTTGGTATCTTAACCTTTATACTTATTCAAATGTATCTGTGTTTGCTTGGGAAAGCCTCTTTTTTCGTGACCCCCCCACCCCCAACTTTCCTCTAATTTTTGGTGTCACTCAGAATACTGAGTTTTGCTTCAATTTAAATGTCAAGGTGAAAATGATCTACTAATAAAAAATTAATGTCATATTGCTTTTTTTTAAAGATGAAGATTACCCAGTTACAATGTTTGTAGATAAATTATTTATAGCATTTTAAAATTAAGCATAAATCACCGAAAAGAAAAGCCTTTGTAATATTTAGAGCATTTTACAAATCTTTATCCTAAGTAATTAGCAGTCTGTGCTTAGGCAGAAATATATGCTTTTCATAGTGTATATTCATTTTGTATAGATCAATAAATTTAATATAATGTCTGAGAGGACGAGCTCTGGATTCTTAATCTCAGGGCTGAAATCTCCACCCCAACTGTGTCACCTATGCAAGCTGTGGGGTTCTTGATTTCTTGATCTGTAAAATGGGGATGGTAATAATCCCATATAAGGCTGTTACAAGGTTTAAACAAGATCTGTCAGTTAGAGCCCTCAGGTCAGTGCTTGACCTATAGTAAGTGTTGTTGATGTTGTTATTATTATAGTCACTGTCTTTGTTATTAGGTGGGTTTGTATTACTGTTTTTTCAGTGATGGTTAATAATTTATATTTTTTCATTCATACAGGTTGAATTTAATTTTTACAAAATTTGATGAAGTCCAAAAATCTGGAAATATGATACAATCTACAAATGGTGAGTAGAGAAAGCAGTCATTCTGTTTTTGCTTTGTCAGTTTTATGTCAGCAATGCTTATGCTATTTCTGAGCAGTTGAATTTAATGTCTTGATAAGAGTTTCTAGGTCTTAAGACTTAATTTCCATTTACTCACTTTTGAAGCCAAAAACTATGGATGTGTCATTGACATTCTTTCATAACATGCCTTGACTTCATCAGCTGTTCCTGTTGGCTTTACTTTTAAAAATACACCTAGAATCCCAATGGTTCTCACTGTAGCAGCTACTTTTCTCTTAGTGAAAGCCGTCATTGTAATTTACCTGAGCTCTTGTGTTAGCCTAACCAATATTCTTAATTTTAGTCTATCACTGCACCTAAAGTTTATTTTTCACACAGCAATCAGAGTAATCCTTTTAGAATGTAACTTAAGCGATGTTAATTCCCTCTTCAAAATCCTCCAGACGCTTCCCATCACATAGAGACGACAGTTCAGTGGGTCATCATGGCCCTCCAGGCCCTGCGTGGTCCGGTGCTGATCACCATTCTGATGACATCTTGTTTGGTTCTTCCCCAAAGTTCTCTCGGCTGCCATTCCATTGGCCTTTCTGATTTTGAACATTCTAAGCTTCTCTGTGGGTCGCGAACAATAAAAATACATCCTGCATATCAAATATTTACATTATGATTCATAACAGTAGCAAAATTATAGTTATGAAGTAGCAACAAAAATAATTTTATGGTTGGGGGTCACCACAACATGAGGAACTGTATTAAAGGGTCGCGGCATTAGGAAGGTTGAGAACCACTGCTCTAGGGCCTCCGTGCTTATGAATCCTTCTGCTCGAAACATTTATGCCCTCTGTGTCATCATGGCTGTCTTCCTCATTCCATCCAGATCTTGGCTGTAGTATCACTGACCCTTTCACAGGGGTCGCCTAAGACCATCGGAAAACACATATATAATTACATATTGTTTTTGTGATTAATCACTATGCTTTAATTATGTTCAATTTGTAACAATGAAAATACATCCTGCATATCAGATATTTACATTACGATTCATAACAGTAGCAAAATTACAGTTATGAAGTAGCAACGAAAATAATTTTATGGTTGGGGGTCACCACAACATGAGGAACTGTATTAAAGGGTCGCGGCATTAGGAAGGTTGAGAACCACTGCTCTAGGGCCTCCGTGCTTATGAATCCTTCTGCTCGAAACATTTATGCCCTCTGTGTCATCATGGCTGTCTTCCTCATTCCATCCAGATCTTGGCTGTAGTATCACTTCATTACAAAGGCCACCTGGAATAGCACACCCAGTTTTCTAAGGGAACTCTCTCTGCCTTCATCCTGCTTGACTTACCTTCTTAGTGCATATCACTACAAAACATTTTTATTCATGAGGGCAAGAACTTTGTTTTATTCCTTTATCCTTAATGCCTCACAAAGTCCCTGGCATGTGGTAGGTTGAATAAATAAAATAATAACTGAGACTTGAGTTCTGACCCATTGTCTAGTATTTGTATTCAGTTTATTGTAGCTTGTAATGATATTTGAGGACAAGGGATAATTCTTGTGATTACAGAAGGGAAAGAAAAGAAAAGAGTGAATTACTGTGTAAATAAAGTCATCAAAGGGACAATTGTGAACAAGAATTTTTTTATACTCTGGATACCTCATTGCATCATAGCTATTTCAGGTTGCTGGGGATCTGAAATCATAGCAGAACTTTCAAATTTTGAATATCTTGAGATTGTCAAGAAGTTTGAGTGATTTCCCCCATGTAAGGAAGGGCAAAGCCAGAACCCAATCCAGGCCTTTTGACTTACACTCGGCTATGTACCTATCATTATCAATAAAGAATTTGTCTTTTGATAGCATGTTTCTTATAAAATGCTTAAACTGTCCTAAAAATGCTTTTATTAATTCCTTTTATTTCTTATTTTCTAATTCCCTTTATTTATTTCTAAAGTAATTTTTTATTTTCAATCACAGGTGACATACACTATTATATTAGTCTCAGGCGTACACCCCAGCAATTAGATATTACATACTTAATACGTGATCATCCTGATAAATCCTGCACCCATCTGACACTATGCAGAGTTATTAGACTGTTATTGACAGTATTCCTTATGCTGTACTTTACATCCCTGTGACTATTCTATAACAACCAATTTATACTTTTTTTAAAAATATATTTTATTGATTTTCTACAGAGAGAAAGGGAGAAGGATAGAGAGTTAGAAACATCGATGAGAGAGAAACATTGATCAGCTGCCTCTTGCGCATCCCCTACTGGGGATGTGCCTGCAACCAAGGTACATGCCCTTGACCGGAATCGAACTTGGGACCCTTGAGTCCGCAGGCTGATGCTCTGTCCACTGAGCCAAACCGGTTAGGGCCCAATTTGTACTTCTTAATCCCTTCATCTTTTTCACCTATCCCACAACCCCCCTCCCATCTGGCAACAGTCAAAATGTTCTCTGTATCTGTGATTCTGTTTCTGTCCTGCTTGTTTGTTTATTTTATTTTTTAGATTTAATTGTTGATAGATATGTATTTATTACCATTCTACTGTTCATATTTTTTATATTCTTCTTAGAGAAGACCCTTTAACATTCATATGATATTGGTTTAATGGTGATAAATTCCTTTAGTCTGGGAAGCTGTTTAGCTGTCCTTTGATTCTAAATGATAGCTTTGCTGGGTAGAGTAATCTTGGTTATAGGTCCTTGCTTTTCATCATTTTGAATATTTCTTGCCAATCCCTTCTGGCCTGCAAGGTTTCTGTTGAGAAATCAGCTGGAAATCTTATGGGAGCTCCCCTTGTAGGTAATGGCTTCTCTCTTGCTGCTTTTAAGATTCTTTCTGTCTTTAACCTTTTGCACTTTAATTATGATGTATCTTGATTCGGGCCTCTTTGGGTTCCTCTTCTTTGGGACTGTGTGCTTTCTGGACTTGTATGTCTATTTCCTTCACCAATAGGGAAGGTTTCTGTCATTATTTTTTCAGTGTATTTTCAATTTCTTGCTCTTTCTGTTCTCCTTCCGAAAACCCCATGATATGAATGTTGGTACGCTTGAAGTTGTTTCAGAAGCTCCCTACCCTGTCCTCACTTTTTCGGATTCTTTTTTCTTGTTGCTGTTCTGATTGGGTGTTTTTTGCTTCCTTTTTTTTTATTTTTTTATTTTTTATTTTTTTAAATATATTTTATTGATTTTTTACAGAGAGGAAGGGAGAGGGATAGAGAGTTAGAAACATCAATGAGAGAGAAACATCGATCAGCTGCTTCCTGCACACTCCCCACTGGGGATGTACCCGCAACCAAGGTACATGCCCTTGACCAGAATCGAACCTGGGACCCTTGAGTCCGCAGGCCGATGCTCTATCCACTGAGCCAAACCAGTTAGGGCTGTTTTTTGCTTCCTTATATTCCAAATCACTTATTTGATTCTTGACTTCATCTACTCTACTGTTGATTCTCTGTAAATTATTCTTCATTTCAGTTAGTGTATCCTTCATTTTTACCAGTCCTTTTTCATGTCTTTGAAATTATCATGATTCTTGAGCAACCTTATACTACCAGTGTTGGCGAACAACCTGTGACACGCGTGTCAGAGGTGACACGCGAACTCATTTTTTTTGGTTGATTTTTCTTTGTTAAATGGCATTTAAATATATAAAATAAATATCAAAAATATAAATCTTTGTTTTACTATGGTTGCAAATATCAAAAAATTTCTATATGTGACACGGCACCAGAGTTAAGTTAGGGTTTTTCAAAATGCTGACACGCCAAGCTCAAAAGGTTCACCATCACTGCCTTATACCATTGTTTTGAACTCTGTATCCAGTAGTTTGCTTGCTTCCATTTCATTTATTTCTCTTTCTGGAGATTTCTTTCGTTCTTTCATTTGTGACATGTTTCTTTGTCTCTGCATTTTGACTGCTTCCTTGTTTTTGTGTTTATATATTGGGTAGAGCTGTTATGGCTCCTGGAATTGGTAGAGTGGCTTTTAAGAGGAATACCTGGGACTCCAACAGCCTCCATTGTCACTCAACTATAATCTGGCTGGTTTTTACAGCCTGAAGATACGTGGACTTCTCTTCCCAGATTTGGAACCCTGGGCTAGGGGTCTGGTGTTGGGCTGGGAACCCCTTGTTCCTTATGGGAGGCCTTGGCAGGGGAGATATCCCTTCTGATTAAAAACATGCCACGCGTCCCATCAGTGATTCTCTCTCATCGTTGATGTTTCTCTCCCTCTCTCGCCCTCTCTCTTCCTCTCTGAAATTTAAAAAAAAGCCCTAGCCAGTTTGGCTCAATGGATAGAGTGTCAACCTGCGGACTGAAGGGTCCCAGGTTTGATTCTGGTCAGGGGCACATGCTTGGGTTGTGGGCTCGATCCCCAGTGTGTGGTGTGCTGGAGGCAGCCCATCAACGATTCTCTCTCATCATTGATGTTTCTCTCACTTCTCTCCCTTCCTCTCTGAAATCAATAAAATATATTTAACAAAACAAAACAAAAAACATGCCACACGTGGGTGTCGGACTAGCCTGTTCCACGCCTCTGCCCCTCCTACCAGTCTCAGTGTGCTTTCTTCTTTACCTTTCTAGTTGTAGGACTTCCATTCAACCAGATTTCAGGCGGTTATGAATGATGGCTTTTCTGTATTTTAGCTGTAATTTTGATGTGGTTGAAAGAGGCAGCGAGTACTGGCATTTACCTACGCTGCCATCTCAGTTCTCCGATAATAATGCTTTTTTGAATAGGTAACAAAAGCCCTGGATTTGAGCTAAGTTGAAAGAAACTATTAATGTAATAGCAATACTTTTAGGGAAGAAATGAGTTTCATCCTTGGTTGTATTTCTTGACATATTCAAATTGCTTTCTAAGATGTGTAATTGGTCATATTTATATAAAGTGTAAGAATTGTGACTAAATCAACAAGTAAAAAACAGCTGAGTAGCAATTAGTCCTATCTGTAATAGAATACTTCATACTTGAATGGTTCTTTTTTTTGTTGCTAGGTTACCCCTAAGGTCTTTCAGCTTTGACTGGCAAGAATATGGGAGTTAAAAATACATTGTTTTATAGATGTTTCTCTTTTTTTCCCATCTCTAGATAATTAGCAAACTCCTTGAAGCAAAAATTACAGTTTTTCTTTCCTTGGGTTTTGAAAGCAAATTATTTTCTATTTAAGCTTTTGTTCTTTCAATCATGCAGATACGTTTATGTTCACGGGGAACTTGGTTTTCAGCATGGAAGAGCCAGTTATTAAAGACTGGTTAGTGTCCTTCATCCACAGCCACTTCATGATCTTTAATTGGATTTGACTGAAGCGAGGCCCATGGACATTAATTTGGTTAAATATGTTCATGTTGTTGAGTTTAATAAGCAAAGCTAACATGTTTATGAGGAAAGAATGAAAATATCATACTGGTAAATCCATGAACATTTCATCATTCAGAATTGCCTGAAATCTGGCTGAATGGAAGTCCTACAACTAGAAAGCCAAAGAAAAAGACAAAATATTTATTTGCCAACAAAACTATAAACTAGATAAAAGATAATCAATTGGCCTTTGTACATGAATATATCTAGTTTATCATTTTACTGCCAAATGCATCCTACCTAATGTTTTCTTACTGAAAATTTTTATAATTTGAAAAATGTTGCATATCTTTTTAAGTTGTTGGAAATGAGAAATACTTGTGCAAGTCTGATAACAAATAGACCAATGATTAATTGTTAGGTAAGATCTGAATTGTTGCCCAGTGTAGTGTCAACATAAGGAACATCCAAACCCATAAGAATTTTTATGATTTTATTTGAGCCAAACTGATGATAATTGCTGGGGAGCAAAATCTCAACAGAATGAGAAAATGCTCCAGAGAATGCACCTTATTTTATACATCAGAATCAAAGAGAAAGACACGACCTTCATTGGTGGTAGATTAGGGTGGTGGGAGAAAGGAAAGTGGGGATTAGATACAAAGTGAAATAAAGAGAGACACTTCTTTTGCATTGGTAGGTATAGTATAGTTAACAGTTAACAGTATAGCACATAGAGATGGTATTGGGGGAACAAGATAGCAATGAGGGTTCCGTGGTCTGGTGCTTTGGTGGGAGATTGTGCTCTGAGGAGTCTGGAAAAAGGGGTTTCTCAGGCATTCATTCCAAAGGTATGTTATCTTAGCTGCAAAAAGACAGTTGACAGGCTCAGTTAAGGTAAAGATTGACCTTTGTCAAGGAAGATGCCAGCCTAGGATAGGACTACTCACCATGACTTGCTTTTCATTAGGAAGTTTGAATTCCAGACCATCCCATATGGCTACTTGTGGTCTCTGAGTTTGTAAGGCTGTCATGCAGGCCTCTCCTGAGCTTGTCATGTTTAGTATGTGGCCCCTTTTTCATCCACAAGAGCATTCACTTAAAAGTGAATTTATTGCCTATTGTTTTATTAAAAAGCCAAGCATTCATTATTTTGCATAGTCTTTAAAACAGTGCTGATGCCAGCTGGTTTGGGTTAGTGGATAGAGCGTTGGCCTGTGGACTGAAGGGTCCCGGGTTCGATTCAGGCCCAGGGCACAAGCCCAGGTTGCAGGCTCAATCCCCAGTAAGGGGTGTGCAGGAGGCAGCTGATCGGTGATTCTCTCTCATCATTGACGTTTCTGTCTCTCTCCCTCTCCCTTCCTCTCTGAAATAAAAACATTTATTTAAAAACAATGCTGCTAAGGGTTCCAAGGCCCTCCCATGCTTGTCTATTGGACTCTGCATGTTCCAAGGTGTGGGATTCTGGTTCAGTGTCTTAGGAAAGTGTCCCCATGGTCACAGGCTCAGGGATAAGCTGGTAGAAAGCTGGCAAGTGTGCTGTGCTCGGAAGACCGCCTAACACAGCCGGGGGGTGACAGTTTCTGAGACCAGCCTAAGCTACAGCTGACAGTTTGCTTTCTCTTCTGTGTGGAAATAAGATTGCTTTTTGACATTGTTCTTATTTAAGGTTTATGTTTGTAATGTTCTTCTCTGTTTTCAAGAGGAAAAGTCAGATAATTCGTTAAATTTTTTTAAAAACTAGTTTTAAAGAAGGCTGTCTTACATGAGTAAAGTCAGATGGAAAGGTTCACCTCCCACCCAACCTTCTCCCCCCACCCCTTTTAAAAAACCACTGTTAGATATAGTCTAGGCTTTTATTTTGGAATAGGGTGCAGTTGTCCGTGGTGCTAGATCACACTGCAGAAGGCTGTGGGTGGGGAGCTTGCTGATGCAAGTTGCTGTGGGTAGATACAGCTTTCAGAGCACTGTTTTTATTTGTACCAAGATCCCTGACAAACATGACTACTGGGAAAGGTAGGCTCTTCTAGTACATTCTGAAATCTTGCTGTTTAGGAAATAAATACAGTATGTAAATATTTAAGATTTTAAATATTGTGGCTGAAACTTAGGAAAATAATTGCCATGAACATTTGCATTTAGGCAGGGAAAACGGTGAAACCTACAGATACGTTCACGTTAACCTTTGAGGACCAGAGAGGAAGTAGATACAGTAAAACCAGATTGCTGAGTTTTCCTCAGCCTCTGGGTTCCATGTACTTTTAATTTCTTTCTGCTCTTGTACTCGCGGTATGTGGAGTTACTTTACAATTGCAATACATTTGTCAGTAGGAATAAGCTGTCCTGAAAGGAATCTAGTGGCTAGAAATGCCAGGTTTTTAGCTGTGGGTAGAGGGAGACACAGGGAATTACCGCCGTGACGGGTGCTGCCTTTCTTCTTGAGAATCAGTTTATACAATTTTTCCTTCCCTTTTAAAGACTTGCATTTTAAAAATGCAAAAGTGGAACCGAAAAACTACTAAAGAAGTATTGTTTTCAGAAAACCTTGTTGAGTAGTCTTCAGTCTTCACAGGGAGGTCTTACCTATGCCTTGGAAGGACTCCCTGCGAACCAGGTTCGCGTTTGAAGGAGAGTGGGCTTGGTGTGATGGGGACACCTGCTCCGCTGTCTTGCTTTCCTCTGGGATGGTCTTCCTGGCAGGCTTTGAATTTGTTGTCTCTGAAGGATATTGCCATACCCTGCAACTGAAACAAGATGTAATAACAGAGACTCTGCCACTATACAGGTACTATGCTGAGTAAATTTGCTGTGTTTATTTTGTAGGGGATTGTGAAGGTGTGTATTTATCTCCTTACACTAAATTTGGTTCAGTTTGCAGAAAGTGGTCATATTGGAAGATACGCATTTCTGCTTATTAGTTGTGTTTTCACACTGGGAATTTAAAGCATAGAGTGATGGTATTTCTTTTCATTTCCTCCCTCATGACATTATCCTGTATTCAGGTTAAGCTGCTGTGGGAAATCAACACCTGGCCCGGAGGGTTAAATCACTCCTGTCTGGAGTGGCCTCTTTCAGAGACCTTCACTTGACAATTTGACAGTGTGTTGCTTATAGCATTTGTCTTAAGTTGTTGTATTTGTTATTATTTTTTAAACGACAGGGCAAAATAATTATGGAAGTCAACTAATGTATTAAAAGCCATGGAGAGAGCCCGTAGATCTGAATTTAAAATGAAGACTTTTTCACTTGATAATTCCTTTCAAATTGTGTCCTTGAAATGCAAGCTTAGAAGCATTGGTAACTTTTACCTTAAGTGGCTGCAAATGTAGTAGGAAACAAGGTTTAAAAGCTGATTTTTGTGGTTGTGGCATATTTGAATTTTCCTTTATGAAGCCATGATTAACAAAGACCATTAGCAGTCTGCAGAATACAATACCAACGATTCTGCCACAGTTGAGTGTAGAGTATTTTAGTATTTTCAGAGCACTTTCCTGAATGCCTTTTGTTTGTCTTTGTGTTATGATCCGCACAGCAGCCCCTGAGGAGTAGGCAGGGCAGCTTTTAAACGTGGGTACAGAAGGCTTCAGGTTTTCTCTACTTGTGCTGGTGCTGGACAGAGAGCGGGCCGGGACCTTGTCGTCTTAGTCCTTTCAGGTCTTAGTCCTTTCAGCAAAACCCGTGGGCAAGCTTCAGCAAAACTGCTGGGATAAAGCGTGTCTTTGTTTGTTTCTGATGTTGTACCATTTTCACGTCTTAGTCCTTTCAGCAAAACCCGTGGGCAAGCTTCAGCAAAACTGCTGGGATAAAGCGTGTCTTTGTTTCTGACGTTGTACCATTTTCAGTCACTGCCTTGGGGAATAATTAAGAAATGAAAGCATGCAAAGAGATATTATTAAACAGGCACTAGTACTCTATAACCAAGTTTTAGACACTTTGAAGTGTGGTTTTCCTAATCAGTTGTTTGCCAGTTGATAGGGGCTCCCAGGGAGGCAGTCTGGGAGAGGAAATTGTATTATAAACCTGACGAGTTTGTTTTCAAAATCCGTTTGGTGTAATGCTGCAGGGGCAGATGAACAGGGGCCTTGTGTGCTTTCTCAGAAACGGAGGTTTTTGTTGTAGGCCGTTTACTTCTGAGCTGAATTTTTAAAACAGGGTGTGTGTGTTATGCCCAGATTTCAAGATTCCCAAGAGCCCACCAGGGAGCCAGCCAGTCCAATGCAAAAGCAAAGAGTCCTTTATTTCAAGCTAGCTCGAGCTCCCCGTCCACCACACTCACCGACACAACGGCAAGCCAAGTGGCCGAGAGAGAGAAGCCTGATGGGACCAGGAGTTTTATAGGGGGGTGGAGTAAGGGCGGGAGAGGGGACTGTGGGCCCCGCCGATTGGCCAGGGGCGAGTTGGTGTCTCATTACACAGGATGTGGTCATAGAGATGGATTGCACTTCCCTTGATTATCATTGGTTAGTCCAGAGAAATCCTGGGTGTGGCTAGCAGAGGCTCCTTCCAGGAAGAAGCCTTTGCCGAGCACATGGCCCTGCCCAAAAATGGAGGACCCAGGGTAAGATGGAGGGCGCAGTCCCCGCCCCTTCACTGAGAATGCGGGGAAGGGCGGGGGCCGCGTGTCCGCAGGTTTGAGATCTCGCCCTTTCATGTGTGTGTGTGTGGGGGGGAGATTGCTACAGGGTGACCAACTTTAATTTTACTAAATATAACAACAACAATAACAAAACAAAAATCCCACCTATCTCTTGTTCTTTCATAAAACAAGGACTATTAACACCAATAAAAAATAAGAAAGATGTAATTTGGAATAAAAGATAGTCCTTAAAGTGAACTAAATTTAACTCTAAGATTAATTACAAGTTTTTCCTTACAGTCCTCAGTTTGGTGCAGACTGGTGTAAATCATCCAAAAAATGTCACCAGTACTTGTAAGTGGCTTTTGTGCTTAGAGCAGCCGTGGGCAAACTACGGCCCGCGGGCCGAATCCGGCCCGTTTGAAATGAATAAAACTAAAAAAAAAAAAAAGACTGTACCCTTTTATGTAATGATGTTTACTTTGAATTTATATTAGTTCACACAAACACTCCATCCATGCTTTTGTTCCGGCCCTCCGGTCCAGTTTAAGAACCCATTGTGGCCCTCGAGTCAAAAAGTTTGCCCACCCCTGGCTTAGAGGGTGGATATAAGTGGGCAAGTGACTTCAGGGCAGTGTAGACTGGAATCCCTCACACTGCGGCTGCAGGAGTGGTGTGTGACCTGCTCTGATAGCTTGTCTCTCAGCTTTGATTTTCTCCCACACAAGTTGGGGATAGTAATTCCTGCACCACTGTGAGGGTAAATGAGAGGGTGCATATAGCTAGCCTGGCATAAGACCTGGTCCATAAATACAGGACACCATTCACTGTGGCACCTTTACATGGTCTAATGGGAGGTGAAAAGTTGGGCTGGGTGTTTAAAGTGATATAATTGATGTTTTTGTTTAGATGTGGAAAGCTCTCTAAAGAAAAACAAAAGCAGAATCATGTGTGTAATAAGCCCAGATCTGGGTTTTCGACAGCAACAGGACTTCATGGGGAAATGACTGATTTTAGGGCTGGAGCAGGGAACATACCCAGTGAGCCTGGTACATCTTGATGCCAGAAAGTAAGGACCTGCTCAAGCAAGACAGAACAAAAAGCAGTCATGGGGGTGTCCAAGGGACACAGGCCTCAACTGAAAGATTCTCAGCGGTCAAAGCCGGAACAAGTTGAGCAATAAAACAAAGTAGTATTGGCTTATTACCCAAAGTATAAACTCAGTAGTGGTGAGTCCATACCAGTAAGCAAGGGAGAAAAGACAACTCTCCCATGTGGAGTTACTCCCAGTCAGCTTTGTAGCTCTCCAGCCCAGCAGAGGAGAGCATAACTCCCATGCTGTGTGTGATGAGCACAGCGGCTTCTCCAGAGGGCAGTGCGGCCAGCCGGACACACACTCCCTTAGGGGACCGAGGCCCATGTCAGGAGGCTAGTTGATGGCATGTTCTCTTGATGTGATGTGATGTAATGTGATGTGATGTGATGTGATGTGATGTGATGAGAGTGGTATTTTATCTTGTAGTTTTCCTTCCCCAAACCCATAAACTCGATCTAACCATGAAGGAAAAATCAGGTAAATATTTGCAGATTGAAGGATATCTGTGAACGCTCCTACCAGTACTCCTGGAAGCTGTCAAGGAAGTCTGAGAACTCACAACCTGGAGGAGCCGAGGGAGGTGTGATGACTGCGTGTCGCTTGGTATCCTTAGTGGGATCTGGAACAGATAAAGGACAGTAGGAGAAAAGGAAGGAACTCTGAATAAACGATGGATTTTAGTTAATAATAACGTATCAAGAGTGCACTGCTAATATTAGATGTTAATAGTAGGGAGACTGTGTGTGGGGTAAATGGGAACTCTGTGCTGTCTTCACAACTGTTCTGTCGCTCGAGTGCTGTTCCAAAATAGAAAATTAAAAACAAAAATCTGGAAACTAATAGTGGAGTGGGAGAGAAGCCTTTTATTCTCATTTTATTTTCTTGTAATATTTGAGCTATTTAATTATGTTAATACATGCATTAATTTTGTTCTTTGAGAAAGGTTCCGTAGTGGGATTATATGCTTTTATTTTTATGTGTTTTTTTTAAAATTTAAATTCTTTATTGTTGAAAGTATTACATATGTCTCCTTTTCCCCCCATTGACCTCTCTCCGGCCACCCCCGCCCTCCCAGCACATGCCCTCACCCCCCTACTGTCTGTGTCCATTGCTTATGCGTATAGGCATACATACAAGTCCTTTGGTTGATCTCTTATCCGCCACCCCCTTTCCTCTGAGGTTTGACAGTCTGTTCAATGCTTTTTTTAAAAAAGTATATTTTTATTGATTTCAGAGAGGAAGGGAGAGGGAGAGAGAGATAGAAACATCAGTGATGAGAGAGAATCAATTGACTGCCTCCTGCACGTCCCACACTGGGGATCGAGCCCACAACTTGGGCATGTGCCCTGACTGGGAATCCAGCCGTGACCTCCTGGTTCATAGGTCAACACTCAACCCCTGAGCCGTGTCGGCAGGGTATGCCAGCTATTATCTAAAACTGCATGACCGAACGGTCAGAAACATGCTAAAATGTTTCTAGGTGGTGGCCTTACGAGAGATTGCTTTCTTCTTTGTGTGTTTTCTATTTTCCAAATGGGCGGAGAGGGTCCCAGATTAGTGAGAGTGAACTGGATGGTGTTGCTGCATTCTGGACTTACCTGAGGCCTGGACAGACCCTGGACAGGCACTCAGATTCCAAAAGAGGAGGCAAGCTATTCACCTCTAAGGCTAGATGTTTGAAGTTCAGGTAAAAAAGTTCTTAAAAAACACAACAAAAAAACCCCAGTGATTTCTGTGCTTACTCTTCAGATAAAAACTTTGATGATGAAGATTCTGTGGATGGTAACAGACCTTCCTCTGCCAGTTCCACATCATCCAAAGCTCCACCAAGCTCACGGAGAAACGCTGGAATGGGGACCACCCGGCGGTTTGGATCATCCACTCTCGGGTCTAAGTCTTCAGGTAATTCCAGCCCTGGGGGGCGTTGTGGGGTCAGCTGTGCAAGCTTTTGAAACCAGACGTGCGTGGTACTTGCCTCTGGGTCCTTCAGAAGTGAAGCAGTCTCGCTTGCAATATGTTTCTACTGCCGTTCTTTAACTTCTGTGCTGTTGGTGGTGAGGAGTTGGAGGGATGTCAATTTGAGATGCTGTGTTGCCACCTTTTGGTAAGCATTGCCTGTAGGACAGTGATTCTCTACCTTCCTAATGCCGCAACCCTTTAATACAGTTCCTCATGTTGTGGTGACCCCCAACCATAAAATTATTTTCGTTGCTACTTCATAATTATAATTTTGCTACTGTTATGAATCGTAATGTAAATATCTGATATTCAGGATGTATTTTCATTGTTACAAATTGAACATAATTAAAGCATAGTGATTAATCACAAAAACAATATGTAATTATATATGTGTTTTCCAGTGGTCGTAGTCGACCCCTGTGAAAGGGGTCGCGACCCACAGGTTGAGAATCGCTGCTGTAGGAGAATGAAGCCCACACCCCGGGAAGCGGAGCTAAGAGATGGAGGAAGAGCATTTGTTGATTGTTGGCATCTAGCGGTGTCTGAAATGGGGCCTTTTTAGCCAGTTTTTATTTATCAAGACAGACTATCCGGAAGTCAGATTGTATCTTCTGTCTTTAAAATGTATTTTGTTTCTCCAGGTAGCATTATTCCTTGTGAGATTAGTATAGATATTAAATTAAGTAAATCGGAGGGGTTAGTTCCTTGAGGCTTGAAAATTGATTTACAAAGATTTCCTCCCTAAATCCCTCCTCCCACCCCCGAATTTGGACAGTTTGAGTCCTTATTATCTACTTTCATTTTGATGTCACATGATCCCTCCTCCCACCCCCGAATTTGGACAGTTTGAGTCATTATCTACTTTCATTTTGATGTCACATTGTGCATTTATATGCAAATTTCCTACTTTTTACTTCTAAACTATTATGTGGCCACTGGTTTTAGACCGTGCTCCTGTTAGCATTGGGCTTTTGAGCTTGCTGATGTGCTGAGTTAAAGCTGGAGCCAGGTTAGCACCCGCATGCCGCGTCCTGCCGGTCTTGGCTGCTCTCCCAACTGGCCCTGGAGTGCTGGAGTCTGGACCGGAGCGGCGCGCTGCACTGCAGGGCCTCTGCCGGCAGCTCTGTCTGCTTGGAGAGCGTGGACCTCTAACTTTTTTAGGGGAGTGCATGTAAAAATTTTTATTTTTGTTATTGAGCTTAAATTCACATAGCATAAAATTAACCATTTTAAAGGTCACAATTCATTGGCATTTAGTATATTCACAGTATTGTGCACCTACCACTTCTAGTTCCAACACAGTTTCCTCACCCCAAAAGAAAGCCCCACACTCTTTATCCATTGCTCCCCTTCCTCCCCAGCCCCTGGCCACCACAGTCTGCATTTTGTTCCTGAGACTTTACCTATGCTGGCTCTTTGGAGAATGAGATCTTTGCTCTGGCTTCTTTCACTGAGCATGTTTTTGAGGTTCATCTACGTTGTAGCATATATCAGTACTTCATTCCTCTTACGGCCAAACAGCCTTCCTACTCCTTTTTCTTGATCTATTCTTGAGTGGTGTCAATTCTACAAATAAGGTTTCAGAAATTTCTGCCTGATCAGACCACTTCATTTCCTTCCCACCCTTCACCCAGACGTTCCTTCCAAAAGTCTCAGCTGTGTAAACTAGCAGAGACACCAGCCCTGTCTCCCCTTCGGCCCTGACCTCATCTCTTCCCCATTTTGCCTAGCACCATGGCCATGAAGTTCCTTGTTGGCTCCTTCTTGTCAGATTCCTTAGGTCTTGGAGTCCTCTTCCCTTCGTGGGTACGTGGGGCAGTGCCTTACGCAGAGGAGGCACTCAGGACCTGTCTGCTCAGTGGGATCCAGTCCTAGTGCTAGAACAGGCACAGAGCATCCCAGCTCAGTGCGTGACTGTCACCTGTCCATAGCTGGCCTGTAAATGCAGTGTGAGTGATTGTTCATCGGGGGTTGGCATGCATGTACTGCTGCCAGGAGTTGTCCATAAAGCCCTTTTCTGTGCGGGTTCCAGCAGGACACCAAACACCAGAGAGGTGTCTGGTAAGAAGCTCTAGAGAAGCACTCACAGGGACCAATATGAATCAATGAGGGTTACAAGGATGACTGCAGACACCAGTTTTGAAATCTTTAGTATGAAAAACAACAACTGTAAGATGTCATAAGATTTTATGTGTGGCGTTTATAATAGCAAAAAGAAAAAACGTGCTCCTAAATGACAGCAATTAACTTTTAAGTATACAAAGCATCTTACAACAATTTTGTAGGGGGAACTTGCTACTGATGTATAAATGAAAAATTTACAATTATCGTGAGTTCGAAGGAAATGAAAATGTTTTAAGGCTAATATAAAGTTGAAATGAAACTGTTAAATGCGTTAGAACTTATTTTAATTGGTTGTGCATTGACCCATGAACCAGGAGGTCACAGTTTGATTCCCAATCAGGGCACATGCCAGGTTGCAGGCTCGATCCCCAATAGAGTGTGTGCAGGAGGCAGTCGATCAATGATTCTCATTATTGATGTTTCTATCTCTCCCTCTTCCTTCCCCTCTAAAATCAATAAAAACATATTTTAAAAAAATCAGTAAAATATTGTGGAATCACCGCACTTTATATTTTTATTAAGCTTTAAAGAAATGATTACAAATCTACCAAAATATAACGTTTATTGTATTTATTCATCTTCCAATGCATTTAATTTACATTTTAAAATAAATTTTTTATAGCTCCAAAAGAAGGAGCTGGTGCTGTTGATGAAGAGGATTTTATTAAAGCCTTTGACGACGTACCTGCAGTGCAGGTGAGTGAGGATGTTTGAGTTTGATTAAAAGCAAGGAGAGGCTTACTCTTCAAATTTCACTTTTCAAATATGTGGTACGGGAAGTTCCTTACTCGGTAAGTAATTTTAAGTATCGAGACTACAGGAGATCTGAGGTTGCAGACCAGAAAGTGTTGGAGCCTTTTATAGCTGAAATGAGCAAAAGTCAAGGCCCAGGATGATCTTTCAGTAAGAACTAGAAAGAAGTTGCTTCCTCTAGTAGCAAGTTGGTGGGTCAGGGCACATAAAAGAGGGGGGAAGGGAGTGATTAGATTATACAAAGGAACAAAGAAGCATGCTTATTTAGGGATTTTTCTTAGAAAGAAAAATTTGTAAATTTGAAGGGTTTTGGTGTCTGAGAAGCTATGAAGAATCTACACTAATAAAAGAGAAACATGGTAATTAGCGTACGACCGCTACCCTTTTCATTGGTATCGAGACTACAGGAGATCTGAGGTTGCAGACCAGAAAGTGTTGGAGCCTTTTATAGCTGAAATGAGCAAAAGTCAAGGCCCAGGATGATCTTTCAGTAAGAACTAGAAAGAAGTTGCTTCCTCTAGTAGCAAGTTGGTGGGTCAGGGCACATAAAAGAGGGGGGAAGGGAGTGATTAGATTATACAAAGGAACAAAGAAGCATGCTTATTTAGGGATTTTTCTTAGAAAGAAAAATTTGTAAATTTGAAGGGTTTTGGTGTCTGAGAAGCTATGAAGAATGGTTTGATAAAAGCTTATTTATGCCATCTTGATACTTCACTTAAGTACCTAACAGATGAAGCAAAGGTATTGATAAAAGTTGGGGTAAAGTCACACATTTTATGTGCTTTGAATGTCACAGTGTTTTTTATCAATGACTGGAGGTAGCAATACTTTTCTTAGCCTACATTGACTATCCAATGCTCTGGATTCCTATAGCATTTTATGTCTATACTAGAGGCCCAGTGCATGGATTTGTGCACTGGTGGGGCCTCTCAGCCTGGCCTGCGCCTTCTCGCAATCTGGAACACTTCAGAGGATATTGGACTGCCAGTTTTGGCCCAATCCCCGCAGGCCAGACCAGGCTGAATAGGGCAGGAGCCGGCAGTCTGACATCCCCCGAGGGATGTAGTAGTGTGCAAAGCAGCAGGCAGCCGGGGAGGAGCCTGAGCCCGGGCGGGCGCCACGCCACTCCCACTCATCCTTGCCCCGCTGTGCCACTGCTGCTCGGGTAGCACTGCTGCGGAGGCAGGAGAAGTTTGTGCCACTGCAGCTGCACTCATCAGCCATGAGCCTGGCATCTGGCACCCATCGGTCAGCTGAGTGGTGCTCCTGCTGTGAGAAGGCACTGACCATCAGCGGGCAGCTCCTGTGTTGAGCGTCTGCCCCCTGGCGGTCAGTGCACATCATAGCAACTGATCGATCGATTGTACTGTTCTTGGTCGCTTAGGCTTTTGTATATATAGATGAATTGCTTGTTAACTACTGTTTGGTTTCCAAATGTGTGTAAATAAGATAACAGGCATCTTAGGCTAAGTTTCATCCTTAAGTCCTTGATCTTCCCAGCATGTCTCATTCCTGGTTGATGATTCTCCTACCTGTCTTATCAGATGTGGGAGTAAATGAAAAAGCAGATTTGAAAGTGATGGATGTGAAATGGATTGTGTAATGCACTGTTATATGTGCTACTAGGAATCCTAAAGGACTTGTGCACCACTGACCGTTCCCAGCAGGTCTTGTTCTTTTTAAATGGCAAGCCATCTGTTAAGTTTACCATAAAGCTGTATTTGAGGCTGGGTTACCCATATATGGGCACCAGATCTAGTGGGTACATGCTCACAAGGGGGATGAAGCTCACTCTAGGACAAATCTGTCCAGATGTTATCTCATAGGCTCTTCTGGAAAATGAAATGATTTATTTTACTAAATGCTCTTGACTTCATGTAATTAAGAAATAATCTTTTTTATTCTTTACATTATCTTATGCTTATTGTAAATTAATTTTGCTTACAGATTTATTCCAGTCGAGACCTCGAGGAATCCATAAACAAGATTAGGGAAATATTATCTGATGACAAGCATGATTGGGAGCAAAGAGTAAATGCTGTAAGCCAGTGATTTTATGTGATTACATTTTCACTAGATTTATTTATATCTTCTAAACTCTTTATTATGAAATTGGGATACAGCTCTAATGAATTTTAAGGAGTAAATATTTTAAATAAAAATTACTGCATTAACATTTTACCTTTTAGTAGAGTACCTCACATCTATTTTTAAAGCATGCAAACTTACACCTTTATGCAGATCCTATATTTTTAACAAAGACCTAATTGTGGAATGTCTGGTGATGCCCTCCACTTTCACCTGGTAAAGACAGCGAAGCTGCTTTTTAGTGACATTTAGTGTGATCTTCTCTTCCTTTCTTCACATTGCATGCTAGAAAGTCCTGTTTGTCTGTTTTTAAAAGTAGATTAATGAAAGCAAGTAGCTGAACATTAAAGGGACGGTGCGTCTGATCTGAGAAAGCTATTTTTACAGTGGTTGGCTGGCAAAAAGAGGGGTGGTAAGAAAGCTATTGTATTCCCTTTCAAATTCAGACCAGCTTTTAGTAATGATACAGTGGAGGATACTAAAAGAGACTCTAGGATTGCTACTTCCTTTGATTTATTAAATAAATGGCAGTTGAAGTGGGTGTGGGGGAAGGTAAGCTTAGGAGGGAGGAGCCTTTTACAAGCTAAAATGCAGGCTCTGGTGATTTTATCATTAGGATAGAATGTATACATTAAGGTGTTTTCAATTTAAAATGCATTTTGTAGAATCGTATTTATCATAGATACTACATTTTAAAAATTGTTCTTATTTTTGCTATGTAGATTTGTTCCATATATTAGCTAACATTTAATTGGCTGAGTTCTTTTTGGAAAACTATTTCTATATTATTTAACTTTGACATTGATCTCTCATATTTGATGGCTTCTGTTATTCCATATGTTCTGTTTTAGGAACAGTTTTATATATCTCCTAATTTTCTCTATCCCATTAGCTAAAAAAGATTAGATCTTTACTTTTGGCTGGTGCTGCTGAATATGATAACTTCTTTCAACATTTGAGACTTTTGGATGGAGCCTTTAAACTATCTGCTAAGGATCTGCGGTCTCAGGTAGTGCGGGAGGCTTGTATCACGTTGGGGTAAGGACTGCAAAGCTCCAGATTCTCACGTCATAACATCCTAGGCACAGGCTTCGGGGCGGTTCATGGCTCTGTCCGATGGGTCTTTCTAATGTTACTCCCGTCTAGTCTCCAAGACCCATTCCAGTTACACTGCTGCTAATACTTTTACAGTACTTCTCGCCCAATTATGTAAAGTATGACAGATTTTAAACTTTATTCTGTGACTTAGCTCTGAAGCAGTTGTTACTAATAATACTGAAAAATGAAATTTATAAACTTGTTTCTCAGCTTTTTCATTGATTTTGCTGACAGGATATAGCATGCTTATCAGAATTTTTTATTGTTTCTAGAAGAGTACTCTAGCTATAAAATTAAAGACATGCAGTATAGTCTAGTAAATGTTTATCCTACTTAAACTGAATCTGGACCAATGTTTGGAGCTGCAACTTCTGTGTTAGGAAGTATGTCTGAATATCAGAGGAGCAGTGACATCAGATGGCATTGCGGCTGTTTAAAAGCTTTGGCTGCAGTCAGATGTTGAAGCATGAATATTTTATGTTGAAAATAAAAAGGGTGAAAGAGAAAGAGTGAGGCAGCTTTTTCCTGTTTATGTTTTATTAGTGTATGATAAATTTGTCTTTTGCTATTTGAATTCTAATTTGTTGGAAATGATTTACTTTTTTTTAAAAGGAACAATGGGCTACTAGCTATTTGCCAAGTCCTCTACATGTACATTGGAAAGATTTGAGACCCTTGTCCTTAATTTCTAGATAACTTTAAATGAAGGTTCTAAAATGTTAAGAGTTTTATATGCTTCTCTGTTTGCAAGAAATAGAACTACAGTCCAGTATTCATTTCTTATTTTAGGCATCTGTCATCAGTTCTGGGGAATAAGTTTGACCATGGAGCTGAAGCCATTATGCCAACTATCTTTAATTTAATTCCAAACAGTGCCAAAATTATGGCCACTTCTGGTGTTGTAGCTGTTAGGTTAATCATTCGGGTAAGTATTGGCCTTTTCCCCCACTTAATTATAGCACATGAGCCTTTCACATTCCATCACGTGAATTATGGATGCGGTGTATAGTTACTGAGGTGTTGATCATGGACTCATCATTGCTTGTAAATATTGGAGCATCCCCATCTGCTTCTGAGTTTCTACTGTTATTTACATCTCCACATTACGCTCCCTTTCTTTCCTTCCTAATGCCTGGTCGTTACACTCTAGATATTTGTGTTTGTGGTTTTGTTACTCACCTGTAATTGTTATTTACTTAATAGTAGGTAGCAGAGAAACAAAATGTTCTCTTTAGTTCAGCTTTCTAAACATTCATTTACATTTAAGTAATTATTTAAGTAATTTATATACAGGTTTTCAGTAAAATTCAGTTGTTCACAACGGCTTAAAATGAAAGTTCTCCATATCACTGCTCCCCACTCTCAAGTCCCTTTTCCCAGAGGCAGCCCTTGCCGCTGAGGCTTGAGGTTAACCAAAGTCTACCCAGAATATTCTGATTATTGTGGGTTACTTACTTTGTATTACGTTTAGTTCTTACTATTTGCACTGCCTGCTTAATATTAAACTGAAAGCCATTATTGGGTATTTCCATTAAAACAATATCAAAATAAATTGGTCTGCTGGCCCCATTTGAACACACTCGGACCTCTGTTGTTCAGACAATTTAGATTTTATTCCAACTAGTTGTTTTAATTCTCGTGTCGGTTTTAGCTCTGTAAATGTTGTTATGGCCTTTGGCAATCTCAGTGATACTCTTTTGTCCTTTTTAAATCAGTGAAATTGTAATCTGAATATATATGTACTTTAGGTAGGTTAGTAAGGAAGTGGTTGTCCTAGTTTTGTTTTTATATTTTCAAGTGTTCGTTTTTTTGTTCTTCTGCACAGCACACACACATCCCTAGGCTAATACCTGTGATAACAAGCAACTGTACCTCCAAGTCTGTTGCAGTTAGAAGGTAAAATTTTAAACAGTTTCTTATTATTTTTGCATTGTTTAAAAACCAAAGCAAATTTTAATAGGAAAAAGTTTGTTTGAAATGTTTAATAGTATTTAAGATTGCTGCAATAAATAACTTTATATTAAGAATTATGATCTAAATAGTCGGGAAAGTAAATTTGGACAACCTTGATTATTTGTGCGTGCATCATGCAAGAGAGAGAATGAATGAATGAGTGTGTGTGTTTGTGTGTTGGTATGTGAGTTAATTGGGGTTTGGGTGGGAGGAGGGGAAAGGATCCTGTGTACATCTTTTCTGATACTGAGGTGTTGATCATGGACTCATCATTGCTTGTAAATATTGGAGCATCCCCATCTGCTTAACTGAGATAATCTCTCTACCTATGTCATTGGTGTACCCTTTGAAGGAAGACAGTAACTGTGTATGTGCAAGAAAAAAATGAATGGAAGTTGTTTAATAGTAATAGGTAGGAGGAGGTGTGTGTGTTTGCATCTTCTGATAGTGATTTCTGGGATTCTGGATTCTGACCAATCACCTGCTTCTGCACAGTTATGGGAGATACATGCAGAAGATACAGACCTGCGTGGCTAGGTCTTTGTTCCTAACCCCATTTTGTCTTGGGTCCTGGTGAGCCCTAGATCACATGTGAGGAATACAGGCTCTCTCGCTGGGATTTGTGATTCTTGACTCTTGAGTCACAGGGTCTTTTGAGAGTCTATTCAGATCTGCGGGCACTCTTACCAGGCAAACGTAAATACACAGGGTGGTTTGTGTAGGTTTTGTGAAGCCTCTCCAGGGACTGTGTCAGGAGCTTTATAGTGTACATAACAGGCAGCAGCCTCCTGGCTCCATCCTGCAGGGCGGTGTCTTGATTCTAGCCCAGCCGTGGGCAAACTACGGCCCGCTGGCCGGATTCGGCCCGTTTGAAATGAATAAAACTAAAAAAAAAAAAAAGACCGTACCCTTTTATGTAATGATGTTTACTTTGAATTTATATTAGTTCACACAAACACTCCATCCATGCTTTTGTTCCGGCCCTCCGGTCCAGTTTAAGAACCCATTGTGGCCCTCGAGTCAAAAAGTTTGCCCACCCCTGTTCTAGCCAGTGAAAGAGCCCTCCCCCCACAGGCTTCCACCCAGTCACGTTAGCTGCCTGCTGTTCCCGCCTTTCCTGGGGTGTCATGTTGGTCCTGCCAGGTCTCCATGGATAGGAGATCCTTTTAAGCATGAGGTGGCCCCATATCCCTCTTACGGGCACATGGCAGCCATGCAGAAGGAAAGGGCAATCATCCAACTGTATGAATCAAGAAAGAAATGTGCTCCTCCCACTGAAAAAGCTTAATTTTGAGCTGCAAGGCCAAATTGCATAGAGCTGAGGAAGCAGCCTGCCCTGGACCCACTCAGCTCTCCCTGGGATCAGCGCAGAGCCGCTTCGCCTCTCCTAGAGCTCAGCGTGCGAGGCAGCAGGGACTGGGCTGCCAGTGGGTCCCGAGGAGGCAGACTTGGGGAGGAGCATTGCCTTGTCCCACGTACTGACTATTTGGCCTGTTAGGAATGAGAGGACCCTGTGCAGAGTTGTTCTGCGGGGCCACAGTCACGTAGGTGAAAGGGTTCGGCACTTAGTAAAAGCTTAATGGATGGTAACCCGTGTTAGAATTTGCTGCTGCTGCTGCTGCTGCTATTGTCTTACTGTTGTTGTAGGTTTCCTAGAGAAGTGCAGAGGTGTTTTTCCTTTGTGTAAGGCAGAGTTGCTGCAGTGAGCTGACACCCATCTTTGTGGTGGACATTGCAGGGTGTTTGGTGCAGTAGCCGGCGTGGGCTGCCCTAAAAGACCATGCACTGGGTGACTGACAGCAGAGATGTACTCAGTTCTGGAGCCGGCGGGCTGCGGGCAGGGTGCCTGATGGTTGGTTCCAAGGAGGGTAGCTTGCAGATGGCGGCCTTCTCTCTGTGTCTTCACAAGACAGAGGGAAAGAGAGCAAGCTACCTGGTGTTTCTTCTTAGGAGGGTACCAATCCATCCCTAGAGCCTCACTGCATTACCTCCCGAAGGCTCCATCTCCCAATACCATGTACTGGGGATTAGGGCCTCAGTGTATACATGTTGGGTTAGCACAACTCATTCCGGAGCAGTTAGCAGTTCTGGCCTCTGCTGCGAAATGTGAGTAGCAAACTACAAGCCTTTGACAGTAGGAATGCCCCCCCCCCCCCCTCCCCCATCGATTTCTGAGCCACTCCCAGATTGCTGTTCTGTATTCAGTCAGAGCGAGTACCGTCAGAATCACGTGTCTTAGTGCTGGAAGGAATGGGGACCACCTGGCTGTCGCTCTGCCTGTAGAAAGGTATAGAGGGCCCGAGGGGGCAGTGTAACCTGTACCTACCTTCGCTCTCTAGAATTGCTAAGAAATGCATTGCACCACTTCCCTGCCTTCAGAAGTTTATCATTAGTTAGAGATATTAAAACCAGTAACACAAAGCAGTGTAAGAGTGAGTTACAGCATTCAGGGAGAGCAGTGATGAAAACCAGCAGATAACATGCTCAAGAAGCTTCATAGAAAGTGGAAATTTGAGCTGCCTGCTTGAATGATGAGTAGGTGAAGAAGAGACAAGTTCTAACCTGATGTGTTTAATTGGTGATGTGGTTAAATAATGCCAACATGGGTAGACTTCTGTGTTTGCTGTAAGTCTAAAAAGTTGAAAACAAAACCTAATTACAGGTGTATTTTTAATTAATACTTAAGACAAGAATTAGTACTACAGATGGCTGTTTGCATTAAGAGATAAATCCAGTGTGTTTCCTTGGAGAAAGTTTGCTTTGCAAGCCCCCAAACTCCCCATGTTACCACCCCTAGGATTGGGATGAATATCTCTCCTGTGTGCTTTAGATCCCCTGGTGCTCTAGGCACACGGTAACCCTTTTTCGTCTGTCGAGCTCCCTGGATTGTGTCTTAGTTACCATTGTATCTCTAGCATCTAGCAGAGGGTAAGGGCTTGTTAAAGATTTACTGAGTGGTTAATTGTATGGATTATGAGGTTTTGAATTAGGAAGATCATGGGAAGGAAAGTCGGGTCAATCGAGAAAGATCACCTTCTGACCTGTTTCCTTGAATGGGTTCCTAAAACCATTAAGATTTCTTCCCACAGAGATGGCTACCCTGGCCTTCACCCAAAGTGGTGATGTCATCCAAAGGAGAGGAGACAGGAATGTTTCAGTGCACAAATCAGACTAAGAAATATCACAGAAGTGAAAAGGCTGAAAGAGAAAGGCTATTGAAAGATTGAGGAGAGGAAAATGGCTGAGTAGCTAGAAAAAAAAGGATTTTAAGCACTACCTAGAACCTTCTTAACAGGAAAATTTGTCAAACACTTTTTGTTTTTCAGGGTGTTTTTTTACTTTTTTGTGCGCAAGGCATTCTGTGAAATTAATGCAAAGACCAGTTGCCTGATTCTGTAATATACGTTGCTCTTCTGTGCATGTTTGTGTCTGTATCCTCGTATTGTTTGAGGTAGAATAAAACACTTGAGAACAATGCACCCTGTGGGTGATGTTGCTGGGGGGAACGTTTGCATCCTGTCCCTATAGCTAGCTCTGGTTTTTCTTTTGACCACCATAGATGCTTCATTTTTAAAATTTTCTTTGACTTTGTTAATTCTGATCCCATCTTTATGTTCCATTTTTTAAATCATAAAAATTAGAAGTCACTTATCAATTATAAAAAGTAGTGTTGGGTCATTTAAGAAAAAAGCTTTTATTTTCACTAACATACAAATCACTAAGTTACATATTTTTCTTTACAATTTTCAGACGCTGTTTTGAATTTTTAGATTTACTTTTACAAGAATGGCAAACACATTCACTGGAACGGTGAGCATTCGATTTGCTGTTTTTTCCCTCTGAATTGAATCTTGAGATTTAATGACTCAGTGAGTGGTCCACTTTCTATCAGCAATGAAGGAATCTAAGCATTTGTTCTCATGACTACATCTGTATTTCTATTGCTCTGAGGCACATAATAGCCTGGAGTGAACTTCACTGACTGAAGGATTAGTGTGTCTAGAGGTGTGGGCAGATGTGCACTGTGACAGCCACACAGCCCGGCTGCCCCTTCGCTGACTGGTCCTGCAGCTGGCCTCCTGGCTAAGGTGTTCTGAGCAGCCTGGGTAGATCAGAAAGTCAGCAATTTTCTCTTTATTCAGATTGGTGTTTGGTAAGTTTCACATCATCATAACGAAAACTGGGATTATGACAATTCCTGAAGAATAGAAGCCTGCCTCAGAACTTTGAGTCATTTTTTGTTATTTCTGAGTTAAATTTGGAGAAATAAATGCTGATTTTTGTGCCACTCATTTTTAATGATATATCGTATAATTTGTGAAGACTTTCATAGCATATTAAACTTATTAGAGTGGCATTTTAATAAGTTGAGTGCTCCTAGGAGGCCCATCCATGCTGCAGTGGTCAGAGATGAAACGAAGCTGAGGCTCCCTGGGGCACATTTTCACCTGGACATACTTTGCATCTAGAAGATAGTCTGACATTTTTTTTCAATACTTTCTTGGTTTTTAATCTCATAGTAGTACTAGTATATCCTCTTTATTTGGTGGCAGCTTTGGAATTTAGAGGAAAGTGGAATGAGGATTTAATGTGGGGACAAGTGAAGAGAATAGAAAAGCACGAAGAACTCAGATGTAGCCTCATGTATTCATTCACCTTCCAGCTCTGTGTTTGTCACTAAATATTGAATGAATGAAGGAGTGAGGGAAAGTCTGTGAATGTGCTGGTAAAATTGGTAACTGCTCTTTGTTCTGTGAAACTATTCATTCCAGCATTTCCCTTTTTAAAAAACTTTGTTAAATGTCAATGAGACAGTTTAATGATTTCTTCTCACCTAGAGTAGAACATAACTAAAGAGAATACCTATCTATAAAATGCTTACATAATTTTATAAAATTGTTCATGATACATAGTGGAACTTGAAAAAACATTCTCTTTAAATACAGAAATGTGATGCAGATAGCTTCTTTAGTATTAAGATTATAATTGTCTTATTACAAATTTCCATAGAAACTAGTTCTAACTATGGAAAAATGGGATTTTGTTGTTTTGGTTCATAAAAGATTGAGCTAAATAAGTATGGCCTGAAAAAAATCAGCTTTAACTTAAGAAAAAAAAATCACACCAGAGTGTACAGTTATCAGGGTGCTTGGGTGGGGGTGGGGCACTGGGACAGACCCCGGGCCCCCAGGACACTCTGATGCGGAAGCTGCATTGTTTCCATCTGCACAGCACATACGTTATTAATTGTTGCTGCTCTCTTTTCTAAATGTCTAGGCACATATCAGTATTAGCCGAAACGATAAAGAAGGGAATACATGATGCTGACTCTGAAGCCAGGATAGAAGCCAGAAAGTAAGTGTGTATTTGTACACCACCTTTTCATAGGCTCGGGTATTCTCTGACTCCTTCAGTGAGCCCTGCTAAAGCCAGGCCAGAGTCCACAGTGACTTCTTTCCCCGCGGTCAGCCACAGTGAGCATCAGGTGGTGGTTGGGGGTGTGCGTCACAGATAGGGGAGGGGGTGAGCGGAGGCTCAGCGTTGTCCCAGTGATGACTTGCTGCTGCCATCACGTTTGAGGCAGTTCCGCTCCGTTCACAAGGCTATGGCCCCAGACGTTCAATACTCCCTGAGAGTAATTTTGCACTGTGACCGTGAACACCAGAAGTTTCGTGCTAGTCTTTCTCAGGCACAGTAGCACATAGATGAGCACTGCCAGCTTTTCCTGTGGCGGTTTTTTCTGTGCTTTTGTGGTTGATCAGCTCTTCTCCTTGACACAGGTTAAAACCTATTCTTGCCCTAACTAGTTTGGCTCAGTAGATAGAGGGTTGGCCTGCAGACTGAAGGGTCCCGGGTTCGATTCCAGGCAAGGGCACATGCCCACGTTTCGGGCTCGATCCCCAGTGGGGGCGTGCAGCAGGCAGCCAATCAATGATGCTCTCTCATCATTGATGTTTCTCTCTCCCTCTCCCTTCCTTTCTGAAATCAATAAAAATATATTAAAAAAAATAGCAACAACCCTATTCTTTCTTACAAGCATGGAGTATGGTTATTTTGCTTAGCTGCATTAATACGTCCTGATCAATTACTTCCTGCTCTTTGTTCTCTCAGATAAATTCTATTTCTCTGGTTTCTGAGTTTTTTGGAGGACCTAACTATGACAGTGAAGTGCTCATCACAAGCTCATCTTGGGTGGTTCCTACCAAAGTAACTGAAATAATTAATAGCTGGTAAAAACTATTAGGAAGGTATTTGTTAATGACCTACTTATGCTGTTTTTATCCTTGTATTCTTCCCCTTCCCCAATTCATTGTAGTTCTTTAGTTATCATTTTAAGTAGTTCTGAACATCTTTCCTTTTTTTTTTGTACACATTATCTAGGGCAATTTTTAAATACTTCAAATCAATGAGTGTCAAATTACATTGATAAAAACTACCATTAGTCCTGGCAGTGTCTCTAAATGGTTAGAGCACCAGCCTGTGCATCAAAGGTTTTCAGGTTCAATTCCTGGTCAAGGGAATGTACCTGGGTCGCAGGTTCGATCCCTCCCCCCAGTCTGGGTGCTTGCGCAAGGCAACCAGTCAAAAATGTGTCTCACATCCATGTTTTTTTTCTTCTTCTCTTTCTTTCTCTCTATCTCTATCTCTATCTCTATCTCTATCTCTATCTCTGTCTCTCTACCTCTCTTTCTCTCTCTCCCTTCCACTCTCCAAAAATCAATGGAAAAAAAAAATCCTCCAGTGAGGATTAACAAAACAACAAAAACTGCCATTTGTGACTCCCTCAGGTTTTAGGTATAGTTCTCCATGTTTCAGCTCCCTCTCCCTTAAGGCTCCCCAGTGTTCTTGCAAGTGAGCCTATTTAATTTCCATTTTGTAATGAGACTGAGATTCAGAGAAGTTCCTGCCCAGTGTCAACACGCCAGCACGTTGTGCGGTCAGCCTCCTTTGTCCATGGTGTCTTCCGCACCCAGGCTCCGGGAGCAGGGGAACAGGCTGCTGGTCCTGGGACGTGTCCTGTCGGGCACGATGCAGAGCTCAGCGAAGCTCCTGCTGCGCCCTCACGGTAACGGGAAGCTGTGTTTTCCCGAGGTGCTACTGGGGGTTCCACAGTCACTTCAGCAGAGAAGCAGAGCACTTGTACCACACGCTGGAGTCCTCCTACCAGAAGGCCCTGCAGTCCCACTTGAAGAACTCGGACAGCATCGTGTCTTTGCCGCAATCCGATCGCTCATCTTCTAGCTCTCAAGAGAGTCTGAAGTAAGGATTCATTCGTGTGAGATTTTATGTTTAAAATCTGCTGCATGAAAACACAAATTCTAGCTGTGTTTTTACATGTACAAGCCTGGTATAAGTCCCCCTTCAGGTGGTTCTGGTACGAGGTAAGACGCCATGGGAAGGGTAAGAAATAGGTGGCCTTGGTCCGCGCCATAAGTTGATTTTAGTTACACTGATGTGATGGTTCAGTAGTAGAGTTAGTGTCTTCTGAGAGCCAGCAGTTATAACTGCAGGACAGGCTTGTAAAGGGAGGGCGTTCTGAACCTGAGGCTGAATGTCACGTCACCTTTACTCTGTGTTTCAGCGTCTGTCTCTAGGTGGGACTGCTCTCTGTGTGTTTGCAAGATAGTCCACATTGGAATGGTAAAGCTTTCTCAAACGGGGAGTTTATAAGATTGTGGGCCAACTTGCCTGAGAAATTCTGGACTCCGAAATCATTCTTCATTATCATAATTTCCAGTTATTGATTGTACTTGTATTAATGCAGGTCAAGTGCATATTTGAAAATAAGCAGGTGTCTACTTTATTTCCAGTCGGCCGCTCTCTGCCAAAAGAAGTTCCACTGGAAGTAGCGCCTCTAGAGGTAAGCTGATGGGCCGGGCATTGCGGAGGCTGTGACTCACCTTGGTTAGGGCCGCATGGAAGCCGCCCCAGCCCCTGCCTCTGCCCCCCCTGCCCC
>NW_005368638.1:2325841-2327192 GCF_000412655.1 Myotis brandtii | reverse complement strand
CCAGCCCTGGTCCCGGTCCCAGCCCCAGCCCCAGCCCCATTCCCTATCCCTTGCATCAGCCCCTGCCCCGGCCCTGGCCTCAGCCTCAGCCCCAACCCCAGCCTCAGCCTCGGCCTCAGCTGGTTTGCAGTGTGCACTCCCCAGCAGAGCTCCCCTTCTCCAGGGCCATGAGCTGTGAGGACGGCTTCTTCAGGCAAAAATTAAGCTCTGACCTTTCCTCACACATGTCCCCCCAGCATGTGGATCCTGCCACACGCAGTGCGGCTCCTCCACTCTGGTCACTGGGTCAGGAGCAAAGACCACGGGTGCTTAGGGCAGCAGCAGCTCCGCGGCCTTGGGTGGGCGGGAGCGGGCAGGGGTTCTCCAAGGGGGCGGGCCGCTAGGTAAGAGCACACTTTTGCCACATTGTGAAGAGACTGGCCAGATGTGAACAATTTTTTGTTTCACTTCTCATACTAAGCAGAAATGTGGTCCATCTCTGTGGGCTTTATTGTAGTCTGTGATTGCAAGAAGACAGATGGAATAGTGCCAATAGTTGCAGTCCCTTCTCTTTCCTCAGCATGGACTGAACTGTCTTCAGGGACCAGGAGAAAGTGTTGGTCAGTGCTGTGTCCAGCCTTTGTTAAAACTTGATATTTGCTGTAAAGAAAAGCAAAATTAGTTTAACAATATATGTGTACAAGTCTAGTGTGGTTCTTGCTAATGTTTCTTTCGTTACCACCACAGCTTCTACCGTCAGCACCAAATCTGGGTCAACGACTGGGTCCCTCCAGCGATCCCGGAGTGACATCGATGTGAATGCAGCGGCCAGTGCCAAGTCCAAAGCCTCCGCGTCAGGCTCCGCGCCCTTCAGCTCCGCAGCGGCCTTGCCTCCGGGCTCATACGCATCCTTAGGTAACCAGATCTCCGCCACCTTCCCCGTCTGCTCCTTGAGGTGACACTTACCTCTGCTCTGGCTCACTTAGCTAATTCCAAGAGCAGTCCCTGAGGAGCTTGCCACTGTCGCAGGGCTGATGTGTGAGATGAGTGACTGGCCCATTGCAGGTTAGCAGCTCCCTTCCGTCGAGCGTCCCCTTTCTTGGGCGCATCCTGCTTGTTAGTGACGAGCAGGTAACTGGTGCTCACGTGGTGTGTGGCACTGAGCACGGCCTGCCTTCAGCTCCCCTTCCTCGGGGTGGCGCCCACGCGCTCCCTTCCGTATCGCCAAAGCTGGGTTTCCTCCCCTCCTGACTTTGGTGGGAGCAGAGCAGGCAGGGTCTAGTGAGGAATTCACCAAAGAGAGTCACTGTACTTAGATATTTTCTAATTTGAAAATGTAATTGGACTGGGAGTGGGGAAGGCTGGGGGTGGG
>NW_005368638.1:2287605-2325768 GCF_000412655.1 Myotis brandtii | reverse complement strand
ATACTGTGCAGAAGAGCGTTGTCTCCCCTGTGTCACTGTGGGAGGAGCGTGCACTTACTCTAATGACAGCCCGAAAGAGTAAAAAAGTAGTAATTCCCCAGAGAGTGAGTGTCTGACGGAGGGGAAGTGTCTCAGCGGACACAGCACCTGCTCTCCATTGGCTGACGGCTTCTTTAATTTTATTTTTGTGCAAGTGAAGTCGTCCAGAGCCAAAATCTGGGGGCTTAGCTGACCAGTTTGATTTTGGATTCTTTGGAAATTAATACAATTTAAACTTTTTGAAACATGGAGACTGAATTATGTGGTTTACATATTAATTCCAAAATCAGTCCTAAAGTTAATGTCCTAAAAATGTTGTGTACATGGAAGCATAGTGAGAGAACACCAAGCGGAGATCCTGGGCCTGCCACTCATTGGTAACCTGGAGCAGCCATGGAGCCCGAGTCTTCCTGGGCCTTAAATTAGCTGCAGTCATAGCCACCCAGCTCAGATATGTGACAGAAAGTCATACAGAAGAGAAAGAAACTGCAGTTATGATAGGAACATTATTAGTTTGAAAGGTAGATGCGCTCTGGAATGTTTGTTAAACCAGTCTCGTGTTCTTTACGGAAATGCCTTATACCTGGGCGGATAGATACATGGATGGATAATACGTTTAGATTGGGAAGAAACCCACCCGGAGCGTTCCTTTCCTGCCGTGTGGCCTACGTAGGAGTCTCTGTGATAGTCTGTTGACATGCAGTCACAGCAAGAGAGAAGTCAGAACTCCCCCTCCCTCTCCTGCGGTGAAGTGAAGTCATTATGTTCAGTTCAATTCAGTGTTTGAAGTGCTTACCAGTGTTTCAAGTACATTTGTTTCATTGCTAGAAAACTTGAGTAAAAACCATTTACAGTCCTCAGGAGCCTCTGTTTTCTGTTCACATTGGATGTTGTAACATGGACCCTATTGTAACATAGACTTCCCTCGCTGCTAGGAGAAGCACCCTGGCCTTTTGGCTGATGATGCAGGACTGACCTTTGGAAGCACTGATAACTTTTCAGCCCAGTGTTCCCTCTTCCAGTGCTGAGACTGGAGTCTTCTCAGTCTCTCCCCTTTTCCTGACCCTCTCTAACTTTCCTTATGTTCAAAACGACAGCAAACACAGCCACCCTGAAATGCAACCTACCCTTCTGAGGAGTTGTTACCGCTACTCTTAGGCTGACAGTTACACCTGTGCAGAGGTGTAGCATTACAGCTGACGGTCCTTTTCCAAACTTCTAGAGTCCAGACGCATGAGGGACGATGTGGAGTCCGTAGGCCTTGATTCAGGTACCATGTGCAGCTTGGCTGCTGCGAGTAGCTGGGTAGGCACTGCTAGAGCTAGCTTCTCTGGGCTTCCTCGCCTCTGCCCTTAGTTGACTCTTTAGTAGTTTAGTTTTTAGCCCCATGTCCTCCCCCAACCTCTTCTGCTGGTACCTTGTTCCTTGAAAAAGGAACTCTTAAGAACGTAAGGTTTGGCTGAAAGAAAAACAGCAACCACTATCCACTGAGACCTGCCCTGGGTGCCCTTTTTTGTGCTTTCCAAAGGCAAAAAGCACATGATTCTAACTAAACTGATTTCAAGATAAGCCACTTTACTTGCTTCAGACTCTGCTTCGCTGTTGAACTTGTTTCCTTTTAAATTTTATTTTAAATTGTACTTTTGCTTTTTTAGTAGCTAATAACATTCTGCTTTTTAAGTTTTTAAATGTTACTAACTGTTCCCTGTTACCCCTCCCCTGTTTTTTAATTTGCTTAAAGATGGTACTGCCACTAAAGCGGAGGGTAAGCCGTTTGTTTCTGTGACGGAGGTGTGTCTCCCTTCCACGGCCCTGTGCTCACGAATGTCTCCTCCCGCCCCCGTCTCACTGAGGTCCCTGCATGCCACTGCACGCTGCCCCCTGCCCTCCTCATTGTCTCCACTGGTTTCTGCCTCACCTCTACCTGAGTTCTCCCTTCTTGTTCGGTGGTTCTCGTGAATGAGCACTTGAGTATGCTGTTCGTGGTTTCAGCTCTGAGCGCACACTGGGGAGGGGTTGGTGACATTGTGTGCCGCTGGCCCCAGCTGCCGTCTCAGAGCTTGTGCCTCCTGAAGCATTTCCTCACCTTTTGTTTCCTTTTGTGTCCTTCTCTTTACTTTTGTGCTTTTGTGGGCCTTCAGGAATTGCTTTCCTGTTTTGAAAATGAATTTGTGTCAATTATTCAGGTTAAAGACGGGTAAAGGTTTTCTACCAGGTAATTTATAGAAATTGTTAAAAATGCATTTCTATCCCCCAGTGATGTGACACCATGCCATTTTTATTTGTAACACTGAGCGTACCCCAGTCATTCATATGTTTTCATTCATTCACTCCCCAGGCATGTAGTAAGTGCCTCTGCGTGCTGCGTCCTCTGCTCCACACAAGGACATAGCACGGTGGCCAGAGTGTCCAGATCCACTTGGTTTGGTTCTGTGCTATTCTCTAGAAGGCCTCCCTGATTTCGCATTGGCCTTTGGATGTTAGACATGGCCGTCGAGTGTGTGTGGTCTTTGACTAGCACATGCTAGACAAGATCATCCTTTTACAAAGTCTCTAGAGAGAAAGCATGATATTGTTTCACACAGTTGGAATTTAGAATGACCTCGTCTGCTTAAGATAGTGGCTTAGACACACCAACCCTCAGGATAATGGTTTAACAATTAGGGGTGCTCGTTTACTTTCATACATTATTTAGGACTCTAAAAGGCTAACCTGCAGAGCAAACTGGATTTTTGTTGATATGTGTAGTTCACGGTACTTTATTTATGAGGGGAGGGAGAGATAGAAACATCTATGATGAGAGAGAGTCACTGATTTGCTGCCTCCTCTATGCCCATATAGGATCGAGCCCGCAACTCAGGCATGTGCCCCAGCCGGGAATCGAACCCTTGTTACCTCCTGGCTCATAGGATGATGCTCAAACCACTGAGCCATGTGGGCCAGGCAGTTCACAGTACTTTTAATCCATATACTACTTCCTAAGATAAACATAGTCCCAAGATCAATGTTCTTCAAACTTCTCATAAAAATTACCTAAAAGAACAGAGGTCCTGTCCTTCCCCTGAACATTCTGATAAAGTTCGAAGCAGCAGGTAAATATGAATTTTCAACAAGCCCCCCCACTGGTGATTTGTGGGGTTGGAGAAGTTTGTGAAACGAAAAGTTACCAAAAATGAAAAATGGAAAAACACCTATGTCATAACAAGAGCCTCATTTGTGATAGGAGCCTGACTCTGGGTGTAATTTTCCGTTTTTAGCTGATAGGAGTAATTATTTATTTTCCTTTCCCATAGAAACCATCTTTAATAGTTTCTCAGCCGAGGTGGAAGGACAGTGTGGAGGGTGGAACACAGTAATGCTGATGAAATGGAAAGTGAAAGACACTGTGAGGGGAATTATATTTTTTCCCCAGAATACCTTGATTGATATGCCTGTATAACACAGTTGAAATAAGTCTGTTATTTTAGCCAACACTGGGATTTTTTTTCCTTTTTAAAAAAATATATATGTTATTGGTTTTTTACAAGAGAGGAAGGGAGAGAGATAGAGAGTTAGAAACATCGATTCAGCTGCCTCCTTCACACTCCCTACTGGGGATGTGCCCGCAACCAAGGTACATGCCCTTGACCGGAATTGAACCTGGAACCCTTCAGTCCACAGGCTGACACTCTATCCACTGAGCCAAACTGGTTAGGGCTTTTTTTCCTTTTTAATCAGTTTTCTTTTTACTAGTCAGAGCAAGTTCAGAAATTTGCCTGTTGATGACTGTGCTGACTGACAGGAAGTTTCTTTCTGGTCCTCATTCCAGTCGGGGAGGGAGAACATGTGGGCCCTGAATTGTACCAAGTTCAGAATAAGACAGAGAGGGCTCCTCGAGTGGAGCCCCCGAGCCTTGGTCTCCGTGTCCCAGGGCTTTCCCAGGGCTGTGCAGCGCAGCCGACAGCAGAGCCTTGAGCCTGGGTGAGGAGGGGAGGGGCAGAGGGGCCCCTAGGAGGCCTGTAGCTCAATGTCATTCCTCTGTTTGTTGCCGCAACATGACTGGGCAGTGATGTTTAGAAAAGCCACAGACAGTTATGAGAAAAAGGCAGCAGTAAATATTACAAAGTGTCTTGTCATAAGTTTCCATATCTGAAATTTTGGAATCATTATGGGCCTTTTAAAAAATTTATTTTAAAAAATCTGTTAATTTTTACCATCTGGCTCCTGAGATAAGAAGAAATAGGTACTGTCATTATTAGGAGACAAAGATAATTTTGAATCAGTGCTTGGATGATCTAAATTTAAAATTCAGACAGTACATTTAAATTTTGGCAACTTCATTATTATAGTAATTGAGAAAAATATATATTCTTTGGAGGTTATTTATTATACATATCGAGTAGTCTTTCTAACATTTATGACTAATTAGAAAAATGTTTTTTGTGATGAACCAAAAGCTCAACTATTGGACAAAAGTTTACTTCCAGGACAGCCTTCAGTGTGTTGTGTTCAGTAATTTTGGGAGTTTGAAAAGGAAGCATTTATGTAGTCTATTACACTGCTCAGGAGAAAGTTTATGACTAGATGTTGAACTTGTATGGCAAATAAATGCACTGTCTAATTTTTTTTAGCTACTATGTTTAGAAAATTTGTTTATTCATATTTTTCCCTGAAATAAGTAATTTCAAGAGATGAATTGCCATGTTTGAGTGACCTGTGTGGGTACTAGTAACTTACGGTTAGTTTCAGAAAATAGACGATCACATGTTATTAAGTATAGTCAGAGGCCGGCATAACTATTGGCGGCTTCGAGGTTACACAGTAGAAACTATGGAGCCTTGTCTGCTTTTCCGAGAGAGGAACCTAGGTCTTAGTTTTACTGAGAACTAAACCATTTGGTATTATTGTACTTAGACCCAAGAATTCTGAAGTGTAAGTGGTTGACTTTTTTTTACACAATGCAAAAATATGTATGTCTGCATGTAGAAGTAAAAGAGTGTTACGAGTGTTTATCTTTAAAATATGTAAGGAAAGTTACTCTTTTTGGGAGAGTATTTGTAGGTAGCAAAATTTACAACTGATCAATTTCCCAAATTTTGATTCTGTCAAAAATGCTACTTGTGAGTAGAGGTTGGTTTAATTGTGCCCCTGAGCAATGAGTCGTAAAATAGATCTGTATGCAAAATGTCCCAATATGATGACAGTTGAGATTTACCTAGGAACCTTTTAATTTTTATACCCCCTAAACGAGCGGTTCTCAACCTGTGGGTCGTGACCCCTTTGGCGGTCCAATGACCCTTTCACAGGGGTCGCCTAAGACCATCCTGCATAGCAGATATTTACATTACGATTCATAACAGTAGCAACATTACAGTTATGAAGTAGCAGCGAAAATAATTTTATGGTTGGGTTACAACATGAGGAACTGTATTTAAAGGGCCAGAAGGTTGAGAACCACTGCTTTAAATTGAGAGTTGGCTCAGACTTGAAACATATGGGGGACAAAAACCAAGACACCCTACTGTATGAAGCTAAGTGGAAATTTAAAATTACCTTAAGCTAAATGGGATATGGGAAAACCACGCCTGCAAATTAAACCAGGTGCCCAGGTTCCGTTTCCTGATTTGAGGGCTTTTGTAGAAGAATGGTGGTGTGATTGGAAAACTCGTCAGCAGCGCTATTAGAAAGCCACAGACACGGACATTCTCTCTTTACTCCATGAAAGCCAAAGACTGCACTCCTCCTACAATTCTTTGTTTTCCTCTGGGTCTGCTTTTCTCTGGGTAGATGTATTTGTCGATGTGCTTGTCCCTCCCTGCAGAATATTTTTTGTTGTACAGTTGTCTAATGTCTCATTTCTATTTCTCTTACTTACTGTGACTTTCTTTCATATCTACTTCTGTCTGTCATAATACAATACAATACGAATGAATGAATGTGAATATGCCATTAACAAGTCAATACAGAACTGAAGACTATTTTTACTATTTGTTGCATTTATTGAGTAGGCTTTGTTTTTCCTAAAGACCACAGACTGTTTTATATAGACTCTAAAACGTACACAGGCAATTCATAGTAATAGCACCAACTTAATAAAATGAAAAAACAATGTCTATGAAATAAATAAATATCTGAGTACAGCGTAGTAGAGGCCCTTTAAACTTTGCCCCCAAGAAGGATTTTAAGGATGCCCTGAGGGCTCAGTTGCTAAAGTGAGTCCCTAGGGCAGGCAGAAAATGAGCCCTTGACTTCACCAGGTGAGTATCATGAGTTGGCATGAAGCCAGCTTGTTCTAGGTGCTATGAACCCATGAGAAAGTGGAAGTGCTGTGGATCCATGAGGAAGTGGAGGTGCTGTGGGTCCATGAGGAAGTGGAGGGGCGTGGGTCCATGAGGAAGTGGAGGTGCTGTGGGTCCATGAGGAAGTGGAGGGGCGTGGGTCCATGAGGAAGTGGAGGTGCTGTGGGTCCATGAGGAAGTGGAGGGGCGTGGGTCCATGAGGAAGTGGAGGTGCTGTGGGTCCATGAGGAAGTGGAGGGGCGTGGGTCCATGAGGAAGTGGAGGTGCTGTGGGTCCATGAGGAAGTGGAGGGGCGTGGGTCCATGAGGAAGTGGAGGTGCTGTGGGTCCATGAGGAAGTGGAGGGGCGTGGGTCCATGAGGAAGTGGAGGTGCTGTGGGTCCATGAGGAAGTGGAGGGGCGTGGGTCCATGAGGAAGTGGAGGTGCTGTGGGTCCATGAGGAAGTGGAGGGGCGTGGGTCCATGAGGAAGTGGAGGTGCTGTGGGTCCATGAGGAAGTGGAGGGGCGTGGGTCCATGAGGAAGTGGAGGTGCTGTGGGTCCATGAGGAAGTGGAGGGGCGTGGGTCCATGAGGAAGTGGAGGTGCTGTGGGTCCATGAGGAAGTGGAGGGGCGTGGGTCCATGAGGAAGTGGAGGTGCTGTGGGTCCATGAGGAAGTGGAGGGGCGTGGGTCCATGAGGAAGTGGAGGTGCTGTGGGTCCATGAGGAAGTGGAGGGGCGTGGGTCCATGAGGAAGTGGAGGTGCTGTGGGTCCATGAGGAAGTGGAGGGGCGTGGGTCCATGAGGAAGTGGAGGTGCTGTGGGTCCATGAGGAAGTGGAGGGGCGTGGGTCCATGAGGAAGTGGAGGTGCTGTGGGTCCATGAGGAAGTGGAGGGGCGTGGGTCCATGAGGAAGTGGAGGTGCTGTGGGTCCATGAGGAAGTGGAGGGGCGTGGGTCCATGAGGAAGTGGAGGTGCTGTGGGTCCATGAGGAAGTGGAGGGGCGTGGGTCCATGAGGAAGTGGAGGTGCTGTGGGTCCATGAGGAAGTGGAGGGGCGTGGGTCCATGAGGAAGTGGAGGTGCTGTGGGTCCATGAGGAAGTGGAGGGGCGTGGGTCCATGAGGAAGTGGAGGTGCTGTGGGTCCATGAGGAAGTGGAGGGGCGTGGGTCCATGAGGAAGTGGAGGTGCTGTGGGTCCATGAGGAAGTGGAGGGGCGTGGGTCCATGAGGAAGTGGAGGTGCTGTGGGTCCATGAGGAAGTGGAGGGGCGTGGGTCCATGAGGAAGTGGAGGTGCTGTGGGTCCATGAGGAAGTGGAGGGGCGTGGGTCCATGAGGAAGTGGAGGTGCTGTGGGTCCATGAGGAAGTGGAGGGGCGTGGGTCCATGAGGAAGTGGAGGTGCTGTGGGTCCATGAGGAAGTGGAGGGGCGTGGGTCCATGAGGAAGTGGAGGTGCTGTGGGTCCATGAGGAAGTGGAGGGGCGTGGGTCCATGAGGAAGTGGAGGTGCTGTGGGTCCATGAGGAAGTGGAGGGGCGTGGGTCCATGAGGAAGTGGAGGTGCTGTGGGTCCATGAGGAAGTGGAGGGGCGTGGGTCCATGAGGAAGTGGAGGTGCTGTGGGTCCATGAGGAAGTGGAGGGGCGTGGGTCCATGAGGAAGTGGAGGTGCTGTGGGTCCATGAGGAAGTGGAGGGGCGTGGGTCCATGAGGAAGTGGAGGTGCTGTGGGTCCATGAGGAAGTGGAGGGGCGTGGGTCCATGAGGAAGTGGAGGTGCTGTGGGTCCATGAGGAAGTGGACTGGGAAAGACCCTTCATTCTCTCTTGACCTTGTCCTAGGCCAGTGATGGCGAACCTATGACACGCGTGTTGGAGGTGACACGCGAACTCATTTTTTTGGTTGATTTTTCTTTGTTAAATGGCCTTTAAATAGATAAAATAAATATCAAAAATATAAATCTTTGTTTTACTATGGTTGCAAATATGAAAAAATTTCTATATGCGACGCGACACCAGAGTTAAGTTAGGGATTTTCAAAATGCTGGCATGCTGAGCTCAAAAGGTTCGCCATCACTGTCCTAGGCAGAGGAAGAGAATACCTTCCCTGACTTGTTACAAGCTCTCTTGTCATGCAAGTTGTTTCAGTCTTCCTTCCCTGTGGTGTCTGGGAAACCCCACGCTGATGAATAAAGTGGTCTGGGATGGTAGCCCCCAAGGGTGCCTGACAAGAACAAACATTGAAGTTTTACAGAGGAAGCCATTCTCAACCTGGTTCCTTGGGATCCCCACAGATTTAAAAGGGTGGGGCAAAAGTAGGGTTACAATTGTGAGCATGCAAAACAGTTTATTCTTGTATTAATTGTATTATTTTCCTTATGAACAGCTTTAGACTACTTTTGCCTGCTCTGTATGCCAAATAGGAGTTCATAGTTCAAAATTGTGTAACCGGACCACCCAGGGGTCCGGGCTGCCTGTCACTACTCGAGCCAATTCAGCAGAGAAGGGTTGAATCATATCTGAGCATCTATTCCAATCCTCCCGGCAGTGTGTGAGAGCAGCAAGTCCCCCACAGAAATCTGCTCTGCCCTCCCATCAGCCAGCTGCTTATATTGGGTAGAAGGACAAGATTATGTGCGGAAGTAGGAATTACAGGCATGGAAAGTGGGCACAGGATAATCATCACAGGTTACAAGTCATGCGGGCTGAGGGGGGAGGGGCAGGGACCAGATTACAGGTAATAGGGGAAAGGGCTTGTGAAGAGCAGGTGACTCCAAGACTAGGTGCCACGAGGTTGTAAATCTTTTCATAATGATAGGGCAATTCTTGGGAGGATGACCAACTGTATTCCGATGTTAGCTCCCATATCCCAGGGCGTACAACTCTCAGTGAGTGTAGAAAGTGCCTTCTCTAATCAGAACAGAACCATCATGGTTAACAGAGCATGATTAATATTTCTTATAATTGTAGCTGGTCCCCAATGTATTCTATTTCTGCCTCTAACATTTACATCTATAATGAGTTAGAGGTAGCAGAGAGAAAGAAAAGCATGCCCTAGTACTTGTAAGGCTCTTTTATATAATACAAAGTAGCTGTATTTAAGTGTTGTTGTTTTTTTTATTTCTTTATTGATTTCAGAGAGGAAGGAAGAGGGAGAGAGAGATAGAAACATCAATGATAAGAGGGAATCATTGATTGGCTGCCTCCTACATGCCTCCCACTGGGGATCGAGCCCACAACCCAGGCATATGCCCTTGGCTGGAATCGAACCTGGGACCCTTCAGTCCGCAGGCAGATGCTCTATCCACTGAGCCAAACCAGCTAGGGCAAAAAGAAATAAGTAACTTGCATTTTTAGCAGTCTGCAGAATTTATTAGTGTGATTGAGCCTGTCAGTTGAGAACACATCACTAATCGGAATAAAGGCAGGAAGTCACACATCTCCAAAGCAAAAGCAGGAACCTCAGTAGGTGAGGGCCAAAGCTGGCCGCACCCTGGGGAATGTGGAGGCCTGGGGCATTTGCTGTGATGAGTGATGAGGATATGGAGGAGAAGAAGCAACCCAAAACCCACCCAAGACCTACATCGTCAGTGATAAACAAGAAGTTAACTGTTAAACTGGAGCAGATGAGAGGGAATTTTGCCATTCTTAACCTTCATACGAGGGTAGAGGACTCCCTTCAGAATTTACAGCTGCCTTTGTGGTGTGAAAACCCAAATAGATAATCATTTTAAAGTAGCTGTGGATTGCTGGTGTCCATAGAACTAGCAAAAGCAAACAGATCCTCGTTGGAAGAATTCAACTGCAGTCTAGATCTTGACGTGGCTGTTTAGCCCAGGTTTCATAAACACTGATGCCTCATCACACTTAGGAGAAGGATCCTCTTATTCTCAGAAGATGCAGGCAAAGCATTAAAAATTCAACAAACGTTTTTGACAGCAATTCTTAGCAATTAGGAATAGAAGTGGTTTTTTCAACCTGTTGAAATATCAAACTTTTTGTGAAATTTCAGAATTATTCTTTTTTTAAAATGTGGCTCAAGGCTATGGAGCCTGCTGCCATGCTTTTCTTTAGTGGTGCAGCCCATGTCCAGGACAGCAGGGTAAAAGCAGAGAAACGAAAGGGCAGTTGTTTGAAGCGAAAAACCTGAAGTCTTATTTGTAGATGACATTCTATTTAGATAACCCCAGATAATCTACAGTGTAAATTAATAGAATTAATAAGAGTTTAGCAAGGTTCCTGTTTAAGACCAAATATAAATAATAATTATGAACTTATTTGTCAATAAGTTTAAGTATAATAAAGTTATTGTGCATAATATAAGGCACCTTTTAATAAGTCTATAAAAATTTAGTAAGATATTTTGGGAAAAATATAAAACTTTATTGAAAGACATTGAAGAGAGTGAAATTCAGAAAACATTAGTGATTGGGAAGATCATTGTCAGAAAGCTGTCTTTTTCCCCCAAAATTAACCCAAAATGCCGCATAATGCCAGTCAATATTTTAGTAGGTGTTTTTGTTGTTTTTTTCTCCCCCAAAGGTGTGTTTTTGTTGATTTTAGAGAGAGAGGCAGGGAGAGAGGCAGAGAAAACATTGATGTGAGAGAAAAATAGCAATTGGTTGCTTCCCGTATGCACTCTGACTGGGGGGTCAAACCCACAGCCTTTTGGTGTATGGGATGACGCTCCAATTAGCAGAGCCACCCGGCCAGGGCTAGGTCTTCTCATTGTATCTTCACATGCATAATGAGGAGAGCAGAGGGCCTTAGGGAAAGTAGGTTTATTTGCCCTACCAATGAGCAAGACTTTTGTTAAAAGCTCATCACAACATGGTGATGCTGCATGCTATGGACACATGGACTGTTGGGACAGAATGGACAGCTGAGGAACAGACACATCTGCATATACTGTAAGTATTGGTAGATGTTGGAGATGGCTTTGTAGATCAGTAAGAAAGGGGTTGAGTAAATTGATTTGGACGTAGGTTAGTCATATGGAAAAAATGAAATGGATCTTTCCTTTACCTTCTACAGAAAAATCAGTTCCATAAGTGACCTCACCAAAAAAATGTTGAGCAAAACACTAAGTTTTGGGAAAATATATACCCTATGGTATAATTAAAACTATTTAAAATATAAAAAATAATGCCATATAATTTTTCAGTTATGCAACTGAGAAAATATTATTGAGAAGAAAACATTGAAAGGATAAAGAAATACAAGAGAATGGTGAACACTGGATTTAGGATCCTATTACCAAATGTAGAGGATATAGGGACATAAGCAAAGAAGATTTTTGTTTTATAAGTTGAATGGGTATGGCTGTTTATTTAAAAAATCTGTTTGTGACTTAAATCTTTTATGATAAATTTAAAGTAAAAAATTAAATTCCGTCGTTTTCATGTTGATGTTGCCTTGGTGACTGCCTTGATTTAGCTCGGTGATTTCCATGGGAAAGTAAAAACTCCTCACTCATAGGCCAGCAAGGCATCCAAACTAATAGTGTGATCTTGGACAAATTAATTATTCCCCACTTCTCTGTTCCCTCATCTGAAAACTAGGTTCACACATGTACACTCTTAGTATAATATATGGTATAGCTCTTAATTTTACTGTAGATTCTAGAGTTTGTGTAAGTCTTTCCTTAAACTGCTATGAAGTCATTAATTTTAGTTTTAATGCAGTGCTTTCTTTTATTGCTCCTTACCTCCCTTTTTTGAAACTTTTTCAAGCCTTATGATTTGTTTTTCTGTGTACTTTTCTGCAGGTTTTCTCAGATGATGAAGTATAAATTATTTTTTAAATATATTTTTATTGATTTCAGAGAGGAAGGGAGAGAGAGCGATAGAAACATCAATGGTGAGAGAGAATCATTGATCGGCTGCCTCCTACATGCCCCCTACTGGGGGTCGAGCCCATAACCTGGGCATGTGCCCTGACTTGAAATCAAATTGTGACCTCTTGGTTCGTAGGTTTATACTCAGCCACACCGGCTGCACAGGTTATTTTTCTAATTAATTAATTAATTAATTTATTTATTTATTTATTAATTAAGCCTCACCCAAGGATATTTTTCCATTGATCTTTAGAGAGGGTGGGAGGGAGGGTGAGAGACAGAGAGAAACATCGATGTGAGATATACACATCAATTGGTTGCTTCCTGCACATGCCCCACCAGGGTGGGGGATCGAGTCCACAACTGAGGCACACACCCCTGACCACAACCCAACCCAGGACACTTCAGTCTGTGGGCCGACACTCTGTCCACTGAGCCAAACTGGGTAGGGGAGAAGTTATTTTTAACAATATAAGAAGCCAATAGGGATTCAAAATGTTTTGTGTTTTCTCCATCAGATTGCTATTCTGATTGAATTATGGACGGAGAGGCATTTTGTATCCCTTGGAAACCACAAAATGCCTGAATTTTAAAAAGTTTAACCCCTAATCATACTAGTCTGAACATCAATGATTTTGCATTTCTGAATTCATTTTTACTGTAAGGTTTCATGGTTTAATAATTGGAGTTAACAGATTGCTTTACTATGAGTGACAAATTCTTTTCATAAATGTACTTTACTTTTTAAAAAAAAATTTTTTATTTGATTTCAGAGAGGAAGGGAGAGGGAGAGATAGAAACATCAATGATGAGAGAGAATCATTGATCGGCTGCCTCCCACAAGCCCCCTGCTGGGGATCAAGCTGCAAACCTGGCATAAGCTGTGACCTGATTCCATAGGTCAGCACTCAGCCATTGAGTCATGCCAGCTGGATTACAACATTATATTATTTTTAGGTCATTGTTTTTCTAGGACCTAGGTACTCCTAAGATTTATTCTTTCTTAAAAATTATTTTTAAATTACAGTTTACATGCAATATTATTTTGTATTACTTTCAGGTGCTAATTTTATTTTAATCATTTGCAACCTAGAAATTTATGGGCATACATGCTTTAAATTAGAAGTTTAATGCTACATATCAAAACACATTTTTTCCCCAGGGTGTTGTAGTTTTTGTTGATTGCTGAATATTTTGCATTTGTTCCTTTTTTATATTGTATTTTTCTTAAGACACAGCTAATATTTTCTGATTCTGGACATTTGACAGATTTCTAGCCAATAAAAAAGAATTTAACTGAAAAATTTTTGATAAAAAAATTCTCCAATAGATATCACCTCCTCATCTGAAAATATAATATGCTAGAATAATTGAAACACGAGGTACCTGATAGGTTCATGACTCACTCTCAGGAGTTCCTAACTTTTTAAAAAAAAATTGATTTGAGAGACAGTCAGACATTGATTGTTGTTCCACTTATTGATGCATTCATTGGGTGTGTCTTGTATGTGCCCCGACCAGGGATCAAACCCACAACCTTGGTGTATCAGGACAACACTCTAACCAACTGAGCAACCCAGCCAGGGTCCTTTACGTATTTTTAGAATTTGTGTGTACAGATCATAGGCTTGTGTGTGCTCCTAGGAAAACATGTCAGGACCCCGGGTGGGGAAGACCCGCTCCCCCCGTCGGTGGCCCAGTCAGTGCCCCTCGGTCATGTGTGGGTTGTTTGCTTGTGTAGGTTGCACTGACTGAAACCTATGGAAACACTGTTTTTGCTGTATTCTCCAGGTCGAATTCGTACGAGAAGGCAAAACTCCGGGAGTACCACCAATGTCGCCTCTATACCTTCTGATAGTCGAGGCCGCAGTCGCGCTAAAGTGGTTTCACAGTCCCAGCGTAAGAAATCTATTTTATGTTCTCTGTTAACTAGGTTTTCTTCAACAGCCCATTCTCATTGACTTCAGGGGGAAAATGCTGTGAGTAATCTTGATGTTTCTTGGGTAAGCTTACAAAATGGGAGTATTCAAGTGTACTTTTATCTCCTGTCCAGGTGATTTAAATATTTTATCATTCCTCATTAAACATTAAAATGTGCTTTTTCTTCCTCTCCTCAAGTCTCTCCAGTTGAAACATGCCCCATTGTTCTATTGGTAGGCAGTCCTTCTGTCATATCTAGGAGCCGTACCTGGAGAGAGGCCGGGTAATGCGAGGTCCTCTTTCCAGTGCTCATAAGTAAATCCATTGAAAGCTCTGCCCTTTAACCTTCTGTTCTAACACCGCCACCCGCTCCTGTCTCCTGGCCAGCGTGGGCTCTTGCTTGCACGGCTGCCTGCCTCCATGCTTGCTTCTCTGTATATGTTGAGTCACTTAGTTTGTTAGCCTGACACGTGAAAGCAGCCGTAGAAGGAATGACTGCATCCCTAGGATCACCCCTGGTGTCTCAACTTTGAGTCGCCTGCTCCCTCTCTGCTTGTGGAGTGGAGCTGGGTGTCCGTCTCCTGGGCCCGGGGAGTGGAGAGGCCTTCCCCTCCCCAGGAGCTGCCCTGCTCTCTCCACACAGCACTCTGCAGTGTCTCCTCCTGTGTAGAGAGCACTGGGTCTGTGGCCAGACCCTCGGTTCTCTCCTCGTATTTAGGATGCCTTCTCAGCAGCTTCTGAATTTAGGTCCTTCTCCATATCCCTTTGATACTATGGTCCTTACGTTAAGCTAGCTTATACTTTTCTGGAAAGAAAGCACAAGGTTAGTTGTATTGCTGCCTTTGGTGAGTTGACAGAACCCAGGCTTGTCTGGCACAGAAGCCCCTTTTCCTACTCGATAACACACCACACCACACCACACACACCAACCACAGCACACACACCACACCATACCACACACACCGCACCACACACACCAACCACAGCACACACACCACACCATACCACACACACCGCACCACACACACCAACCACAGCACACACACCACACCATACCACACACACCGCACCACACACACCACACCACACCACACCACACACACCACACCACACACACCACACACATCACACCACACCACACACACCACACACACCACACACATCACACCACACACACCACACCACAGATTGTAAAGTGTAGCCCAGAAGCTTCTAGAGCCTCAGGGACAGTACCCCGGCTCTGTTATTCTGTTGAGCCCTAGTGTTGTCTGGAGCCACAAGCAGATCTCATACTCTGGTCATGGTCTCTTTCAGCTTCAATATGTTGACATTGAGTTGAATAAAAAATGTCTAACCCTTTAGCTGTGTAGCACTAGTTCCTTTCTTAGAGAGTGAGGGTTGAACGGAGTTTTACGTTTCTTCCTTTATGTCTGGCGTGTATTGGCATTGGCCTCTGCCGGGGTCCCTGCCCCTCGCTGGTCCTCTGCTTAGAGGTGGTGAGGATGAAAGTCCCTCTGGAATGGTGTTGAGGGGGATGGTTGAGCCTTAACTAGGTCTGACAAAAACACTGCACTCTCCCTGCCTTCAGGCTCCACCTTAAAAACTTCGTTTTACTCCACCCACTGCAGGAGACAACAGCAACAAGCGATCAAGCCTGGGTCTTAAACTCATAAATAGAAATTAAATATTTTTTAAAAATAATTTTGATAGGAAGAAAATATGAGCATATATATATATATATATATATATATATGTATGTATATATATATTACAAATATAGATATACTAGCATTCAGAGTCCTGGTTTAATAGTACGTAGATTTTATTAATATTAGATTTAGGGCTCTTAACAGTTCACGTATTTTAAATATTTGAAGATTTAAATATTTGAGGCTTTAATCTTAGAGGATTAATATTACATATTTGAGGATTTGGCATCAGGCACTCCGGTGAACTGTTAGTAGCTCTTTTTAATTCATTGCTGCTTATTGAGCACTCCTGGTGGTGAGCCCTGTTAGGTGGTAGTGATGCACAGATACTTCACTTCCCTCAGGTTGCTGGGAGCCAGAGAGCAGATGTACTCCCAGAAGGTCATCACTTTCTTACTCTTCTCTGCATCCCATACGTCGGGCACTGTGCCTGGCATATTGTGGGTTTGTAAGTGTTCCATGTACAGACCAGAAATAAATGCTAAATAGTGTGACATATAAAATCAACATGAGTACAAAGTAGACTAGGAGGATTAAGAACTAGAAAAAGATAGTTTGTGAACAAAGACATGTGTTTGCATGCTGACCTCTGTATTGTGTTATTGTCTTTTAATCCACTTCTTGCCTGTTCTTTGGTCTGCTCTCATAATCAAGGATCCAGATCTGCTAATCCTGCTGGTGGTAAGCCATTTCTCTTCTTGTTTGTTTGTTGTTTTGTTCATTCTCTCTCACCCATGTTCCTTGCACAATATTAATTTTTATATTATGAGCTTAAATAATCTTTCTGCATTTTTTCTGTATGTTAAAATCTAAAATTTGAAATAGGTTTTCTTTTTCCTTTTACATAGCTTAATGGTTTATGTGTATGCTCAAATTTTATGGGCAAAATTAATGGATCATGAGGTGGGTTCTTCATGGTAATGTGTACTTGTGATTTTTGCAATGAATTTCACTTTAAATTATAGTTAAATCATTATAGAGTACTAATTTTTGTGAGTATGCACCTTAATGATTCATTTGAATGGTGTGTGTGTGTGTGTGTGTGTAATTTCCAGTTAAGTGTTATTTCGAAGGTTCTACCTTTGGCTCATTGTTACTCTGGTAAATAATAATGTGCACTTTGTTTTAGAATTTTATTGCCTTCTGTACTTAAGCAGATGATCTAAGTAAATTACTGTCATTTGGGTGTATGGATAATTTTGACCCTAAGAAATGGTTATTTAGGTATCTAGTCACTTAGCCATAATAAAAATTACTAAGCATATCATTTGTTTTTATTTTATAATTTATTGCATACATCTCAGAGAATGTGATCTATATGGCTGCTACTTTTGTAGGTTTTTGAGATTTCCTTTGAGGCTTAGTATACAGTTGGTTTTTGTAGTACATGTGTAAAGGTGAAAAACGTGTATTCCGTTTGTTGAGTTACACTTGTGTCTGTGGAAAGTGTTTATACATGTCTGTATAATTTTGACTACTCTGTCAGTTTCTGCGAGTTATGTTATTTTTTTAGTGGTTATTAGTCTTTCTGAGTGGTATATTCATAATTAGGACTTTTTCCATTTCTTCCTGTATTTTTAGTTTTATGTTTTATATTTCAAAGCTATGTTATTTGGAGCATAAAGGTTCATGATTATTATATCTTCATGGACAGTTTGTTTATCAATATAATATATCCTTTGTTCTTTTTTTAATGCTGTGTTTTACTCTATTTTGTTGTTTTAGGTATGTTGTTGTTTCTTATAAACAACATACATTTGACTTTTATTTTTTTAAAGCCAACCCAAACATCTTTGTCTTTTAATAGGTGAATTTAATCTAGCCACATTTATTTTTTAAGATTTTTTAAAAATATATTTTTATTGATTTCAGAAAGGAAGAGGGAGGGAGAAAGAGATAGAAACATCAATGATGAGAGAGAATCATTGATTAGCTGCCTCCTGCTGCTGGGCCAGAGAAATTTTTAATGAGTCACGGAGGAACCAAAAGAGCTTCTGAGGAAAGAGGAATCTCATACCTATTATTGGGTGGTCATTGCCACACGATTAACCACAATTTTAGTTTTTTAAATATATATTTTTATTGATTTCAGAGAGGAAGGGAAAGGGAGAGATAGAAACATCAATGATGAGAGAGAATCATTGATAGGCTGCCGCCTGCGTGCCCCACACTGGGGATCGAGTTCGCAACCCAGGCATGTGCCCTTGACCGGAATTGAACCCGGGACCCTTCACTCCGCTCTACCCACTAAGCCAAACCAGCTAGGGCATAGCCACATTTATTATGATTACTGATATATTTGAGCTTAGTCCTAGCATCTTATTTTGTGATTTTTTTTATCATGTTTCTATTTATTTCTTCCCCTTCTCCCTTTTCTTCAAATTGTTAAATTAATAGAGTTCTCTTGAATCCATTTTCTATCACGACTGTTTAAGAAATTTTTGTTAACATTTATACTTTTCCAGCAGTTATACTTAAAAATTGTGGCATATCAACTGTCACAGAAAAAAAGAACAAAACACTAAATAAATGCCATTGAGATTATTTCTAGTAATTTTCTGTGGAACAGGGAGGCTATTTGTACTCATCCTGCTTTTTGAATCAGAAGTTTTGCAGTTATTTTTGTTGCACGGCACCAGTAACTGTCCATGTATATTCTTTTATGATACTTTAATATTCTTTCATGCTCCTAATGTTTAAAAAAAATTAGTACTAACACCAACTACAAAGCTATTTTTATATTTGATCCAAATTAATGTATAAACTGGTTTCTGAAATACTATCATTTATTCCCTGATTACATCCATTATTCAATTTTGTTTTGCTTCATTTTTAGCTGGCAGCCGGTCGAGTTCTCCAGGGAAATTGTTGGGAAGTGGTTACAGTGGCCTTGCTGGGGGTTCCTCAAGAGGCCCGCCGGTGACACTCCCTTCAGAAAAACGAAGCAAGATTCCCAGAAGTCAGGGATGTAGCCGAGAAACAAGTCCAAACCGAATAGGACTAGGTAAGGACTCTCCAAGACCCTGGAACACCATTTCCAACTTGGTCAGAATTTTTATCATAATCCAATACCTTTTCTAATGTGGCAAATAGAGCTTTGTTTTTGAATGGAGGATGCCATTTTGCCCGTGTTAAAAAGATATTTTGATTTGTGCTTTTTATAGATTATGGCATGTTCAGGTTTCAGTTATAACTGAAAAGTGTGTGGGGCTTACCATTTCAGATTGATGAGGAAGAATTGTGTCGTTGTGGGTTTTCGTTTTTTTGAGTCATTTTGCAAAATATTAGAATTGGGGGAATGGGCAGGGTTTTCTACTGTACACGTAGAAGCAATGTTGCTTTTCACTTTTCTTTCACTGATTAGCACTAAGTAGCTATTACCCTAAAATTTCAAAAGCAATTTGTAGGGTCCACATTTATTTTGATTCTGATCTTCTCTAATCTAATTGGTGAAAATAGTCAAAAATATATATACTTACTTTTGCCATAGTATTGTTCAAACATAAAATCCAGGACTAGATGGAAATGAAGTATGTAGTATTTGTTTTTGTGTTGTAGTATCAAGTTTCATTGTAATAGTGTATAGACCTTTTACCTCTATTAAAAATCTAATTATACACTGCTTTTTAATATAAAAGGTAGTAGTCTGTTGTAATATATTATGCAAAATGTATGTTCAAACTCTATGTCTTTACCTGCTTTCTAAGGGTAAAAATCTATTAATGTGAAATCAGTGCTATATTTTTTAGTCTTATGGGCTTATGTTTCTTATTCATTTATCTCCTTAACAACTTTTACTTGAATGTTTACTGTGATGTGCAATGTACTTTGTTAGACTTCAGGAATGGAAGTAAATGAAATAGATTGAACTTCTGACTTCAAATAGCTTACAGTCTTAGAGGTGAAAATGTATAGAGTATAACAAATACGATGACGTGGCCCTCTGGGATCCTTCGGCTCACTTCCCGTGACGTGGAAGTCCTCAGAATCCCATAGTACTTGCTACCACTGCACCAAGATGTCTGGCTGAGTTTCTGCTCAGTCACAGTTTTACTTGAAAGCAAGAATTGTCCTAGAAAAGGAGTGTGCCCCATTTCTTCCTTAGTTCCTGCTAGGAGAGGTTCCCCAGAGTAGAACCTACTGTGGTGAAGTATAAGGTGGGGAGATGAGGAGAAAGATGCTGTAGGGCAGAGAGGAGCATGTGCAGCAGCAGTCAGACAAGCGGGAGCATAGTGCATCCTGGGTAACACAAGTAATTCATATTTGGCTACAGTAAAGGAAGTTGGTTAGGGTGGGGTGGGAGATGAGGGCAGAGGGGCTCTTAGCATCCAGCTCATGAAAGTCCTTGAAAGCTACCTGAGCTAAGAGAAGGCAGAGGCAGATATGTAAGAAGTAGAATGCATAGGATTTGGTTTGACTAACATTTCCAAAGCAGGTGAGAAATGTAACCAAGCAGTGGTTAGTTAGTTAATTCTACATAATGTCAACATAAAGTGGCATTACATAGCATGCTGTCTGAGCTGACAAGTTATTTGGATCCAGTAATAACAAGTAATGTGGGTAAAATTAGAGAAAATAATCATGGCTGGAATATATAGATTTCAGAGTTGATAGTCTAACATGTGTATTTGGATCTGGTTTTGTTTGAAAAATGCATTTGATTTCAAATCTGGGTGTGAGGATTTAAGCTGTTTTTTTTCCATAGTTAATTAAATTCATAGGATGTTTTGGCAGTCCAGATTAGAGTCATACTTTTAAATTAGGGGTGGGGGAGATTTTACTTTCTTTATTTATTAAGGACGCCATTTTTACCTTCTTGAAATTGGAAAATAAATCAACTTTAGTCATCTAACATAACTTTAGGACCTGATTTTCCATGGTCTTAACTATGAAGTTTGTGTTATGGATAGTTGAAAAGACCACATTTAATAAGCTTTTAAAAGAGGTACTATGAAACATCATCCATCAGTAAGAACTAAATAGGAGCCCACTTCCTTCCGAAGAGTTTTTATTTAAAACATTATTTTGAAGCAGATTATTTCCTTGATGCTCCCTCCTTTGGATCATCATGGGAATCAGTTAGTTATATGTCAAGCTTTGAGGTCATACATATAATTCTGAATAAAATAGGTATTTTATTTAAATATCTGCACATTGGGAGAATAAGAACATACACACAGATATAAAGATCCATATATGAATAAAATGTATCTTCCCATTTCTGCCTGTGATAATCTTAGAGATTCCAGTTCATAGGATGTCAGATATATTAGCATTTTTTTCAGTAATAGGTTGTATATTTCTGTGATCATTTAGTATATACTGGGTATATGCCTGTGTATCTGTTTATTGCATAGCAACTTTGAATATAAATATTCAAAATAAGAGGGATCATCTTTTAAGAATATTTTATATAATTCCCAAACTAATTAGTAATTTTAATTATAGCTAAGGTAGGCTTATAATTTGCATTGAGAATTGCTTTTAGTTATCTACAAATTATGTTTGGTTCAGCTATATATTTTTTTTTTTGCTTGAAATAATATTTCTTAAGTAAATTTTCTTTTCTCATCTGTGATAAAAATGATACCCAAGCTCTTTTTCATTAGTATTTACTTAAGCAAAATAGGATGCAATTCCAGTAAAATAGCAAAGAAACCAAATAAAACCCTGATACCATGTCTTTTCTTGGCAATTTATTCCTTCATAAACTATTCAACCAAAATAGAAGAATATACTATTTGTGAATTTATTTCATTTTTGTCTTTTATTCTATTTTTGATTAATAACAAAGTCACATAAGTAGCTGACATTCATAGCAATTCTATTTTAGAAGTTTGCCTTTGTTTTTTTTCTTCCCCTGCTCATCTATTAAAAAGGCTAAAAGAAAGATTTGAATTTTTGCAGTTTACATTCTGTGGGTATATGTTTAAAATACTTTTACACTCTCTGCTTTAAAATAGTTTGAAAGAATTAAAAATTAATAATTAACTTCCAGCAGTTAAATTAGACTACTGTGAGCAAGACTAAAACATAATAATATCTAGACTAGGGAGATAGTTTATGTCTTAATTTCTGGTACTTTTCATTATTCCTCTTGTACTCCTCAAGTTCTGGTAGAATTCTTCCTTAAAAGGCAAAGGTCAGGATTACCCTTAAAACACTATAAAGGTGGAATAAAGCATCTCTCAGGAAATGAAAACCAATCAAATAGTTTCTCAAGGCTTCCCAGCAATTCGTGTGAGCACAGGACGCTGGAGCTGCCTAAGAACGCCGCTTCAGAGCGTTCAGATAGCAAGTATGTTGATCGCTTCTTCCTCTGCGGGCCTCTCCTCCCTGTGCTCCCATGGAATGTCCCCTTTGGGCACTCGATACAAAGGCAAGTTGATTTGGTGTATTGTTTTTGGTTTTTACCACCTAATTAATTAGTCCTCGTAAAAATGATTTATTTATGTACTTATTTTAAATCCTTCTTATAGATTGGTCTCTGGAGGAGGTATTATAAGTGTTTTAAATTATCCAACATTTAAACTGTTGCTGTCACCACTAGAGGTGCTTTAATGAGGTTTGGAGCAACCATATGGGAAGATTTTTACAAAATTGTAAACAGAATTCTTCTGTGTTACTACTAGCCATATGTTAAAGGAGCCAGGCAACATGGATGCGCGAAGAAACTTTCTCTTGGTGAAGTACTAGGAGGCTAAACCTTACTAAGAATTGTGCACATTGTTTCAGATCATATCTATCCCTTTATTGTCTTCACAAAGCAGGGAAAGCAGATTTCCCATTGCTGCAGCATGTATGTTAGTTTAAGGGAGGGAGTGAGAGCTGGGTAGAATTTCAGAAGTAATTGGGCAAGAACTCTAAGAAAATGCTGAGTTAAGCATGACATATGTTAAAAACTATCGGGACTGTTTCTATTACTTTTGACTATGAGTTTTGGAGTAGGCAGTGCAGCAGACAAGATGTTCATGTGTGCCTTTCCTTGGGGAGCCAGAAGTATTACCATGTGTGCCTCACCTCACAGTACCGTGCTCTTTAAATGCCAACTTTCTCCCTAGCCTTCCTAAGCGGAGCGCAGTGGCCGGGCCAGTGTGTGAGCGTGGCACTGCGAGGTCGCTGCATAAATTGGATGCGGTGTCGATCCTCTGAGCATAAGCAGTGCTTCTTTGTAGGTTCTATGCAACCTGTCATATATTGGCGGTGTCAGCGGATACTCCCTAGTTGTTGTTTTTTAAGAGTTTTAGCACCTGCTGGTTTTGCCCTCATTGTAGGTGCTATTCAGAATGTTTTCAAACATTGCTGATTACATACTGCTACTTTGAGTGGAAACTCAGTGCGCCATGTCACTGGCAAGATGAAGGAGAATTTAGGAATTACTAGAGACTTCCAGATGCAACTCTGGTTTGACTGTTGCTTAGATTGCATTCCTGTACTCGCCACTGCAGCCCTGAGCCGTTGGACACCACTCACTCAGCGTTCGGGTCTAATTGAACTCTAGCCCCGAGAAAGACCACAGTCGGAAGTTGGTTGCTTTTCTACCTTTGTAGTCTTTATCGAGGGCTTCACAGTTCTGGTTTGTAAGGTATTCTTGTTGTGGTTTGGCCATACAGTAAACATACCTTTGCTTTAAAATAAATAGGTTATGCTCATTGATGCATTGATCTGAAAACAGCCATGTTTTTACATCAGTGGATCAAGTTTATTTTTTCCAAAATTTCTAAAGAAGGCATTTCTACCCAGTCCAGAAGAATAGACCCTCGCAAGATGGAGATATTTGTTGTCCCCATCCACTGTGACATTGGTGGTTATACGCCTGCAATATGTCAGGGTGTTTCCAAATACTTTTCCAGTACTGTATTTCTGTTTTCTCAAAATAAAATGAAAAATAAGGGCATAATGATCTTTTCTGTGATTTTATAGCCAAGTTATATTAGAAACCTTATGCTATTTATGTGATTGTGTGTTCAGTGTTTTATAATGTGAGTATAATAACATTATCTGTAGATAATCATAAAGTAATTGGCCATTTTCAGGTCAGTGGAGGGATCTCATGGTGCAGAGACTGGGTTATCAGACCATCACTATTAGACTGTGTAAGGCTGGAGAGGTGAAGGTGCTTGAGTAAGGACCGCAGGCCGAGTTTTGATTCCCATAGAAAAAGCAGGAATTAATGTCGGGACCAGTAAAAAGGGACAGCAGTCCCAGCTCTCTCTCTGTTGGTTTCAATAGTGAAGTGTGTTTGAACGTCTACGCACTCACTTGAGTGCACAGGTTCTCTAGCTGTCAGTCCAGGGGCTTCCCTTTGTAAAGAAGGCCCGGCTGGGAGAGGTGGGCTGTCAATTAGTTAAGTTCATGGATGGCAGTGCCCAGGACCCTTATTCTGTTTTTCAACCTAAATTGAGAACCCAGTGCACATGGAAATGGCTTTGGTCCTTTACCCTCCAGTGGAGAAAGAAGTTTGCCAAAGCCATAAAAACGATCATTTCTAAAAGACAGAGCTTTTATTTTCTGATGCCAGTTTGCTCTTTGGATGCCATTTTTTACACTGAGGTGTTATTTTACCTTCACACCAAAATTCACAGCTTTCTGAGGCATAGAGCATAGTTGAGTTTTTGTCCAAACCTCCTGCTGTTGGCACAGCCATCAGGAGACGTAGCAGGGGTACATGCTCAGTCATCAGGACAATGTCGTGATTACGTTAATGGAATGTGACTGACATTTTGTGAGTTTTTCTGTCTTCATTAAACTTGTTCACCTTCTCTGAAACCCCTCATGCTGCACACTAGCACGGAGCAGCCGTATCCCTCGACCCAGCATGAGTCAGGGGTGCAGCCGCGATACCAGCCGTGAGAGCAGCCGAGATACAAGCCCTGCTCGGGGCTTCCCTCCACTGGGTGAGTACACGGAGGCGCTGGCTCTCGGAGCATCCTGTCCCTGCTCCAGATGCTGTCCCGGACACTGCCAGGGAATGACCTGCTTTCCCTCCTGCTGTCCTGTGGCCCTTTCTTCTTCCTTTCCTCTTCCTTAGCCACCCTTTGTTGTCCCCCTCTGCATGCTTAAGTTTGGAGCCTTTCCAGTTTTTCAGTATTAGAGGAAAAGCATCACTTCAGTCTGTGCTGTTACTTATGGCCACTTTGCCGGGCAAGCTCATCCGTGTGTTCATTTCTAACATAAGATGAAGCTTAGCCCAAGTTCATTGCTGCTTGAAAGTAGAGCTAATGCAGAGTTTATTCTTACTCATTGAATTTCTACAATTTGTGTTTAATTTTGCCAGAGATTGGGCCATACGTGGTTTAATTCCAAGAAGGAAAAAAAATATAAAAACATGATCATGTGTAGGACAGTAAATGTGCTCAGTTTCGGGATGATGACAGTAATTTAAAAAGCAGCATGAATGAAGATACTAGCCATGCTTTTGTTAACGGAGTCATTTCAAAGCTTTCATCCAAGCATTCTGAAAGTAGCTTTTTGATAAATTGCTCAGGTATATAGCTCAATGCAAAACTTCCTGATGTTTCTTGTTCATTAGATAGTTTCATGTTTCCTGGCCTCAAGAGGCGGTTTAATGTCTGTGGCCTGTTGCCGTCCCAGGACAAAAAATTACAATATTTGGTCATGAGGTGGTGTAAGCACCGTGCCCAGGTCACCCGCCAGGCCCCAGCTGGGGCTCTTCATTCCCCATCCCACCCTCAGTTTTTCTTGTATCCAGAATTTGTATTTTAACAGTTTCTAGGCTTCAGGAAAACAAGGGGAAAAATGTATCCATTATAGGATATTTTATTTACCTTTTCTTTTTAGCTTTAATAGTTCTGCCTTTCTCTAATATGGACATATAAATTACTTTTTTATGTAATGCAAATTATTAATCCCCAAAGTCGTCTGTCAACACATAAAAGAAATGTTTGTATTCTTCAGTAATTGTGTCTCAGTCCTTTGTCATGTGAAGTGCTGTACAACTGCATGTTTTCCTTTTGATAAGCCGGCAGAAATCGCTTATAACGAAGGGCCCGAGTGTTACGTGGAACTGGGGACGGCAGGGGTCTGTTATTTTCACTCGGAGTAACTGGTCTTTTAAATATAAAAATGTCAAAAGCATAAGGTCTTAGTAGTTGTTTTAGTGCCTTCTAATGTCATACACTGCTTCCCAATATCTTTTCCCCCCAGTCGGTATCAATAATCAAAGTCTAGATATATTCCTTTACGACCCCTTGTCCTTTATGAAGTTCTGAGGAAGAGCAGGTAACAGAAGCAGAAGCCCTGCTGGATGGCCCTCGCGACCTAGTGAGGTGCCTGGGAGGAATGCAGTTTGCCTGGTGCGCTCAACCCTTTCCCAGCAATCTGAGGGACAGATCAGATTTCCCAACCAGTCAAGGGCAGCAGTGGTGGGGCTTTTTCTGAGTGAACTGGTGACTTTTCCTTTTAAGTTAAGAATTTATTTCTGTATATCCTGCTCGCTATTTGACCTTCTAGAACAGCGGTCGCCAACCGGTGGTTTGAGGACCACTGGTGGTCCATGAGGTCCGAAAGGTTGGCGACCGCTATTCTAGAAAACTGGTTACATAAGTGAACAAGTCAGTCTGTTTATTGGCCACTTTGTCTCTTAGAGGCAATTCAGTCTTTTTATTCCATACACATCCTGGCATTTTTGTTCTTGTCCATGGACGCAGCCTGTGTAACATCTTGTGGTCTTTGGACCAGGCAGGTTGCGCTGCTCTCTTGAGGTCCCAGTCAAACCCCGAGGAGCTGAGTGAGCTAGTCTGTCTTCAGTTTCTTTGGCAAAGGGATCTGCTCTGTGTCTGGTGACAGCCCAGGGGGCGTAATGCATGTTGCTCCCACTGAGGCAGACGACGTGGGTGCAGCTGTTTCCCTTCCGAATGGGCTCCGGCTTCCGCATGTGTCTTCGGTGGTGGTGAGGCAGTAGTACCATCTTTTCAGATGAACTTTTATACCATGCCCGTTGCTTCCCTCCATGGGTTAAATTTGTTTATAAAACTTTTGTTACACAGGAACAACAGCGCTCACGTGTACTGGCACCATGCTGAGCCTAATCCCTCATGGTTCCTCGGATAGGTATCACCCTCTGTTATGGATGGCAAAACAGGCTCAATCAAGATAAGCCACTTTCTCAAGTCACACAGCTATGCAGTGGTCTGGGTTTGAATCCAGGTCTGATTTCAAAGCTTGGTTGTTACCCTGCCTCAGTTGAAAGCAGCACATGTTTCATTTATTCTCTGAAATGTATTAAATGCTGTCTGTGAGGCCTCTGCAGGCTTAGGCAAAGGGAAGCGCTCAGCGGGCTCTGAATCCTGATTTCCAGGCTTGGGGCTAGGACCTGGGGATTCGTAGATAAGTCCCAGGAGGTTGCTGTCCCCAGGGGAACTTACTACGCCCTTCAAAGAATGTGAAGGGTTCTTCTTTTTCTTATCCACTTAAACAATTATTTCCCACCCCCTTTATAAATAAGCGAGATTGTGTGTTAGTGCCCCTTTGTATCAACTCACATGGTCAATTTTCACTTTCCAAAAAGGGTGTGGGGTGAAGGTAATTATGTGACTGTATATTGGCTTTAAGTTTGCATTTTTATAACTAGATTGTTTGGGCCATTTTAATGGTATGAGTATGTATTTATATAGTTATAATGACAAGACTTAAGTGAAATTAAGGGCTCTAGCATTTGTAAATAAGACTTTGATGTAAATGGTTTCACCTTGGATTCCATTTTCCGGTATTTACTGAGATTGTGACAAAGGATTCATTACACGACAGATTTACTATAAAATATTTTATTGAAATAGAACCAAAGGACACTTTATAAGAAACATTTAGATCATGTATTCCTTAAAAGCTACTTTTAGTTTAAACTATTAAGTGATTCTGATCAACCTGTATAAGGAAATGATTATTTGGCTTCAGACTAAAAAAACATTTTGCCATCTTCCTTATTTGAGTAAAGGGACTATTTTGTAATATCTGTTTTAGAGATTGCTGATTTATTTTTGTGCTTCTTGAAGAATTAGGAATTCTTAAGTTTTCTTTTTGTAAGATGATAAAAATGTGTCCTCATTGACCAGGTAGGTAGCCTTTGCTGTTTAATACCACATACACAACCAATATGTGCATTTCATCAAGTGACATGGTCTTTAATGAATAAATTGTACTGGAGATGTTTTGATATTTGATGACAGTGAATGTTGACGTGTGCAGGACACTGCACCCCAGTGTGTGTGAGAAGTAACTCTGCTCAGTATTACTGTTAAACTGAGGGGCTTTCTGGGGTGCAGTCATCATGTTCTTTCCAGAGTAATGGATAGAAGCATATTACCTTGTTTGGTTTTTCTGAGGTAAAGAAAAGCCACATATTGGATGGCACTCTGGTAAAAAAATTCATGTTTGAATCAAGTCTAAATTTGATAATTAATTGTAAAAGTCATTGTCTCCACGAGGACGTAGTTTAGCATGCATTTCCTCCGATTGATGACTTAATATGCTTATTATGAATACTTGCTAATGAAACAATATTTAATGTATAGATGTGCATTGGAATTCACTCTTCACTATTACTGCCACGACCAGCACCACTACGGTGACTTTTAACCACTGTTTGTTCTGTGCCTGGCATTGTGTTTAGTGCTGTATGTATGAGCTCTTAATTCTCTTAACTCCCAAGAGGTAGGTACCGTTATCAGCACCATTTTACAGATGAGGAAACAGAGACACAGAGATGTTAAGTACTTTGCGCGAGGTCTTCCAGATCAAACCAGGATTTTGCCCCCAGTTGGATTACAGAGGCAGTGTTCATACCGTGGTACTGCAAATGCCTCTCCCAGGAAGGCCATTTAAACTTAAAACTAAATTTTCAATAATTAAAAAGTAAATTCATTAATTAGGATAGCCATGCAACAGAACAACAAATGTTTGACTGGGGAGGATGGAAGTCCAGTTGTTGAGCCCTCTTCTTGTGATTCATTCTGTTTGTGTTCAGATGACATTATAAATTCTCTTTTGTTTTTGGTGCATGGTTACATGTGCATCACATACTGATGAGACATCTTGTGGGCTGAGTGAATCCATCCTGCTGTTCGACTCGGATTCAGACGGTGCTGGTGACTCCTGATGTTCTTCATGTTGCATATTTCATAATGGCTGATAGAGGCTTCATGGAATAAAGATCCACCTGGAGTCTGAATTCGTTGATCCATAAGGAATGCCTTACAGAGGGCCTTTGAGTGCCTATGTATTTAAGAGCTGCCTGAGAGCCAGCAGCCGTGGAATTTAGGGATTGGCCCTTGCTATCCATTCATATCTAGCACTATTTCTTTTCATGAGAAAACGCGGCCCCGTGGCGGCAGTCGCTGCATTTCCTTTGGACTGTGGCGTCTGTCTCGGTACCTCTGTGTTAATCCTGTGGGTGTCACCATTCCTTTTACCTGCAGCCTCTCGACGGCATTCCAGGTCCACTAGCGCTCTCTCCACTGCTGACTCTGTCGGGCAGTCAGGTGAACAAGTGCTAACTGCATGCCTTGGCTTCTCCATCTCTCCTAGTTCCGCACTCATTTTACATTCGTTTTCATCAGTGTTGGCTAGCACTTGGCATGTATGCACTTCATCCCCCTCACCCCCCAATGTGCTTGAATTTTTTTAAGTTGTTGAATGTTTATGGTTCTGTTAATAGGCTGTAGATGCTTTGTAGCTTGTTTGACAACATTATTTCTCCAGTGTTCGTATTTATGTTAAAACGAAGCAAAGCAAAGGGGGGGGGGGGGCACTTCTCACCCTCTTTTGCTCCCTCCCCCAGGAAAGCACCCAAACTTTAGGTATCAGAAGGGTCCTGTGGGGAGTGGAGTATGAATATTATCCAACAGAGTCTTTCATCTCCCAAGTCTTTACTCCCAATAAAGTGATAATTATTAATGTCAGTTAGTGTCAAGTTCTAATTTGGAGGTACTATTTAGTTACCAAAGTAGGTCATATGTAAAATTATAGGTATAAAAATAAATGGAATGTCCTAACACTTTTATGGAAAAAGAAGATCATGATTCAGATAACATAGTCAGGCCAGTGGTAGCTTTTGCAGCCTTTGGTCCCCAAGCTTTTTCCATCTCGGCCCCTTTTTGACAATACCCAAAATTCACTGGTTAGCCATTGGGGCAAACGTAAGCATACAATAATATATATATATCAGTTTGCCAGATTTAATTGGCATCATTTTCAGATACTAGAAACCCTAATGACTACAGTATTGAGTAAGACACAATCTTATTAAGTCACAAGTGATAACTGTGACCAATTCACTGATTTAGATATTTTCTTTGTTCCTCCTCTAAATGAAACCAGGTATGCATTTTTAAAATATATGCTCTCCCATTCCCCTGAAGGTTATGGGCCAGACTGGGTACAGTCATCTGTATCCATCGCTTAGAAATGGAGCTTTATAATAGTATCAGAGCAGCGAGAATGCAGAACAGAGTTTTCTCTGGTTGAAATAAAAGGCTTACAATTCTGCTTAGATCCAAACATTTCCTCTTAAGACTTGGAATTCAATGATCTCTGATACATATAGAATGAGCTGCAGACACTGTGTGACAAAGCGGTGTGCATTTGGGAAGCAAGATTAATTAATTGCATTGTTCTTTTAGTTTTAATTTTGTGTCTGAAAAATCAGTATTATCCCTTGAGCAAGAACTGCTGGCATGAGATCTAATTCCTTATTTTATTTTATGTAGACTTCGTTTTTAAGTTCATGCTGGTAATTTTTAAATGGCTTTTAACTGAATTACTTTCATTCTGTTATTCATAAATCCCTTACTATCTACCCTTTTTTAATGGGGGAAAAATGAACAAAGATCATTTATGAAACTGTGCAAAATAAATCTCAAATTTATACTCGTTTCATATTTCAACTGGTAATTTATATCTATATAAGTATGTAGATGTAATTGTTTTGTGGTTTCTCTATAGTTTATATGGCACATTAAATTGCCTTAAGTGACTAAGTTGACATTCAATATGATCAGCAAGTGCATTAAAAAAGGGGATAGTATAACATACAATTTTTGTTTCTTTATAAAAATTCATGACTGTATAACTTTTTTGATTAGCACTGTTTACATTTTTTTTCTTTCTGTGGCGATGGAAGATGTAATGTTTTGAAACTGGCATTTTAAAAGCGTTAAATAACACTTCACTTTTAAAGTTCACCGGCTTTGTAGGTGATGTTTGTTATATATCTAAAATCTTATTTGTAAGATTTTATATACTACTTTATAGGAAAGATCAATTTATTTAAAACAAATACTAGTTTTCCTTTTATTGTAAATGCTTTATATGGCTAGTAACAGATTTTCCTTGTCCAGTATATGTTAATAAAAAGAAAGCATTTTTTATCTTAACATTTCTTCCAAAGCTTTTTAAAAAATATATCTTAGCATTTTAAATAAGAAACTAGTGTGATATACCTGTGAAGTATAATTTACATGGACCTTCTATTATAGTTTAAATCTCAGTACTTCTTAAGGAAGGCTGGTCAAATGTAATGTAAAGGACTTTAAAAAGCTAGTTTTCATTGTCCATGATCATTAGCAAGCTTAGAATAGTTGTTTGAACTGTAAAATTTGTTTTAAATCTTTTGGATTCTATCCATTTTGTCCACATGTATAAAGACTATCATTTAAAAACCCTTCAGGGACTCAGGAAAAATGTATACAATATTATCTTAATTATTAATATTTTGCAGTTGTAATGCTAGCTTTTGTGGTGATTATTAAAGAATTTTAATACATTTATTTAAATAACCTTTGGTGATACAGGAATTATGATGAACATATGCTTAAAATTAATTGAGTTTAATTAATAATAGTTAAATAGTATTGACACTGATGAAAATTTGCACAGTGATCAACTGAATACATTTGTTTTAAATTTTGACTATTGCACATTGCATTAGAACTCATTTATCTGCAGCCACAGTAACCTTGAAGCGTCCTAATTAGTTTGACCAAACCTCAGGGCCACTTGACTCTAGAGCAGCCTGTGCGTCGAGACCCCTTTGGGGGTCGAATGACCCTTTCACAGGGGTCGCCTAAGATCATCGGAAAACACATATATAATTACATATTGTTTTTGTGATTAATCACTATGCTTTAATTATGTTCAATTTGTAACAATGAAATTGGGGGTCACCACAACATGAGGAACTGTATTAAAGGGTCGCGGCATTAGGAAGGTTGAGAACCACTGCTCTAGAGCAAGCATGTCAAAGTCAAAGGCTAACACGGGCCAAATAAACAAGGTTTAAGTTTATGTGGGCCTCAAAAAAATAAAAACTTCAGTTTTCATAGAAACGTAAGTTTATTTCGATAGAGACATGCTGAATACAAAGGGCTGAAATAAATGAGTAATGGTTAATATGAAATAATAGAACATTTTAATAAAAATTAATACTTTTTCTTGAACATTAACTTACCAGACACTGAATAACTGCACAAATTAATAAGCGTAACACAAATAAACCTATTTTTTTTTTGTTCTCCGAAAATGAAATATTTCCTGTTGTGCACACGAAATAAGTCAGTCCAAGACTAATGAGTCGGCTGCTAAAATATTTGCTGCTGGTATTAGTGGAGATAAATGGTGTGCCTGTGCATAAGGCACGGAAGGGAAATGAAAGCAACACGATTATAGTAATCAGTCATTAGCGAACATTATACTTCGTTATTAATAATTATGTATTACAGGATATTGTAAAATTTAAGTTACAAAATTTTTATTAAAACGTTTCTTACATATGTTTATATTGGCTGGGCCACAAAAATATTTGTTGTGGGCCGCGAGTTTGACATGCTTGCTCTAGAGCAGTGGTTCTCAACCTTCCTAATGCCACGACCCTTTAATACAGTTCCTCATGTTGTGGTGACCCCCAACCATAAAATTATTTTCGTTGCTACTTCATAACTGTAATGTTGCTACTGTTATGAATCGTAATGTAAATATCTGATATGCAGGATGTATTTTCATTGTTACAAATTGAACATAATTAAAGCATAGTGATGAATCACAAAAACAATATGTAATTATATATGTGTTTTCCGATGGTCTTAGGCGACCCCTGTGAAAGGGTCGTTGGACCCCCAAAGGGGTCGCGACCCACAGGTTGAGAACAGCTGCTCTAGAGGGAATGCTAAACAGATTGAGAGACTCAACCCATAGCTCTGCTCCCTTCTATATAATAAGTTGCTCTCTCCTATATCTCAGCACTTTTCAAAAATAAAATATCATTAAAGAACCATTTCAATTGTCAGGATGCTTTGTGGCACGATGGTACTAACTGCGAACAGTCTACCCTCTGTCACTGGGAAATAAGTGTAGCTAAAACTCCAAGTCCAATGTATTTAAATGGGCTGGGCAGTTCCCAGAGCCTCTGTTCTGTAGGTGAGAAGAGGGAGGGATGCTTGCAAAGAAATTGAGAAAATGTGAATTAAAGTGACATATCTTTTGCTTTTGTTTTTTAAATAGACCGGTTTGGGCTTGGCCAGGCAGGAAGAATACCGGGTTCTGTGAATGCCATGCGCGTGTTAAGCACAAGCACAGATCTTGAAGCTGCTGTTGCTGACGCTTTGGTAAGAGTCACAGTGCCTGTCCGTCTCTTTGACTACTCATCCGAATTATTCTGTCTTAACAGAAAAGTGCCTCCAAATCAGGTTACCTTGACACTCTTTAAGTTGGGTAAATTTATATTACTGGTTTAAGTGAAAGGTGGCCTTACAGAAATTATTAGCATCAAGTATTTCTTCTGTGCTCCTCAGTATCGAGGAAGTTATGATGACATTGGGCTTCTCTGATGTCATTGGGTGTCTTTTTTCTTTTTTCTTTTTTTCAGCATCTTTTCCCCATTCTATTGCTTCTATTGCTTTACAAGCTTTGATGGCATAACCTAAAAAAAATTATTATACTAGGTCATAGAGTTTGTGGTTTGAAAATCTGCATTTATTCCATTGCCTCACTAGTTGTTCCATATCACTTTGCTTTTTTGTTTGTTTGTTCTTAAAAATGAGTTTGTAAGTCATTATATATGGAAACTTCCCCCAAGTTTAAGATGAGCCCTTTGAGGCTATCAAGCACGGGTGGAGTATGTTTTTGCATCCTTATAATGTAATATCTAAAAAACAATAGGAAGTGCTGAGAGGCCCTTACATTCATGGTTATAGCAAAAAGGTCCTTAATAGAGTCTGCTAGTGGTCAAGGTGCTTTCTAAAGATCCATTTCAGCGAGTAGGGGCACAGCCGCGGGGGTATTTTGTTTGGTGCGCTCAGCATTAAACTAGGCTCTCTTTAGAACTGTCTGACCTCTGGCTGTGCCTTTGCTGTTGGAAGATTTATTCTCCTCTAAGGAAGCATCCACCTTTCAGACCCTGAAGTTTTAATTCAGCCATGTTTTGTGTGATCAAAATGTATGGTTTGTGGCTACAAGTGATTCTGACTTTCTTCTCTCTCTCTCTCTCTCTCTCTCTCTCTCTCTCTCTCTCTCTCTCTCTCTCTCTCTCTCGTTTGTTCTTGCTCAGATTTTTTGGCAAGTGGCTGTGAGCAGGCAGCTTGCTGCTCTCATAATGCTTTCCTTTCTGCAGGGCTGCCTGGCCAGCTCCTGCATGAGGTGCTCTGCAGGTGGGCCTTTTCTGGCACATGCAGGAATTGAGGGAGATTGCTCTATCCGGGGCTTTAACTTAAGAGTCAGGAGCTGGAACAGAATTCTGTGACGCTGTTTTTCCTTCCAAGTTGCAATGTTTAGATTCTGTTTCTTTTTTATTCAGAGACCCTAGGCAGTGGAGGTCAGAGGTTGGGAAAAGATAGATGTGCCAAATCCTTAGTTAAATGGGACTTCCAGTTAAGGCGGGGGTTTCTTAGTTCTCTGAAGAACTACGGAGGGACTGCACAAAGTTCTAGGAGGCAGAGCAGGCCTGGAGAGTCTGAATCTCGGCTCTCTTTGACTTGGGCTTTTCTCTGAGCTCTAGCTCCATTAACACTCACGTTGCCCTCATTAATTTTGTTTGAACTGCTTGGTTTCTCCGGTGGTCCTGCTTCGGAAGAGAAAGCGCAAAATGGTCCACGATTCTTGCCTCACAGGATAGAAGCTCGGGGCAGACAGAATGTACCACAGCGACAGACCACAGAATTAATGATGACTTAGGAGATGTCCCTCGGTGTGGGAGAGCTTTAGCAGAGAATTACAGCAAGCACAGGAAGGTCTTGTAAGAAGGCTAGAAGGGTTAGGAAATGCCATTGTGAAAGCATTCTTTATTATTACTCACTTGATCTCACGTGATATGAATCGCTTGCTACTCTGTATTTTTGGTTTGCTAAGATATGTTTTGCTGTACACTTTTGTTGCAAGAATGATCCCCACATATGCTTCTGACATAATTCTCTATGCTTTTTCCCCATCCTTCAATATTTTCCTGCCTACAGCTGTTAGGAGACTCCAGGAGCAAGGTACCAGTGCTTTAACATTTGTTTTACAACTCCATTTTTTCTGTTGCAAGTATATTTCCTTTAGGAGCTAGTGAAAGCAACAAAAACAGTAGTGCAATATAGAAATTCTGGTCTGAATTATGATATTGTTGAATCTGGTGACACTTTTATTAATGGTGGAGTCAGGCAACTCTATTTGTTCTAGTATTTATTTTTAATGTAAAGCTGTGCCTTCTCCCAATAGCGTTTAATTTCATTTTTAAACCCCAGTTATAACTACTCTTATGTCGTTATTTCATGATTAGATATATTCAATATTTTTCTTATTTGAGGGATCTAGTGTCTGGATAAGTAAGGTGGCCATACTTTTGAGAGTGAAAGGGGCTTACTAATGAGGCATAGAGCAGCACTGTCCTGAGCAATTTGGGATGTACTAAAAACCACCTTATTAGGAAATTACATCTGTACAGTTTAAGCAAATAACTGTGTTTTTCTCTTAAATTGTATTTTATAAATTTTATCAATTTTATTTAGCTGTTGCTGTATTATTTATGGGTTTAACTTGTATTCAGGGTAAGAGAAATGCTAATCTACAGGAAGCCCGTTTGTGCTGTAAAACTTTGTCCTTAATAAAAGTGGCTCAGATAATTTAGGAATCCTTGTACATAGATTACTCTGCCCCTGTCATTTCCATTTGAGACTTTAAGGAAGTATGAGTATTCAAACAAATTTACTCATAGACCATGCTCAAGATATATTACTTTTGGTTGGGAAGAGGCTGTGGGTGCACAGCTTGCATTGTGTCAGGTGGCTAAGCCAGGTTATTTAACATACAATTCCATTTATTTATTTGTTATTTTTTAATGTTTTTATTTCACAGAGAGGAAGGGAGAGGGAGAAAGAGAGATAGAAATATCAATGATGAGTGAGAATCATTGATCGGCTGCCTCCTGCACTGGGGATCTAGCCTGCAACCTGGGCATGTGCCCTGACCGGGAATCGAACCTCCTGGTTCATGGGTCGATGCTCAATCCTTGAGCCACACCAGCCAGGCAACATTTAATCCTTAGAAGAAGCCTGTAAGGGGGGTAATTATTATCTCAAAGATGGGGAAACTAAAGCAGAAAGGGCCGGAGGCTTTCTGCAGTCACACAGCCAGCCAGTGGTGGCAGCAGGATTATAACCCAAGAAGCCCATACAGTGTGCTAGAGACCATGCTCTTTTTCTCTGCTACAGGTGCTCTGCTTATAACTCTCTATGTCTTCCAGAAATCTGCCTTCCTGTTTTCACTCCCTAATCTGTAAACACAGGCAGGTGTGGTGCCCCGCATCTGCGTGTGCATCTTTTGACATGCAACTCTTGGTTGGTGGTGGATTTGTTTGGGATGACTCACGGTCATTTCATCTTTCCACTTCTTTCTCCATCACCCCCATCCCTCTTCGGACCTGGCAGAAGAAGCCTGTGAGGAGGAGATATGAGCCCTATGGGATGTATTCTGACGACGATGCCAACAGTGATGCCTCGAGTGTTTGCTCTGAGCGCTCGTATGGTTCCAGGAACGGCGGCATTCCCCATTACCTGCGGCAGACCGAGGATGTGGCAGAAGTTCTCAACCACTGCGCCAGCTCAAACTGGTCAGAGAGGAAAGAAGGGCTTCTGGGCCTGCAGAACTTACTGAAGAGCCAGAGAACACTGAGGTGAGGGCAGTGGCTCGGTGAGCTGCTTCGAGTCCATACTGTCCACATCAGGGGTGTGGTGGGGTTCTGACGTTTGTGGAGCCCCTACAGAGTTCCAGCACCAAAGGTGCTGAGGTGACCGAGACCTAGTCTTTGCCTTCCAGAGATTTTGAAATATCTGGCAAGTTCTCTGTAGTTTATTAGATTTATAAAAACATCTGGTTCCCTGATGGCTCACATTTGGCTGGTAGCTATTATTTGAGAAATCGTGGTGCAGGTTGCAATTTAGGTGAAAAACAAAACTGGGAACTGTCACTCATAGTTGATAGGGAAAGAAAATGGCACAGCTGCTTTGGAAAAAGAAAAGAAAAGAAAACTCTGCAGGTTGGTGTGGTTCATTACACTTTAGGGTTGTGGGTAAGATGATAGCAGTCTCAGTCTAAAAAATTTTAATACACATGCATATATGTAGCTTATAAATACTAAACTGATCCTGAATTGATTTACTAAATTGGACTACTAATAGTAACAGTATTTAATATTTTCGCTTTTTTCTTTATGTTCCTGTATTTCATAAATTTTCTAACATGAGCAGGTATTACACACATACCAAAAAAGTATGTTTTTATACCATATTTTACCAAATCTAAGGCACCATAGACAAACCATCTACACTAATAAAAGAGAAACATGCAAATTAGAGTTGCAGCTGAGAGGCCGGCAATTCAGGCGGGGAACGTTGGAGTTCGCCATCACTGGAGCAAGCAAGCCTCCCTGTTCGCTTCAGTGCATGGCTGCCGGCCGCCATCTTGGCTGACAGTTAATTTGCATAAGGATATGCTGATTAGCCAATGGGAAGGGTAGCGGTCGTACGCTAATTACCATGTTTCTCTTTTATTAGTGTAGACTAGATGCCTGGTGCACGGATTTGTGCACTGGTGGCGTCACTCAGCCTGGCCTGCACCCTCTTTCAATCTGGAACCCCTCAGGGGATGTCGATAGCTGGTTTCAGCCTGATCCCTGCAGGCCTGATGTAGACAGGAGGGAGCCCAATCCCCGCAGGCCCGATCCCCACAGGCCTGATCCCTGCAGGCCTGATCCCGATGCCTGCAGGCCCCATCCCGATGCCTGCAGGTCCCATCCCGATCCCCACAGGCCCGAACCCGATCCCCGCAGGCCTGATCCAGACAGGAGGGAGCCCGATCCTGTGTGTTGAGCGTCTGTCCCCTGGTGGTCAGTGTGCATCATAGCAACCAGTCGCTTAGGCTTTTA
>NW_005368638.1:2285765-2286386 GCF_000412655.1 Myotis brandtii | reverse complement strand
CCCCCCCCCGAGTGCACAAATTTTTGTGCACCGGGCCTCTAGTCCTATCTAATAAAAGAGCAGTATGCAAATTAACCATCACTCTGTCATAAAGATGGCAGTGGCCATGGAACTGGAGCAAGCAGGAGGCTTTGGTTGCCCCTAGCGATGGAGGAAGCCAAGCTTCCTGCCTGCCCTGGCCGACCTGGGCTCCACTCAAGGCTACTAAGTTTCAATTATAGAAGATAAATAATCCCAGATACCTGCTTCCAGGCCGTCATGGAAAAAAAAGAAAAAGAAAAAAAGGAGAGGCTGGGAATTTGGGTTGTCGGGGGCATGGCCAGCCTGAACAAGCCCTCAGCCCTCACCCCGGCTGGCCAGGCACCCCAGTAGGTACCCCCACTCTGAAGGGGGTGTGGCCAGCCGGAAAACAGCCCTCAGCCCCTCACCCAGGCTGGCCACACCCCCATGGGATGAGGGTCCCCACTTGGGAGCATGGCCAGCCTGCAAACAGCCATCAGCTCCTCACCCAGGTTGGCCAGGCACTCCAGTGGGGACCCCCACACTGAAGGGGGTGTGGCCAGCCTGAAAACAGCCCTCAGCCCCTTACCCAGGCTGGTCAGGCACCCCAGTGGGACCCCC
>NW_005368638.1:2281171-2285586 GCF_000412655.1 Myotis brandtii | reverse complement strand
GTGCACCAGGCCTCTATCCTATATAATAAAAGGGTAATATGCAAATTGACCCTAACAGCAGAACGACTGGGAATGACTGGTCACTATGACACACACTGACCACCAGTGGGCAGATGCTCAATGCAGGAGCTGCCCCCTGGTGGTCAGGGCACTCCCACAGGGGGAGCTCTGCTCAGCCACAAACCAGGCTGACAACTACCAGCACAGCTGTGTTGGCGGGAGCCTTTCCTGCCTCTTCAGCAGTGCTAAGGATGTCCAACTGCAGCTTAGGCCTGCTCCCCGCTGGCAAGTGGACATCCTCCGAGGGCTCCTGGGCTGCCAGAGGAATGTCTGACTGCCAGCTTAGGCCCAATCCCCCGGGGAGTGGGCCTAAGCCAGCAGGTGGACATCCCCCGAGGGGTCCTAGACTGCCAGAGGGCACAGACCCGGCTGAGGGACCCCGCCCCCACCCGAGTGCACAAATTTTTGTGCACCAGGCCTCTAGTTATTTTATATCCCTTTTAGAAGAAATGCTGCTTATTAAACCTGACGTTAATATGTCATTGATTATAAGATGAATCTCACAATTACAGAGATGTTAAAATGTGAAAAAGTGGGCAACTTAGAATCCATGACAGTGTATTATATTCTTTAGATAATTTTTTAAAGATAAATTATGACATCGGATACTTTTGTGGTCCTAGATGGGTTCTGCAAAGTTAAGTGAGCACTGACCCAGGAATCCCTATGTGGTGTGGCTCCCAAGTCAGCCTGACTCTACCCTGCTACCCCCCACCCACCTCCCACTCCCCAAATTCTATTCCGTTCATGAAGATGTCCTGAGAACTTCTGTCATATGCCTTCTGAAAGGCAGGTAGCTTCTGACCTCTAGTGATCTGTCAAAAATCAAAATGAGGATTATTTGTTGTGATTGTTGCTTCAAGAATCTAGTTAATTCTGCTGGTCTCAGTTTCTTACATCTTAGTGTTCACCAAGTATCCATTGAATAGCCTCTAGAAATCTTTGATTAGCTTTGGTCTAATCTAGATTGTGTTGTGTGTATAAGGGGGGATTACTCAGGCATGATTTGGGAAAAATATGTCCCCACTAATCAGCCTTGAAGTAAAATTGGAACTTGGTAGTACAGTTAAGGATAAGAAAGGCAGAGGGGCCCTAAAACGAAACGCGGTTGCTGTGTCTTAGGCACAGTTGTAGGAAGGAGGTGTCATCTCCTCTCATCCTTGCAGCAGCCAGGGAGCTCTTACCCTGTGTGACTCATACTTTCTCTGGCAGAACTGAGATTAAGGTTCAGGTCCGTATGACCCCAGAGTACATGCTTTCCCAGTTTATCCCGTTGCCCTCCATCTGTGGCAGGTGGAAAACAGACCTGGATGAAGTGAACAGGATTTATCTCATGGCTTTGCCACTTCCGTACCTGCGAACTTAGGCACTCTCTGAGATTTAGTTTCCTCATTTTAAAATAAAAACAAAACTATTATCGTTTCATATTCCCGTTTGATTTCGTCATGAGTTAAATAATATAAAGTTTTTTGTGTGAAAAAACTTTAATAAAAATTATATAAAGCTTATGTAGTTGACTGAAATAAAAGGATTTTTAAACCAAAGCTGTAACTAATTTTAGTGTTGACTCAATAAAGGGAATTCATTTCCGTTTTATTTTTTTTTAGTCGAGTAGAATTGAAAAGATTGTGTGAGATCTTCACACGAATGTTTGCTGACCCACATAGCAAGGTAAGTCTGGGAATCATGCCTTGCTTACCTTTCTCTCTGCATGTCTGTGAGCTGTGTCATATACTTTTAAAGAATGAGAGATAATTCCCTGTAGTGAAGTTAAGACCTTACAGATTAGCCCTGGTTTGTGGCTCAGCTGGCTGGAGCATCGTCCTGTACACCAAAAGGTTGCAGGTTTGATTCCAGGTCAGGGCACATACCTAGGTTGCAGGTTCTATCGCTGGTCCATCCATGTTTTTCTCTTTCCCCCTTTCCTACCCCCTCTCCCTCCCTTTTTCTTTCTCCCTCTCTCTCCCTTCCACTAAACATATCCTTGGGGGAGGATTAAAAAACACGCAAAAAAGACCTCACAGATGTAACACTAATTTCAGCAATAGCTTATGTCACATCTTTTAAAAATGGAATTCTTGGAAGCTTCAAATATCTATGAAACTTCAAATTATATATAAAGTGCATTTCAAGTTCGAGTTATTATGGAGGGAATCAGTTGTCTTTCAGCAGATATTTTTGAGTGGCTCCTATTAGCTAACAGTGGGCTAGATGCTAGAATGTAACACTGTATTGTATAATATAGTGACTTTTAAAAAAATTTTCAGTAGTGAAGAAAATAATCAAGTATATAATAATTTTTTTTGCATCCCAGGTAGAATATTTCTATATAAGACAAGATGGAAAAGTGGAAGCATTTATGTAATAGATTTATTAGAGAACCAGGTTAAGTTATTTTTACAAATAGAATTTGCCAGCCCCAAGAACTTGCTGCCTGGTGGCCACTTAGCTGGTGCCTCCCCCTCCTGGGAGCCCAGGAGAGCACTGAGCCTGAGGCCTGCCTTCTGACAAGGGCGTCCCTGCCCAAGGAGCGCACCACAAGGAGGGGTCCGGGCCCCTCTCAGGAGTGGTGCCGAGAGGGCCCTTGAGAACCGCTTACTCGGAGTCCAGGTTCTACATAATTGTCATTGTTTGGGGATGATGATATTGGGAAAGTTAAAGGGTGGAAAAAGGAAAGAAACCAAAGTACAGAAATTGAGGAAATCTTAGTCACCATAAGCAAATCTTAAATGCTTTACATGCAGGACTTCACTATCTTATACTTCAGTTTCCTAGTGAAAATGGTCTGTCCTAAGTTTTTCTGGAAGCATGAAGCCGTGATGGCCCAGAAAGAAGCTGTTTTGTGATGTCCCCTTTTCTGAGCCTTTCCTCTTCATGGGAGTTGTCCCTTAAGCTGCCACCTCTGTCCCATCATTCAGCATTCCTGGCACCCACTCTGGGCAAGGGGTGCACGAAGCAGCATGTGACCCCTGCCTTTTGAGATGCTCACACAGCATAGGGGAATGAGTGCGGGCATTCTCCCCCTTTTCTGGACAGCACTTCTCGATCGGTCTTGAAGTGTGCTTTAAAATCCCTGTCAGGACCCTGACCCTCACAGCAAGGTTAACATTAACTATTAATAAGATCCAAGAAAGGTTGAGTTTAAGGGCCAAATAGATATAATTATCAAGATTTCTTCTCTAAAATAATGTTAAAAACACTAAGATTTAAATCATAAGCATAAGATTTATAGCATTAAGGATTAGATGGTTTGGGACATTGACGAAATTTCTGTTACCTGTCACCTCTAGATTGCTGATTCAGAACCAGAATGTGAGGATAAAGAAGGAAATTTGTTTCCATCAGAAGGCTCTTGTACAGTGAGTTTGGAGGTCTCAGTCTAGTTACTATTTGCAGCTAAGTTAGGAACCCCACAGCTGGGCTCATGGACTTTCTTCTGAGCCACTTGACACCCTGGTGGTTAATAGTTGCTGCACTATTTGGTATATTATCACTGGGTTGTCTCCGTAGAGCGATGCTCATATCCAAGTAGAGGGAGATAGGTGCCACTTACCTCTCTGAGATTGGTCCACTGTGACTGTCTCACCTTAGACAGCAATAATAAGTATATAGCAGCATGATAATAATGTGAGGTTTTAAGCCATAACCTTTTATAAAGCTTTTTATGGCTTTTGTAATATCCTATCTAATACAGTGGGGCCTTGACTTACGAGTTTAATTCGTTCCGTGACGGAGCTCGTAACTCAAATTACTCGTATGTCAAATCAAAAAGTGAACGAGTGAGACACGTGATGCTGGGCTGATGTTGTGGCATTCACTGTGACGTTCGCTGCGCCAACTAACGGTAGGGTATCTGAAGCTGGCTCGTAACCCGAATTTTAGCTCGCAACTCAAAGCAAAAAATCGGCCAAGAGATGGCTCGTATCTCGAAAAACTCGTTAGTTGGGACACTCGTAAGTCAAGGCCCCACTGTAATAGACAAACATGGTAATTGACCATACCTTCGCTATGCCTCCCATTGGCTAATCAGCACGATATGCAAATTAACCGCCAGTAAAGATGGCGGCTAATTTGCATACTGCAGGCAGGGCAGGGCAGCTCGAGCCGCCAGCGCACCGCCATCCAGGGCAGGCCCACCCCTGCCTTGCCCCAGAAGCTCCAGGATCCAGCCCCACCTTGCCGCCCCAGAAGCCCCAGGAGCCCCTGATATGGTAGTAACTCTATCAGTAAGCACTCTGAAAGTCAGTGGCATCAATTAAAAGACAGATTATGAGGGTGAATCAAAAACAAAACCCACTTTAAATATAAAGACACATATAGATTAAAAGTAAATGAATTAAGCTGCAGCCTGTTTT
>NW_005368638.1:2270377-2278601 GCF_000412655.1 Myotis brandtii | reverse complement strand
TAATAATAAAAGGCTAATATGCACATTGACTGAACGGCAGAATGGCCGGTTGCTATGATGCGCACTGGCCACCAGGGGGCAGACACTCAATGCAGGAGCTGCCCCCTGGTGGTCAGTGTACTTCCATATGGGGAGTGCCACTCAGCCAGAAGCTGGCTCATGGCAGTTTATATTTTTATATTTTTTAACCTCTCTCACCTCCGTGGCAGCACTAAGAATGTCCAACTAACGGTTTAGACCCAATCCCTTGGGGGCCTAAGCCTTTAGTTGGACATCCCCCGGGGAGTGGGCCTAAGTCGACAGGTGGACATCCCCCAAGGGGTCCTGGACTGTGAATGGGCACAGGCCGGGCTGAGGGACCCCCCCCCAAAGTGCACAAATTTTTGTGCACTGGGCCTCTAGTCATTTTATAAAGATATTACTTGACAATATCTGAATTTTGGTATGCATTAAAATAGATGACTAGAATGAAAAAAAATACACAAGTTTTTTCCCCCTCATCCTATAACTATTTTTTTTTTGTATAGGTGTCACATAGTAATCTTTATTTAAAAATTTATAAAATTTTTCAGTTATACTTAGCATACAACAGTGGTCGGCAAACTCATTAGTCAACAGAGCCAAATATCAACAGTACAACGATTGAAATTTCTTTTGAGAGCCAAATTTTTAAACTTAAACTATATAGGTAGGTACATTGTTATTAACTTAATTAGGGTACTCCTAAGGCTTAGGAAGAGCCACACTCAAGGGGCCAAAGAGCTGCATGTGGCTGGCGAGCCACAGTTTGCTGACCACGGGCATACAAATTACATTAGTTTAATTTATACAACATAGTGATGAGACATTTATGTAACTTACTAAGTGATCACCCAAGTCTAGTACCCACCCAATACCTTACACAGTTATTACAGTATTATTGACTATACTAGAGGCCCGGTGCACAAAATTTGTACAGGGGGAGGGAATCCCCTCATCCCAGCCTGCAACCTCTCCAATCCAGGACCCCTTGGGATCAGGCCTAAACTGGCAGTCGGACATCCCTCTCTCAATTCGGGACCGCTGCCTCCTAACCGCTTGCCTGCCTGCCTACCTGATTGCCCCTAACTGCCTCTGTCTGCTGGCCTGATGCCCCTAACTGCTCCCCTGCTGGCCTGATTGCCCCCTAACTGCTCCCCTGCCAGCCTGATTGCCCCTAACTGCCCTCTCCAGCTGGCCTGATTGCCCCTAACTGCCCTCCCCTGATGGCCTGATCACCCCTAACTGCCCTTCCCGGCCAGCCTGATTGCTACTAACTGCTCTCCCCTGCCAACCTGATCGCCCCTAATCGCCTCTGCCTTGGTCCCTGCCACCATGGCTTTGTCCGGAAAGATGTCCGGAAGATGTCCGGTCTAATTAGCATATTATCCTTTTATCCATAGATTCCTATGATGTACTTTAATCTCCATGACTGTTTTTATAATTGGCAATTTGTACATTTTAATCCCTTCACCTGTTCCATTGCATATATGTCTGTTGATGGAGACTTACTTTGCCTCCATATCTTGGCTCTTATAAATAATGCTGCAATGAACATGGGATGCATGTGTCTTTTCCAATTAGTGTTTTGGATTTCTTTGGATGAATACCCAGAAGCAGACTTGCTGAGCCATATGGTAGTTCTGTTTTTAATTTTTTGAGGAATCTCCATGGTGTTTTCCATGGTGGCTGTACCAGTTTGCAATCTAGAGAACAGTGCACAAGGGTTTTCTTTTCTCTGCATCCTCATCCAAACTTGTTTGTTGATTTATTGATGATAGCCATTCTGACATGTGTGAAGTGATATCTCATTGTGATTTTAATTTGCATTTCTCTGTTGATTAGTTACATTGAGCATCTTTTCATACGTTTGTTGCCCATCTTTATGTTCTTTTTGGAAAAATATCTATTCAAGTCCTCTGCCCATTTCTTAATTTCTTTGGTATTAGGTTGTGTGAGTTTCTTATATATTTTGGGTATTAACTCCTTATCTGGCATATCATTGACGATATCTTCACCAATGTAGTAGGTTGTCATTTTGTTTTGTTCATGATTTCTTCCCTGTGGAAAAACTTTTTAATTAGATGAAGTCCCATTTATTTATTTATTTATTTATTTATTTATTTATTTTGTTACCCTTCCCCGAGGACATATACGAATATATATATATCTATGACTAAGAAACGATGTCAGAGGGTTTACTGCCTATGTTTTCTTATAGGAGTTTTGTGATTTTTGGTCTTAAATTTAATTCTTTATTCGGTTTTGAGTTTATTCTTGTATATGGTGTAGGTTGGTGATCTAGTTTTATCTTTTTCCATGTGTCTGTCCAGTTTTCCCATTTATTGAAGGGACTGTCTTTACTCCATTGTATATTCTTGCCTCCTCTGTCATATATATTAATTGACCATATATTCATGGCTTTATTTCTGGGTTCTCTCTTCTATTTCATTGATTTATGTGTTTTTATGCCAGTATAATGTTATTTTGATTACTATAGCCTTGTAATATAGTTTGATACCAGATAGCTTGAAATCTCCATCTTTGTTCTTTCTCAAGATTGCTTTGGCTATTGGGGGCTTTTACAGTTTCATATAAATTTTAGGACTATTCTAATTTCATTGGTATTTTGATAGGGGTTGCATTGAATCTTTAGATTGCTTTGGAAAGTATACACATTTTGATGATGTTACTTATTCCTGTCCATGAGCATGGTATTTGTTTCCATTTATTTGTATCTTCCATTTTCTTTGGTACCTTATAATTTTTCAGAATATGGGTCTTTTACCTTTTGGCTTAAATTTATTTCTGTATGTTTTATTGTTTTTCATGCAATCATAAATGGGATTATTTTCTTAATTTCTCTGATAGTTCATTTTTTCTTTATAAAAATGCAATCAATTTGTGAATATTAATTTTGTATCCTGCTACTTGACTGAATTCATAGTTTTTTGGTGAAATCTCTGTGTATAGTATCATGTTATCTGAAAATAATTACAGTTTTATACTTTCTTTCCAATTTGGTTGCCTTTTATTTCTTTTCCTTGTCTGATTGCTGTGGCTAGGGCTTCCATTACTATGTTGAAGAAATCATATAGTATTTGTCTTTCTGTGCTTAAAAGTAGACATCCTTGCCTTGTTCCTGGTCTTAAAAAAAAAATGCTTTTAGCTTTTCACCATTGAGTTTGATGTTAGCTGTGGATTTGTCATTTATGGCCTTTATTATGTTGAGGTTTATTTCCTCTCTTCCCACTTTTCTAAGAGTTATTATTATAAATGGATGTTGCATTTTGTCAAATGCTTTTTCTGCATCTATTGATATGATTTTTATTATTCATTTTATGTAGTGTATCATGTTAATTGATTTGCGAGTATTGAACCAAACTTGCATCTTAGGAATAAATCCCACTTGATCTTTTGATTGTATTGCTGAATTTGGTTTGCTTATATCTTGTTGAGGATTTTTACATCTATGTTCATCAGGGAAATTAACTTATAAATTTTTCTTTTTGTAGTGTTTTTTATCTGGTTTTGTTATAAGGGTTATGCTGCCTCATAAAATGAGCTTGGAATCCTTCCATCCTCTTAAAATTTTTTGAAATAATTTGGAAAGGATAGCTATTAATTCACCTGCGGAGCCATCTGGTGCAGGACTTTTGTTTGTTGGGTGCCAGGGCTGATCAGCAGATCCTGAGTGATGGATGAATGATTACTCTGACACGTTTCTGTGAAAGAGAGGCCTAAGGGACTGCTTGGCTTGAGAAACCAAGCAGCCCCATTCGCCTGCCTCCTAAGGCTTTTATTGTAACAACAGCTTGAACTAAAATGAACTATTAGATACTATCAGTAGGGTAAGCATCCTTGAGAAGACACATGCATCTGTTGTGTCCTTTAAGCAAGGATGTCTAAAGAATAGACATAAAGATTCCAGTAAACACCTGAAGGCTCAAACTTGTTTGGAAAAGTCAAGGCAGGGGCTGCCACTTTGGCAAGGTCCCCCTAGAGGCCTCCATCCTTTTGGAGAATCCTCCTTAACAAACTTTGCAACCAAGTCCCATGCTTCCCCACATTTGGGAATTTTTTAATTACTGATTTGATTTTGTTGTAGTTACCCATCTTCACATGTTCTGTTTATTCTTGATTCAGTCTTGGAAGATTGTATGCTTCCAGGAATTTGTCCATTTCTTCCAAATTGTCCAATTTGTTGGCATATAATTGTTCGTAGCATTTTCTTATAATCCTTTGTATTTCTGTCATGTCAGTTGTAATTTCTCTTTTATTTATGATTTTATTTGGGTCCTCTGTCTGTTTTTGTTGATGTGTCTGGTTAAAGGTTTATCAGTTTTGTTTATTTTTTCGAAAGAGCAGCTCTTGGTTTTACTGATCTTTTGTAGTTTTGTTATTTCTGCTCTGATCTTTATTATTTCCTTCTACTCGTACTTTGGGCTTTGTTTGTTCTTTTTCTAGTCCATTTAGGTGTAAGGTTAGATTGTTTGAGATTTTTCTTGTTTCTTGAGGTTAGCCTATTTGCTATGAATTTCCCTTTTAGGACTGCTTTCGCTGTGTCCCGTAGGTTTTGGGTTATTGTGTTTTCATTTGTCTCTAGATGTCTTGGTTTTTTAAAATCACATTATTAAACCCATTTATTTTTTAGTAGCATGTTATTTAGCCTCCATCTGTCTGTGTGTTTTTTGTAATTGATTTCTAGTTTCCTACCATTATGATCAGAGAATACGCTTGTTATGATTTCAGTCTTTTAAATTTTATTGATACTTGTTTTGTGGCCTAATATTTCATCTGTACTGGGAAATGGTTCTTGTGCACTTAAAAAATGTATAATCTCTTGCTTTTGGGTGAAATGTCCTAAAAATATGGGTTATTAGATAATCTGATGGATTGTGTCATTTAAGTCAGTCCATTGATATCAATGGGTGTTAAAGTCCCCTGCAATAATTGTATTACTTGTTGATCGCTCCCATTAGTTCTATCAATATTTGCTTTACATACTTAGGTGCTCAGCACCTATGATGGGTACGTAAAATGTTTAAAAGTTATATCCTCCTATTGAATTGGTTCCTTTATCATTATGAAATGTCCTTTTTTGTCTCTTGTTACAACCTTTGTTTGAAAGTGTCTTTTTCCATTCCTTTACTTACAGGCTAAGTGTTTTTTTATCTGAAAAGGGTCTCTTATAGGCATCATATATGTATGGGTCTTGTGTTTTGTTTTGTTTTTTTGATTTTTTTATCCCTTTACTCACCCTATATCTTTTGATTGGAGCATTTAGTACATTTACATTTAAAGTAATTAATTACATTTAAAGTAAGCATGTGGTTATTGACATTTTATTATTGTTTTTGTATCTCTCTATTGCTGCCTTATTCTCTTACTCTCTTCTCTTGTATGTTGATGACTTTGTGTAGTGTTGTTTTAGATTCCTTTCTCTTTTTGTATAAATCTTTGTAGATTTTTGGTTTTTGGTTACTGTGTGCTTCGTATATACTAGTTTGTAACAGTCTGTTTTAAGTTGATGGTCACTTAAGTTTGAAAACATTCAAAAAATGCCTACCATTTTTATTCTCTTCCCCCATATTTATGTTTTTGTCATATTTTTAATATTTCTTTTTTGTGTGTTTTAAGTGTATCCCTTAATTTATTGTTGTAATTATACATAATTGCCTTTAAACCTTTGTGTTAGCTTTATAGTTGGTTGATCTGCTTTTATTATGTTTGCCTTTGTTAGTGAGAATTTTTTCTTTACTTATTTTCATATTCATATATTTCATATTGTTTTTCTCTTGAAGTCCCTTTTAATATTTCCTATAATGCTGGTTTGGTGGTAATGGATTTTTTTAGGTTTATTTTAGCTGGGAAACTCTTTAGCTTACCCTCAATTCTAGATGATAACCTTGCTCTGGATAGAGTAACCTTGGTTGTAGGTTCTTGCTTTTCATCACTGAATATTTCCTAGTGTAATCTTGGTTGTAAGTCCTTGCTTTTCATCCTTTTGAATATTTCCTGCCAGTCCTTGCTGGCCTGCAAAGTTTCTGTTGAGTAATCAGCTGACATCTTATGGGAGTTGCTTTATAAGTAGCTGTCTTTCTCTTGCTGCTTTTAAGATTGTCTTTAAACTTTGCCATTTTAATTATGATATCTTCATATGGGCCTCTTTCGGCTGATATTGTTTTGGAGTCTCTGCACTTTCTGGCCTTTTATAACTACCTTATTTTTGCCAGGTTAGTGGAGTTTTCAGTCATTATTTATTCAAATAGGCTTTCCATCTCTTGATCTCTCTCTTCTCCTTCTGGCACCCCCATAATGCGAATGTTAATATGCTTGACATTGTCCAAGAGGTCCCTTCAACCAGCAGTCACCAACTTTTCGGACCTCATGGATCACCAGTGGTCTGTGGACCACCGTTTGGTGACCGCTGCTCCAAAGGTTTCCTTAAACCTGTGGTCGCCAACCTTTTGGACCTCACAGACCACCAGTGGTCCACGGACCACCAGTTGGCGACCACTGGCTTCAACTATCCTTAATTTTTTTTTCTTCTTTTTGCTGTTCTAATGGGTTGTTTTCCACAACCTTTTCTTCCATGTTGCTGATTCAGTCCTCTGGTTTTTCTAATCTGCTGTTGATTCTATGTAATGTACTTTTCATTTCAGTTATGGTATTCTTTATTTCTGACTGGTTCTTTTTTTTATATTTTTTAACTCTTTTTTTATGTTTCCTATCTCTTTGTTGAAGTTCACACTGAGATTATCTATTCTTCCTTTAAATTCATGGAGCATTCTTATTAGCAGTGTTTTGAACTCAATCTGGTACATTGCTGGCCTTCATTTCATTTAATTATTTTTCTGGAGTTTTGTCCAGTTCTTTCATTTGGGACATGTTTCTTTTTCTCCTTATTTTGGCTGCTTCCCTCTGTTTGTATGTATTAGGTAGAGCTGCTACATCTCCCAGTTGACAGAGTGGCCTTAAGTAGTAGGTGTCCTTTCAGGTCCTGTGGTGCAGACTTCCTGGTCACCTGAGCAGGGTGCTCCCTTGTGCGGGTTTTGTGTATCATTTCCTGTTGTAGTTTGGCCTTGATTGTTGTTGGCACATCAGCGTGTGAGATTGACCCTCAGGATAACTGGCTATGAGGACTGGCCATGACTACAGTGGACCAGCTGTTGTGCAGTGGTTGACCCCACAGAGCAATATTTGCTTTAGCAGGGTTCTGCTGCCTGCTGAGTCTTCTCTTTGTGTGTGTTGTTTATGGAGGTAGTTCGGTGGTGCTCTGATGTGGTCGAACCTGGCCACCAGGTATGTTGGTTCTTGGGACTCTTGGGAAGGACTCTAGTGCAGGCCCATGTCAACTTCTGCCTGTGTCTGCCTAGGGGCTACCTATTAGGAGCTGAAAACTGACCTGTAGTTGGTAGCCTCCTGTGGTAGGCTTGGGGCTCCCTGGGAAGAAGTATGGAGAATGCTGAGACCAACTGCTGCTTGTTTGGGGTTTGTGGATTTTTGAGAGACCTTAGAAAATTCCACAGTGCATGCCATTTTAGCTGCTTGTGTGGAACAGCCGCTGAAAGGGGTTCGGGCCAGGGTCATAACTTGGGTGGGGCAGGGTCTCGGGGAATCATCAGAGTGAAGTGAAGAGCGTTAGCCAGATTAATGGAGAGTTCAGACTTGGCACTTGACCGCACCTGCCACTTGGGTGGGGTGAGGATCAACAGAGGAACAGTGGCCAGCACTTTTGTCTGGGAGAGAGCTATCCCAGCTACGACTGCTGCACTGCAACTCCGAGTTAAGTGAGTCCTGTGTGGGCCCCTTTAAGACCTGCAGCACCTTCATTCTAGCAGTCTCTTGTCTTTCTCAGACACAATTAGTGCTGGTTTTCACAGCCCGATGTAAGGGACTTACCTTTCAGGCTCTGATGCCCTGGGCTGGGGAACTCCGTGTGGGGCTGGGACCTCTTGCTTCTTAGGAGGTCCTCCACGGCCTAGTTATCCCTCCCAATTCTTTTTTTTAGAAACTGTTTATTTTCCATCAACCTTATTTCCGTTCTGTTAAGAATTTGTGGAAGAACAGCTTAGGACCACTCAGTGGTTGTTCCTACCCATTCAGTAGCCTGAGCAGTGGGGGCTGCAGACCAGTCTTCAGTGGCAGGCTGAGCACTCCAGTCTTCAGTAGGAAACTGCTGAATGGGTACAGAGGGCACCTG
>NW_005368638.1:2263577-2269850 GCF_000412655.1 Myotis brandtii | reverse complement strand
GTTCTCTCCAGATTAATAATGAAGATCCATCACCTGTTCCTTTTGTAGATGGACTGTTCCATTTGGAAGTCAAGGTAGTGTCACCTGAGTGGGTTCCTGCTGCAAGGAACTTGAGGACATCCTCCTCCTTCATTTGTAGGACATCAAGGGCTCCGGTCATTGTGGAAAGTTTCCCTTTAAGTTACGTGGGAACCGAGAACAACACCGTATGGAGCCCTCCCTGGGTAGCACGGAAAGCTCCCTCCCAATTCTTAACCTTCACTCAGGGATGTTGGACAAGCCTGTTCTGGGTCTCCACCCCTCCTACCAGTCTCACTGGCTTTTCTTTATAGCCTTCATTATAGGACTTCTGATCAGCTAGTCTTCAGATGGTTTTCGGTGATGGTTGTTCTATAATTTAGTTGTAGTTTTGATGTGGCCATGGAGGAGGCAAGCACAGTCAGTATCTACACCTACTTTTTCTTCTTGATGGAAAGTCTTCCTATCATAGTATTTTTTTAATGATAGAAAATGAAAAATAATAGTATAGAATTATGATGATTTAAATGTGTGTTTTTCTTTTAAGAAAGAAAAACGCCACCCTGGCCAGAATGGCTCTGTGGTTAAAGCATCAGCCAGCAGACTTAAAGGTCACGGGTTCGATTCTGTTCAAGGGCACATACCTCAATTGCAGGCTTGATCTCTGGCCCCAGTTGGGGCATGTGCGGGAAGCAACCAATTGATGTGTGTCTCTCACATCGATGTTTTTCTCTCTGTCTCTGCCCCTCCCTTACACTCTCTCTAGGGATCAATGAAAAACATATCCTTGGGTGAGGCTTAACCAAAAAGAAAGAAAGAAAGAAAGATGACTCTAGATCAGTGGTTCTCATCCTTCCTAATGCCGGGACCCTTTAATATAGTTCCTCATGTTGTGGTGACCCCCAATTTCATTGTTACAAATTGAATATAATTAAAGCATAGTGATTAATCACAAATATATGTGTTTTCCAATGGTCTTAGGTGACCCCTGTGAAAGGCTCGTTCAACCCCCAAAGGGGTCGAGACCCACAGGTTGAGAACCGCTGCTCTAGATTAATCTAATCATTAAAGATAAATAAATCAACAAACAAACTAATACTTTTCAGCAAAGTTATTTCTCTCTGTGTATGGATTTTAAAGGCATATTGAGGGAGGAGAGAGTGTGGTATCAACTTGTAGCCATTTCAGGTCGTTGAGTAAACTGCATGAAAATTGTATTAATTCACTCTGGACTAACAAAGGCATTTGTTTTGTTGCATGGCCTGGTTTGCGGTGGAAATCACATCAGAGAGTAAGTTCCAATTCTTTTTCCCTAATTTTCTTTAATACATGTGTCTTCTGTGGTATGATCAGTTGTTAACAGTGTTAACCTAGCTTGTAAGAGATTGGGCCAAGCCAATATAGGCATTTTTAATGGTTTGGGGACTTTGGAGGGAATTTTGAATTAAATATGTGAAATGTTCTGTTTTTATTTGTGTCTAGGTTTTCAGTATGTTTTTGGAGACTCTTGTTGATTTTATAATAATTCATAAGGATGATTTGCAAGACTGGCTTTTTGTTCTTCTCACACAATTACTTAAGAAAATGGGGGCAGATTTACTTGGATCTGTGCAAGCGAAAGTTCAGAAAGCTCTAGATGTCACAAGGTAAGTGTTTTGGAAGTAGACCATTTCCCCCGGCTTGTGAGATGTAGTTGCATAGAACATTGTGTAAGTTTAAAGTGTACAGTGTGATGATTTTGTTTCATGTATATATTATCACATAATTATCATCTTTTTGTTGTGGTGTTGGTGAGAACATCCCAGCTCTATTGTCTTTAGGACCTTCCAGGTGTATAATACAGTATTGTTAACTATAAGTACCACACTGTATGTTAGATCCCAGAACTTGCTCATGTTATAACTGAAAGTTTGTACCCTTTGACCAACATCTCATTTCCTCCTCCTCCTAACCACTGACAACCACCATTCGACTCTCTGTTTCTATGGGTTTGGCTTGTTCTTTTTTAAGATTCCACATATAGGCCAGAATTAGGGAACATCCCTATACATCAGTTTAGCAATGGATTGATAAAGCATTGACTACAAGTGCTAGGCTGATCCAGGTGATAAAAGTGAGTGAAGTAGGTAAGAGGGGAGGATTATGGATAATGTGGAGAAGTGTGATCAGTGGTGGCCGTGTTGGAACCTGGGCCCAGTGGTTCCAGACTTTTCAGGGAAGGTCAGAAATATGGATTAATGCAACGTATTCAAGAATTTTTTTTTTTTATGAAAAAGAAAAGGGATGCAGGTTCAAAACTACAAAAATTACAGGATAGATGTGAAATTTAAATGAAATGCTACAAGAAAAATGTAAAGTGTATGGCACATACTAGGTATTGTGAAAGCCAAGTAAAACATTGTGAGCCCGACTTGGCCTATAGGTCACTTGCTAAATTTAAGGAAATTTATGAATGACAAGATTTGTTTCAGATTTTTAGGGGATGGCAGGAATATTACGATCATATTCCCATCCTTTGGTGATTAAGAAAAACAATTATTCCCTTCTGTTAACTTTTTTGGATGCCTCTTTCCTTTAAGAATCCTGTTCTCCTTATATTTGGTCTCGGTCTCTAAAGCATGTTTATCATTCCTGTCTCAGCAGCTGAGTTGTATAGCTGCTTAAGGTTATCTGGGATCAGTGCGTATCCAGGGGCTCAGTGTTGGCTGAGAGCTCTTCCTCGGGTAATAGACCTGATTGCAAATCTGCCTCAGCTTCCTGTCCTTCGGCTGTGCCTACAGGGCACATTTCCCGGTGAAACACATCAGTTATTTGCTACAGAAGAAAGGAGAGACATTTTGTGTGTGGTTTGTTGACCTTGTTTCTTTAATTTACAGCCATGTGAGTCACTTAAATCATGTATTCTAACGTGTACTTTGCTCCCAGAAGTGGTCCTCACAGCTTCCTGGATGCAGATAGATATGGTAGAAAAGGATGTGCTGTTGGGTCAAGTTTACTTCTTATTAATAATTATAATGCTACCAACACGAGTACCTAGTATGTGCCACGCACTTTACATTTTTCTTGTATTATTTCATTTAAATGTCACATCTGTCCTGTGATTTTCATGGTTTTGAACCTGCATCCCTTTTTTTTTTTTACTACTATTACTGTAGATTGAGAAAAGTCTCTAAGAGAGTCCCAGGACAGCGGTGCAATTGCTCAGCCTCAATTGTAATAGATGTTTGCATTGCAGTATCTTTCCTGTTAGTCCACATGGGCTCCATTATGCAGTTTTACACTGAGACTAGTAATGGCAGCATTTTAAGGGGGATAGAGCACTGACTTTTCACTAGGCGAGAGCCCTCAGTGTCGCTCAGTTGGACTAAAGGTGTGAGATGACTAAAGGAAAGGGATTGGCACCAAGTAAGAAATGGAGCAGGAGAGGCCTGAAGGGGCCCCGGTTTCTATATATGTTCTGTAGTTGCATGTGGGGGTTTTTGCTGAGTGCCCCACAGGCGCTGTTCTCGTGATTATGCCAAGTAGCGATTATAAGCCCTCACCAGAAGGAGGACAGTGCAGTTAGCTTAAGCGAGGTCAGCTATAAGCTGCCTAATCAGGGAGTAAAACTAAGATTTGGAAATAGGCAGTATTTTCTGATAAGCATTATTTAGAAAGCTGGAGAGAAGTTGAGCAGACCCCTAGAAGGCAAGTATGAATCTTTTCCTTATTGCTTCATATTTATTTTTGAACTAGCATACTCAAAGTAAGTTTAGTATGTGTTTTGAGATGTTTAACAAGACTTCCTTTTTAAAAATGTTTTCTGTAATCCGTATTACTTTAGTATTTAATATAAAATGAAAAGTACTGTTTAAAAAATGTGAACAGGCTTGCATTTACATATGTTAATCTATAACAGTTTATTTTTTGTTTTTATATGGTTTTACATTATTTTTTGTTACAAATTTTTCTTAAAGAACAAGCACTTTTTTCTTTTTACCCAGGGACTCCTTTCCATTTGATCAACAATTTAACATTTTGATGAGATTTATTGTGGATCAAACTCAGACTCCTAACCTCAAGGTTGGTAATGATTTGTCCTTACAATTCAACCGCTAGATGTGGCATCGGTTCCCTTGTATTTGCCGGTTCCGCATACGCCTGCTGGGGGCATTCTTGTCCACCTCTTTGTGGACTTGCTTTCATTTCTTCTGGTTCAGTACTCAATAGAGAAATTGCTGATTTATTGGGTAGGCATATGTTTAACTTTATTTTAAACTGTTCAGATGGTTGTATTATATTCCTACCAGCAATTTTATGAGAGTTCTAGTTGTTCCACATCCCTGCCAACATTTGGGTATTATTACTCTGTCACAATATTTAAACTAGAAAATTCTGATTTGTTGAGATACATGTATCTTATTGGAATTTTAAAAAATATTTACATTCTAACATATGACGATTAACTTGTTACATGTTGTTGTAAAATCATACCTGTAATAACAAGACTAAATTGGAGGCAAGATATGTGTTCATGTGAGTTAAGTCATGTACATCACCTGTTCTTTGATCATTGGGGTTTAGGACAGGCCCTGTCAATAGCAGCCCTTTTCTCCTGAGGTCAGAACCAATTGGGACATCAGTGGAGAGGTTAGGGCGGAGTATCAGCTTGGTTACTGAACATGCTGCCTTGCAACACATGGCCTAGACCAGTGATGGCAAACCTATGACACACGTGTCAGAGGTGACATGCGAACTCATTTTTTTGGTTGATTTTTCTTTGTTAAATGGCATTTAAATATATAAAATAAATATCAAAAATATAAATCTTTGTTTTACTATGGTTGCAAATATCAAAAAATTTCTATATGTGACACGACACCAGAGCTAAGTTAGGGTTCTTCAAAATGCTGACACGCCGAGCTCAAAAGGTTCGCCATCACTGGCCTAGGCTGTCTAAAAAGCAAAACTAGCTGCAGCCTTGTACTTGCCATCCCAGCCCCTGGCAGAGCTCAAAATCCCTCGGCCTCCCCACAAGGGCTCCGCCCTCTGCGTGTCCCAGCGAGGCGAGGAGCGGGGCACGCCTTCCCTGCCGGCTCTGGAACCGAGGAGCATCAGGCTGCATGCACTCCTGTGCCACACTCACTCTCAGTCATCCCACACCTCCTGTCCTGATGGATGCTGGCTCCATGTGGAACCACAGACCCAGCAGAAAGGTGGTGTCGCTTCAGTAGGGTTTACTTTTCTCTGATGACCAGTTAAGAATTCTACTCGAAGACTCACAAAGTGTACTTAATGTTCGTAATGATTGGATCTTTCAGGTCAAAGTTGCAATCCTGAAGTACATTGAGTCTCTCGCCAGACAGATGGATCCAATTGACTTTATAAACTCTAGTGAGACCAGGCTTGCTGTTTCTAGAATTATAACCTGGACAACAGAACCAAAGAGTTCCGACGTGAGAAAGGTACGTCCACGGCGCTGCAGCGCAGCCTTATGACAGGCTGTGCTACCGTCAGAGGAAGGGCCTTATCCTGAGACTGCAGACCGCCCCCCCACCCCCGCCAGACAGGCAGACACTGGCACGCCTCTGGGAAAGCCGAGAATTGTCTCCTGCCCCTTCTCTCCTCTCTCAGCTCTCCCTCGCTCCAGTTTGTGAATGTTGAAGATCCCACATCTTGTATGAGGGGCTCATGGTTGTCTTAGGCGTCTATTTATCTTTTTAATGTGAAAGCAGGTTAGTGTCTCTTACAAGGAATTGATTTCCCTTAAGTTAGTTTTATGTCATGTACTTTGAAGATAGACTTAGGTCTAAGGCAGGGGTGGGCAACCTTTTTGTGAGTGCGTGCCAAAACCAGCAAAATCTCTGACTCAGAATTCTTCTGCGTGCCAACCCTAATTTTTTGAGAACATGTTACACCTACTTGATATCTCTTAAGGTGTACGTATGTGAAGAACCTTGAAGAAATAATAAAATTCATTCGAGCGACAAAAACACAGTATATGATGATGAAAAATACATTTATTTTTTAATGTATACATGTACACTGATAGTCCGACAGAAAACTTTATGACTCCGTTTGATATTATCAGTGGGACTTTTGCTGCTGCATCACTGATGACAGAGATTTTACATCAGGTTTATATTTCGTGACCTTCAGAGATATGCACGAGCTACTACTTTCATCCGTCAGGCTACTCCTATTACGAGACTTAACAAAATTCATCACTGAGAACAAAGATTCACAAGCGTATGTGGATGAAAACATGGAGAGTAA
>NW_005368638.1:2260433-2263139 GCF_000412655.1 Myotis brandtii | reverse complement strand
AGAGTAACGCTGTTGCAAAGTTTTTTAAACAGAAAAAATTTTCTGGAATGGCATTCCAAGTCCTCAGTAGTTCATTTTCGACACTATTGAAATTGCTCTTCCCCTCTCTCGTCAATCCATGTCTATGGTCTTTAAGATAACTTGTTATGTAAAATTATTTATTTATCTAAGATGCACCTACACTGAATTTATCTGAAAAATAAAAAAAGTCGATATTAAGAAAAAAATTGTAAATGGAAGATTATAAGAGAGAGTTTCGCATGCCAGCAAAAGTTACTGGCTTGCCATGTTTGGCACACGTGCCAGGGGTTGCCCACCCCTGGTCTAAGGCCACCTGGCCATACGGGGCTTAATAGGAAAATGCGGGTGAAAGTTTGCTAAGATATAATGAATTCTTGAATTTAAAAAGAGCACAAACCTTCCTGTTCTGTGCCACATTTGGAACACACTCTCTTTGATTTGGGGAGTGAAGTAGGGAGGGAGAATTTGTATATTTGAGACACCCTGATACCAACGTGGTGTTTTGTTGTTGTATTTTAAGCCCCCAAAGAGAAACATGTGCTACTTTCTTCTGAAATGACATGTTAAGTAGAAAACATAGGATACTATTATTTCTATTACTAGGCAGTATTCTGCCTCAGGACTATTATGAAGATTAATTAATATATGTAGAGCATTCAACCAATTCCTGACCCATCATACGCCAAAGTAAATATCAGGCATTCCTGTGTGTGTGTTGTTTCTACTGTTCTCTTCCTGTCAGTGTCATGGTCTTCTAAGCTTAAATCCCACATGTGGCTATTGTTATTTTACTCTATATATAAACTAACTAGCCTTTATATATATGTAGTACTTTTAAAAGCCAGACTTCTGCTTTCAGACTAAAAGTACTTGATTGTGGTTATTTGTGTATAATTACGAAGATGGCATTTTTTTTCTTCTGTATCATCCTCCTTCCACAGCCACCCCTACCAACCATTTTTTGGCCTTGGGCAGAGTTGATAATGTGGACCACTTGGGTCCCGGCAGGGATAAAGGAAAGGATGATTCCAAGGAATACTTAATATATTTTCAAATGCAAACGAGCACTCAGCTCCTTCTCTAAAGGAGCTCAAGGAGCCCTGGCTGGTACGGCTCGGTTGGTTGGAGCGTCATCCTGTGAACCAAAGTGTTGCAGGTTCAAATCCCAGTCAGGGCACATACACAGGTTGCGGGTTTGAAGAAGAATCGGAGAATTCTCTGAAAGGTTTCTTTGGAAGGGTCACAGTTCGTGTACTTCTCCAATTCATTGTATAATAATAAACTAAGTTGTTCAAGGTCAAAGCAACAAAGGCAGGTCTTATTAAAGCACTTATTTAAAATTGTTTTTCTGATATTACTATTTTTGATTGATGATCCTTTTGTAAAATTTCTCAACATGTATCCAAAAGAGCATTTCACTGCCAACCTTTATTTTAAGCATTAAGCCGGCTTTGGATTAAAGAGGTACAATGGCAGGTGGTTAAATGATTTGGTGGATTTGTAAGTAAAAAATTGATATTTCTTTTTTTTTTAAATATATTTTTATTTATTTCAGAGGGGAAGGGAGAAGGAGAGAGAGATAGAAACATCAGTGATCAGAGAGAATCATTGATTAGTTGCATCCTGCAAGCCCCCTACTGGGGATTGAGCCCATAACCCGGGCAAGTGCCCTTGACCAGAATCGAACCTGGGACCCTTCAGACCGCAGGCTGACAGCTCTATCCACTGAGCCAAACAGGATAGGGCTCAAAAACCAATATTTCTGTTGTAGTTTTCAAAATCACAGATCAGCCAGTAAATACAAAACCCTTAAGTACAGCCTTCTATCTTCAGTAATAGCATGTAAGTATATGTGCTTCTATGTGAGTGTGTGCTTTTGTAATTCAGTTATTGAAGTATTCCCTCCTGAAACATACTTTAGACTTCCCATTGCCATAATAAGGGCCTGAATGGAAGCAACTACCTCTGAACATACTCTCCATTTTCTCTGGACATGCACATTGAAAATGTGAACTAGGATTTATCATCCTAACTTTTCTAATCAGGACATTACAGGAAGTTTTTCCTTGGTTTATCTGGCCAGGTGCTGCAAAACATTCAACTTATTTTAATACTAGCTTAAGTCAAATATGGTCAGGATATTAAATTTATTGCCAGTAATCACAGAGTTCATTTACTGTTTGATCTTCAGCACTTCATTTCAGTTATTTTGGGTCATGCAGTGCTTTTCTCAAAGCCTCATCTCGCTGGCATCTGCTGCTGGTGCTGCCCTCACTCCCCTCCCCATCGGGAGGACAAAATACCTCACCTTCAGACCGGGTTCAAACCCAGGTTCTGGGACAATAATTTTGATGTTCAGAGGAGTTTGAAAAGCTTTACATTAAGGTTCTAATCCTTGATTACATTAAGGTTCTAATCCTGGTTACAGTTAAAATCAACCTGAATACCTGGATTCTACCTGGGTAATTGGTATGGTGTAGAGCAGGAACCTTGTTTTGTGTCTAATTGGGATTCCCTCCATTCTTGGCTGATTTTTAATATACAGAATTGAGACCCATTATTTTAGATTTTTACCCTGGGTCTGAACCTCAAGACATACAGGTTGCAGATGTCGTCCTGACCTGGTACCCAATCTTGACTAGCCGGCAATCTGTATCTTCAAGACGAGGCCAGGCCCTGCTGTGT
>NW_005368638.1:2240245-2260405 GCF_000412655.1 Myotis brandtii | reverse complement strand
GCCCCCGCCCCCTGCCCCCCCCGCCTACCTGCTCTCGCTCACCTTGTGTGCTCAGCACCCAGCACAATACCTACAGGAACAAAGTAGGCATTTAATAACTACTGTGAATGAATTAATGAATGCTAAACACCCCTAGAGAAATTAGCTGAATTCAAGTAACATTTTGAAGCTATTATTTTCAAAATCACGTTTTGGAAGTTCCCCTCTTTGACTTCTTGATTAGTTTTCTCTTACATAACTACCACAAACTTAACAGCTCGAAACTACACACATTTATTATCTTGTAGTTTTGCGGCGTGTGTCCTCTGGGTCCTCTGCTGGAGTCCTTACCAGGCTGAAGTCAAGGTGTGGTCTGGGTCTTCCACCTCTTCTAGGCCACACTCCCCTTCCAGCTTCCTGGTGATTGGCCAGATCCAGTTCCTCCCAGGCATAGGGCTGATGGGCCTGCTTTCTTTCTGACTGTCAACAGGGGGCGTTCTCAGCTCATAGAGCAGCGGTTCTCAACTTGTGGGTCACGACCCCTTTGGCGTCGAACGACCCTTTCACAGGGGTCGCCTAAGACCATCCTGCATATCAGATATTTACATTACGATTCATAACAGTAGCAACATTACAGTTATGAAGTAGCAACGAAAATAATTTTATGGTTGGGGTCACAACATGAGAAACTGTATTTAAAGGGCCAGAAGGTTGAGAACCACTGTCGTAGAGGCTATTTGCCGTCTCCTGTCACCTGATTGTCTCCACAACATGGCAACAGCCTTCTTTAAAGCCAGCAGGAGAGTATTTGAAGAAATAATGTCCCAAATTTGTTGAAACAATCTATACAGCTAAGCAGCTCAGGAAACTCCAAGTAGGATTTCAGAGGAGCGCCGCACCTGGACACATCACAGTAAAACCACTGAAAGGTGAAGACAGAGAATCTTTAAACAGCCAGAGGGAAGCAGCTCGGCACACCCCAGTGGTCCTCAGGGTGACCCAGCTGGGTTCGGTTACATCTGCAGTCCCTTCTGCCCTCTACAGCTCGGGCCATGCTCCGTCTTAGTCATGAGCGCCCTTCTCTGCAGGAGGGGACTGTGCAGGCTTGTGCAGCAGGAGACAGGAACCGCGGGCCTTCTCAGTGTTTTGCCTACCAAGTGGGTTGGCAGGAATCTTTCATAGTTACCTGGTTAAGTAGGGAGCTTTATAAACTACCTGCCAGTCGTGATAAGGTTCAACTTAGCAGATGCACCTTCGCTTTCTGGGAGCCATCTGTGAAGGCTTTCCACTGTGCGTGCCCAGCACCAATGAGTAAGCGCTGCAACCGATTCAAATAGGTGTCCTCTGCCCCAAACTACTTGCCCACACATCAGGGCACTGCAGGGTAAGTCTTCCCAGAGTCGCTTTATACGAATGCTGTGTTTTCATGTACCATCATTCTACATTATATAATATAGATACTGTTGTGGGTGATGCAGCTGCCTTACCCAGCATTGGAGATGTATTTGAAAGACTGTCTACAGCAGTGGTTCTCAACCTGTGGGTCGCGACCCCTTTGGGGTTGAACGACCCTTTCACAGGAGTCACCTAAGACCATCGGAAAACACATATATAATTACATATTGTTTTTGTGATTAATCACTATGCTTTAATTATGTTCAATTTGTAACAATGAAATTGGGGGTCACCACAACATGAGGAACTGTATTAAAGGGCCTCAGCATTAGGAAGGTTGAGAACCACTGGTCTACATGAATGTAGTAGCTAAATAAAAAATAGTTAGAAATTGTGATTATTTATTACTCTGCTCTAAGATCTAAAATTGTCATTATCATTTTAAAGCTATAAAAGATAAAACAGGTTATTTTCTTGTTAATCCTCACCCAAGGATATTTTTATTTTTCCATTGATTTTTTTAGAGAGAGTGGAAGGGTGGGAAGGGGAGAGGGAACAAGAGAGGAAGAAAGAGCCCTGGCCGGTTTGGCTCAGTGGATAGAGTGTCAGCCTGTGGACTGAAGGGTCCTGGGTTCGATTCCATTCAAGGGCACATGCCCAGGTTGCGGGCTTGATCCTCAGTAGGGGGGTGCAGGAGGCAGCCGATCAATGATTCTCTCTCATCATTGATGTTTCTATCTCTTTCTCCCTCTCCTTTCCTCTCTGAAGTCAATAAAAATATATTTTTAAAAAAGAGAGAGAGAGAAAGAAAGAAAAACATTGATGTGAGAGAGACACATTGATTGGCTGCCTCCTGCACATGCCCCGACCGGGGCCAGGGATCAGACCTGCAACCTAGGTACATACCCTTGACCGGGACTCCAACCTGTAACCTTTCAGTGCACAGGCTGACACTGTACCCACTGAGCCACCAGGCCAGGGCTGCCTCTGTCACTCTTTAGTGACATGAGCAAGTAATTTAACCTCTGAATCCCTTTTACTTATTTGTAAAATGAGAATAATAACACTTGCTTTAGACATTATTGGGAGGATAGAAAGAGCTGAAGGTGCTTCGTTTGCTGTTGTAGCTCTTGCTGCTACTGCTTGAGGATTGTTTTGGTTTTGTTGTTGCTGTTAGTGGAACAAATTGAAAACCAATTTTTTTTCTGGCATTAGGAAGATTTCTCATCAGTTAAAGGGAGGGTGGTAATGACAGTAGAATTTGAACCACATGTTTATATTTTAGGATTCAGAATCCCTTTGCTTTATCATATGTGATTCTCTAAAATATAGCATCTGCTTTGTCAGAGGAAATAACCGATTAGCCCCCAAATGTTGTGAGAAATGTGGGAAATGAAGATGGCAAAGAAAAGAGGCTGTTCCTGGAGCAGGAAAAGCATATAAATAGCCTTTAAAAGTTGAAATTTCAAAAATTGAAAAAATGTTAAATTACCAATTATAGATTGGCAGTGCGGCCTACTGAAAGCTAAGGATTTTACCATTGATTCATCTCAGCTTAGCTGTGACTGCCCTTTCCGGTCTCACTTTGACCTCTGACCTGTTTCCGCACTAGGGCAAGAAGACTGCTCCTTCCAGGAAGGATCTTGACTGTCAAGGGCCTAGCAAACGATCGAGGCTTAAAACTGGGAGTTGCTACTGTTACTGTTACTGTTCTCCTTAATCTTAGCTTTCGGATCCTACGTGTAGGACATTTTCTAAAAGGAGCCGAATGCTTTTCCAGCTCCCGGTAGCCATGCTTTATTTAAGCACTTCTGCTTCTCTGACGAATCCCCTGCCTTTCCTGTTGTAGTCCCCGCTGCAGCGTAGTCGCGTAGGTGAGGATTTCCCCACTAGGTCAGCTTCAACCTGCTCTGGGCGCGGAGAAGGAAACTTGGAAGAAAATTGTAAACAGGTAGATTTAAAACTGCGCTGATTTGAAAAGATATTTTGCTGTTTGCACTTTAGAATATTAATACTGATTACCCTTGTGGAGACAGGAGATTTTGAAGAAATCTAAAATTAATATAATTCTATGTGAGTGTGTGTGAAGCTGCGGAAATGTTTGTGTTTGGTATGTTTTTATGATTAACTCCCTTTCCAAAGAAAGAGCCACGTCCAGTGCTACCCTATGTTCAGGGACCAGTAAGGGACAGCTTCTAAGTAAGAAATGCCTGACAGTTTTCCAGTACCTTCTCTTTGTGATTTTCTAAAGTGATTTTAATGACAGTCTGAAGGGCATAGTAATAGTTGCTTAAACAGCAAACTCCTCTTCCTCCCCAATTTTAAGTTTCCCCTGAAGCGTTTGCTGGAGCTCCGTGACCCGTCCAGAGGGTTATTTTCTGCTGTGAGGTGCACAGCAGATAACCGGGGGGCTCTCACTCAGCAGCCGTGACATTGGAAGAACCCTTCACCCTCACCCCCCAGAGTCTGTGTAGGGGCATGAATGGGAATCATTTCTTCTTACAGTTGTTACTTAATCGTTAAAATAAATTGTCCTAGCTGTTCAGTAGAAGAAGCCAGCGGCTCTCTGGAGGTTTGTGTGGCTACTTAGTGCCTTTTGCAGAAGGCACGAGTTCAGAGGTGGGACGAGAGCCTGCTCCTCTTGATTCGTTACTGAACGGGAGCCATGCCCAGGCTTTTTCAAATGCGTTTCTCCCCATATTTGGAATTATTTCTTTAGTGAGAGGATATTGATGGTAATGACAAATACAGCTCAGTTTTCTTCTTGGACTCTAGTATTCTAACTTCTCACTGACACAGAGGGTTGTAGATAAAATATTTTAGGACCATATACTTTGATTCCTTTTGAAACTATGATTTAAAATATTTTTAAAATAATATATTTAAATTTCACTTTTTATCCATTTCTGGAGCTTGAATCTCATTAGAAAAATATTTTAGTTTGAAAATAGCTTTAACCTAAGGCATAACTTTTGTGAACTGTATAAAATCATATGCATTTTATATTTTGGAAAATGTAAAAATAAATTATATTTATTTATATATGTAAATCACACACATATACCATCTGTCCATCGAGTTATGTTTTCAAAATTCCCTGTCTTTTTATTTGATTTCTTAAAGAAATTCAACTTTTTATTATTGAGAGAAAGTTCTTTGGTGGGTCAAAGTTAAATCTACTGCACTTTTTCCCCCCACATGACGGAAAGTTACTAATGTTAAGTAGCCATGAGTCAGCACACTTTCTAGGCCCATCATCTTGCAGCCTCCATGGTCCTGAAAGATCCCACTCATCTTGTAATTTACTTCATGTAAAACCTCAAGTGAGTTTGTGGCACTGGGTATCATGTCTGGGAAGCTTGTACTGTTTCCATTTTATCATTTTCAAATGTCATTTTCAGTCAACAAAAAAGTAGTTGCCTAAACTTTCTTATTAGATTTTGGTCAGCATTGACTTCCTCCCCTGCTAAATTAAGTCTGCTTCTTCCTTGCTCTTTGAAGTGCAGTTTTTTCTGCATGCACTTTTCCTAACATCTAATCAATGTGTTTTAAAACGCACAGGTTGCTTTGCATGTTTTTTCTGGAATTTGCTCTTACATAAACATTGAAATCATGTTACTAGTATATTAAATGGGTGGTGAAATGGATTCTTCCAGATAATGATTTATTAAGAATGATACAGTAATGAAATAGAGAACTGTATATTTTAGTACAATTATAATAACATTTTGGTCCTGTCATGAAAGCAACTGGCCTGTTGTGATTTAATTGGAATGGAAAGGTTACTAACGCCTGTGTTTGCAGGTCAAGAGAAAAAGTAAGATACTTTTGCCAAATGCTATGTGTAGTGAATCATTATAGATATGTTTGACATATTGAAAAGTAATTTTTGATTATTCTGTAAAGAACATCCTACTGATGTTTTAACATTCATAATTAATTTTTATTTTTGGTTAAATACATTTGGGTCTTTGGATTTATTTTTCTTTCTCCAGGCATAAACATCAATTTTGTCTTTACTGTACCCAAAATTTTCACATTATAAAAGCATTGAAATATTTTGTGATGCTTATTTCCAAAGAATTTCTCAGCAGATTTTTTTTTGGGGGGGGGTAATATTATATATCATGGGGAAAATATTCACAATAATTACTGCAATCCTAAAAGTTACAGTCTTAGGAAAAATAAATTTATGCTTTTAGTCAAAAGATTTTCATAATGTTCTTTCCTTTCTTTTGACTCTTAGAAATTTGTAAGAAATGCCAGTTAGTACTTAGTAAAATGTTCTTTGGCATAGTTTTTCTAAATCAAACCTATGTAACCAATTCCTTAGGCGTTGTGTTTAGGCTAAGAGTGCCGGCTGCCACCCCAGCACCAGAGCTTGCTGGAGGAGTTCGAGCCTCACGTGGCTGCTATGGCTTCGGCTAATTGCTTTTTCCCACCTGCCGCTGCAGTGGTGCAAGCAGTCCTGCAGTATGTTGTCCCCTAACACGCAAAGGTAGAACGTTTTCTGAAAGGCAGGAGAATACATTTTTCATTTGTATCATGTAATTCTGCTTTGCTTCTCAAAGACTCTCTCCTCAGTTCAGAGGTGTGAAAGTGGGAGTTTTCAGATGCAGTTGAGCTGCCTTTTTCTAGTATTTCTCAGTCACTAGGAGTGGGGTTGAGGGAACTCGGGAGCTTGCTTAGAAGCGTGTGTGTGTCTTTACCAGCTTCATTCCTAGTGCTTGACAGCACAGGGAAGCTTTCGGAGTTTATTATGAATGTGCTACGGAGGTCCAAGGCCGGGGCGTTAAATGCACCCAGGACTTATTTTCCAGCTTGAAGTAACACTATTTAGAGTTGATGATATAATTTTTTTCCAGGTACATTTTATTTTTGTATTTATTTTTATAGCAAAGATGTCCTTTTATTATTTATTTTATTCATATGAAAATGTTTTCTTTTAAAAACAATTTTCATGAACATTTTGACCAAGATATGCTGTTGGACACTCCATAAATTCATCATGTCTTCTTTTCCTAGGCCGCACAGATTGTGCTAATATCGCTGTTTGAATTGAACACTCCTGAATTTACTATGTTACTTGGTGCCTTGCCCAAAACATTCCAGGATGGTGCCACCAAACTCCTGCATAACCACCTCAAGAATTCCAGTAACACCAGTGTGGTGAGTGCTTCGGCCACGTTGGTGCCTGTGTGTACTGGCCATGGCCTCTCTGTGTCCCTCGTCTACAGCTTGCTCTAACAGCCAGCTTGCTTACTCTCTTTTAATAGACTGTGGTTGTCTCAAGAGTGGGAGACCAGTTTTAATCCTGCCATATTCCCAATGAATGAATGAATGAACCTGGTATTTAAATATGGCCATTTTCACCCTGGCCTGTTTGCTAAAAGGTTAGAGCGTCAGCCTGCGGACCAAGGGGGTGGGGCTTCGATTCTGGGTCACAGGCTCAATCCCTGGCCCAATTGGGGTGCATGCAGGAGGCAACCAATTGATAGTCTCGCTTACATCAATGTTTCTCTTTCTCTCTCTCTCTCCTTCCCTCTCTCCCTCCCTTCCTCCCTCCCTCCCTTCCTCATCCCTCCCTCGTCTCTCCCTCGTCTCTCCCTTCCTTCCTCCCCTACTTTCTCTCCAAAAAAATAAAGTCAGTGTAAAAAGTGTCCTTGGGTGAGGATTTTTTTTAAAAAAAAGTAAATGTAGCCATTTTCTTTTTCTGAAAGATTTTTTAATTGATTTTTAGAGAGAGGGGAATGGAGGGAGGGAGGGATTGAGAGAGAGACATTGATGTGAGAGCGAAACATTGATCGGCTGCCTCCTGCACATCTCCTACTGGGGATTGAGCCCGAAACCCGTACATGTGCCCTGACCAGGAATCACACTGGCCCCTTTCAATGCTCAGGATGATGTTCAACCAACAGCCACACCGGCCAGGACAATATGGCCATTTTCTTAAGTTAGGTTATTCAATCAGTTACATATTTTTTTATACTATAGAGATGTAAATGCTCAATTGTGTCTGTTACTCTAGCACAGCTGGCATCAGTTATTCCGTTTCAGGAATGCCTATATGAAAGTCATCTATTTTTTGTTTAATATGCACTTAAAATTGGCCCCAAGGATTTGGAAAAAGAATCATTCTGATTGTACAAATTATGCCCGTGTAGACACACGTGGATGAAAAGGCCAAGGGAAAAGTGGGCCATATTCTCTATTTAGCCCTGGAGTAATGATGCTTATTCTGCCTTCACCCCAGAGCTCTCCGAGCAACACAATTGGCCGGACTCCCTCCCGACACAACAGCAGCAGGACCAGCCCCCTGACCTCACCCACCAACTGTTCCCATGGGGGCCTGTCTCCAAGGTAATGGGATTCGACAGAAGTGAAGACACTGAAGTGTAGCCTATTTTTATAGTTTTTACCAAGCTTAATACCAAAAAGTGTATGGGTATCAGGAGATCATGGATTCCGGTCCTCAGCCAAATCTTAACTGAGTAATTTTGGGCAACATCTACAGTGAATTGCGTGATTTGTACTGAATGTTCTCTGAGTTTCTTCTAACTCTGAGCACGGTCCAGTACTTTAAAGGTTTTGAAGCTAAGAAGTTACATTTAGCACAGCTACACATAGAAATCGTTAGAGACTCATCGCCAGTCCTCGAAGTGGCGGGAGCCCTTGAAGAGGGTGTTTAGTCATCTGCACAAGCCCTCCGAGCCCGCCCACACAGAGTCTGGGGTAGTTTTCCAGCCCAGTGCCCCTTGCAAGCATAGTTGCTGTCATTCTGGGCTCACGTTTGCAGCAGGCTGCTGCTCTGGAGGAGGGAGTAAGAACCCGAGAACTGAACTTGGAGCAGCATCTCCGACTGGTGAACACTGGCTTGGCGGAGTCTAAGGCAGTGTCTCTGCCTCGGGACCGGTGGTTAACACTGCTCCTCCCGGCCAGGGTCGCAGCAGTCTCAGGTGGCCCTGGGGACCCGGCATGTGCTGGAGGCCCCCAGGACCCCCACCTGGACCTGCCAGCGCCGTACGGGGACCCGGCATGTGCTGGAGGCCCCCAGGACCCCCACTCAGAGTAGTGACTCTCTAGGCCAGACTTTGTAGGTAAGAGCCAGAGCCTGGACCTGCCAGCGCCGTACATGCTGTGCTGTCTACAAGAAGTCCAGGTCTTTGGGATCACTGACAGCAAGAGTTAAGGGGCTGTGTCTTAAGGGTTGCTGACATCAAGATCTTAAAATTATAAGAAAATGCTGCAAGTATGCCATTTTCCCTTTAAGGATTACCTCTCTAGTAGGAAGATAATCAAAACATAAGAGCCTTTAAATTTTTATTTTTAGATAATCAAGAGTCTCCCTTACTCCTCTGTTCTTACCAGTGAATTTCTCTTCAGTTCCTCGGGTTATCGTATAAATATTTTGGGATATATCAAACTTGTACTTTTCTCTTAGTGAAACAAAGTGTTCTATCCGCTTATAGTAATAGTGTCCTACTGTTGATATTGCCTTAAGTTTATTCATCCCAAAGTCCCCCTCCCAGCACTATAAGTAGATTAAAGTCTGATGTTCTGACTCCAAGTCTGGGCTGTTGTCATGATTCAGCAGCAAGCCACTCTAATGAGACATTGGAGACCAGGAACTCATGAGAATGTGTCTGCCTTTCCGCAGGTGTGGCTGAGGCTCGCCGGCCACTTGTTTTTCATGCTAACATCTCCATGTGTGTCACAGTGTATGATTGTCTTCAGTGGCCCAGGGTCAGTGCTAGCAGCAAAGTCACAGAGTTCTCTGGCTATAAATTGTTGCTTCTGGAAGTGATACTTGCACCATCAATGGGAAATCTGTTCTTTCATAATACACAGATCATACTTCTTATGTTTTAGCTATTTCATTATCAGGGTGGTACACTCTCTAGGTAATAAGCAAAAGGTAAAACAAATTAAGTATTTTATTAATTGTGCTAATAGTCTAAGTAAAAGATTGTTGGGAGCTGCTAGCATAATTTATTAGAGCTAAGTATTAATCTCATGGATCCCTAAATTAACAAAAATTTTATTTTTTCCAGATAGTCATTCATTCTTAATTGGCTTAACTTTAATGTTTACTGCTAGGGTTACAGGTCAGTAGAAGAAATGAAGAGATTTATTTTCTATATTAAAACCTCCAAGTGTGGCCTAAATAGTTTTTTGGTTGAAAAATTCTTTAGGGAATTACTTAGTTATGTAGTTTCTTTTTTTCTTTCTTAAATATATTTTTATTGATTTCAGAGAGGAAGGGAGAGGGAGAGAGAGATAGAAACATCAATGATGAGAGAGAATCCTTGATGGGCTGCCTCCTGCACGCCCCCCACTGGAGATCAAGCCTGAAACCCAGGCATGTGCCCTGATCGTGACCTCCTGGTTCACAGGGTGACACTCACCACTGAGCCACGCCCGCTGGGCCTTTCTTTCTTTTTTAAAAGCATGTGTCCTAGTCAGTGCCTAACTAGCTAGATGGGCTGAGCCAAGTTTGTACTCATTTAGAGAAATGTTTTTCTCAACTAAAACTGCCCCAAGTAGGAAAAACGGCCTCACAGCATCACATCACTGGAAATATTCAAATAGGCAATATACTTCCTACCAGGAAAACTCTAAGAGAAAGGAACTTTTGCACTCACTGGGAGAATGGACCTGTCGCCGACTCCCGAGGAGGCGGTCTCTCGGGCTCTGGAAGTGCCCGTTCTCTTGGCCTGTGCACTTGCGGCCACCATGACAGTGGCTTTCCACACTGAAGGGGAGAAGTCAGCGCTGGTTGTTTTTTAATCTAATACTGAGTTTCAAAATGAACTATTATTAGTTTTTTCTCCAAAAATTCTATCCTTGAATCATGATGGTAGTAATAAGGAAATATTTTAAAAAGATGGGGGGGATCTAATTTGGTAGTTGTTTTTTTTTAATCACTAGTGAAGAAGTCACTTTTATTAAGCCAATAGTATTAGATAAGCCATAGCTAACAGGCTAAACTTTTGTGGCACATTCCATTCCTTGTGTCTGTGAGGGAGGAACTACTGCTTATTCTCATCTAGTCAACAAATACTCTGGGTATTTGGAGAGGAGAGTTCTGACCTGCAGTTTTCACCATTGAACACACTACCCCGTGTGGTTTATGTTGAATGGAAGCAGAGTTGCAAGGACTTCAGAAATCCATTGCCTTGAAGATAAAAAAATATGTGCCGTCCTCACTCGGTGCTGGCAGACCTGCCGCAGAGCGAGTGGCACTGCGAGGTGACCCGGACTTCAGAAATCCATTGCCTTGAAGATAAAAAAATACGTGCCATCCTCACTCCGGTGCTGGCAGACCTGCTGCAGAGCGAGTGGCACTGCGAGGTGACCTCTGCCACCCTGGCAGTCCCAGGTCCTCGGGGGGTTTACACTCACCACCAGAGGATCAGGACCGTCCGTAGAATCAAAGTGGGTGCATGGGGAGCCCAGCCTTCCGTAGGAGGGAGCAGAGTTCCGGCCTGAGAGGGTTGCCCTCCCCCAACCCAGTGTGTGACGTAGGGACAGTTCTTAGCCCCTTTAAGGCACAGGGACTCGCATCTCCACACTTCATTTGTCTACGAAATGGGGCCATGACTGTCCTCAGGTGGAGATAAACTTTGTGCTCCTGCTTGTAGCACTGCGAGGAACCGGCAGGGGGCGGTGTGTGCGGTGTCCTTGCGCCCGGCCTCCCCCAGCCTCCTGTCCCCTGTCCAGCCGGGCTGCCCCAGCCTTTCCCAGGCCCCTGGTTGTAAGAACTGCCGGCAGGGCGCCTGGCAAGCCCAGGTCACATAGTGCCCTGTGCGAGGGAAGAGGAATACTTGTGTTCGCAGGTGATTCCAGTCTTCACATGAGGTGGCAGGAGCGGAGGACTGGACCTGGGGTGCCCTCTGAGCTGGCTAGCTGAGCGTTGGCGCCTAGCCTTCCAGTGGTGACGTTACTGTTTCAGGAGGAAATGGCTTGTGGCAGCCTCAGAATTCCCGTCTGATTGGATCCCAGCCTCTGGCCACAAGGACACGTCCTCTGAGTCTTCCTGCTATAGTTCCTTTGGTCCCATTTGAATTAAGGCCTGTAGTTCTTTCTTTGGTTCTTTCTAAAACAAGTGATTACGTGATCTGACACGGAATATCCATGTATTTTTTTAAGTGCCTATCATGTCCTTCCCAATGTAGGCGTGTGCACAGGCTTCACTCAGAATCTCCTGTGATTTAAAAATGTAAATGCATGACCGAAGGGGAAAGGATAGTCTCGATAAGACTATCGAGGCCAAATTGTAACCAGAAAAAGTGTTCTTTTTCCCTGTGTGGTGAAATATTAACTTTGCTCCAATGAATTTCGATAGAACTTGGTCAAGGAAAGAGCACTCTAAGACACTTAGAACGTAGCATCTTCCTCCTCCCTTCCCCTTTGCCTTTTTTTGTTTCTCTTTCTGATTTTCCTCTTCTGATCACTGCAGTCGGTTATGGGGTTGGAGTGCCGATGGGCTATCGAAGCACCCCCCTCCCCTTTCTCAGCCCAACTCCATTCCCACCGCTCCCTCCCACAAGACTCTCAGGCGCTCTTACTCTCCCAGGTAACAAGCTACCTGTCAACTCGTCTGAGGTGTCACAATATTATTGCATCCCCAAGGTCGTCTCAGTCTTTGAAAGCCTCTCAGCTGCCTCCAGTGGCCCTGCTTTGGCTTCGACTAGCAGGAGGAGAGCCTTGGTGAGAAGCGTGAGCAGGTGCGTGATCCTTGTCGGACCTCGTGAGTGCGGTTCCTCCCGTGTCACAAGGACTGAGGACCCTGTTATCAGCATCTCCCGTGCGAGTCTAGCCCGGTGCGGTGCTCAGCCCCCAGGAGGTGCCAGGCAGTGCGTGAAGTCAGGCAGCCACAGCAGTTTCCTCAGCCTTCTTCTCAGGGTCCAAGGCATTCCCACCAAGAGCAAGTCAGACCTGCTCTTCCCAGACTCCACCTGCGGCTCTCAGGCCTGCTGGCGAGAGTGTGGACTGACAACTGGGTAATGGCCGGTCACCTGGTGATTGTCTCAGGACACAGACCCAGAAAGGAAGCCCCGCGAAGGGAAGGGCGTTTAGGTGCCTCTCCGGGGAGGCCGGCCCCTAGCAGGAGGGCTGTTGGTGTCCTCACCAGCCCCTGCTGCAGTGGGACAGTGCAGCTGAGTCTGGGGAAGGGGAGGGGCCTGCTTCAGATGGTAAGTCCGGGGCACAGGCAGGGCCAGGTGTTCCTACAGACAGCGGCAGGTCTCTTCGTGCTTCGTGTAAGGTTCCGAGACCAAAGAACCCGGCCCTGAAGGCTGCGGTCGGCAGGGCAGGGCAGCTTTGGTGGCGGTGCTGTGTCCGATGGGCTTGTGCCCTCGCTGGGGCGGCGAGCGTGAAGCTCCATTCTGAGCGCTGCAGAGAAGATGACAGCGAGGCTGTACGCGGCAAACAGTCACTGAGCGTTTTAACGTCTTTCTTTTGAAACATGCTGTCTAAAGTCACTTCTGACGTGGAGAGAACCCTGCAAGACTGTAGGTAGGCACGGTTAGGCCAGGGCACACCGAGGGAGGTGTCCCTCTGTCCTCAGCGTTAGTAACGTTAGTAACGATGTCGCTACACTTCCTTTTTGTAAAAATATATTTTATTGATTTTTTACAGAGAGGAAGGGAGAGGGATAGAGAGTTAGAAACATCGATGAGAGAGATCAGCTGCCTCCTGCACACCTCCTACTGGGGATGTGCCCGCAACCAAGGTACATGCCTTTGACCAGAATCGAACCTGGGGCCTTTCAGTCCACAGGCCAGTGCTCTATCCACTGAGCCAAACCGGTTAGGGCTCCTTTTTTTTAAGATTAATCAGGCCTCAAGTTATAAGACCAGTTTAATGTCTCCCGGTAAACTGTGCCCTAATGGGCACCAAGCTTCATCCCACCAGTCTCCCCAGCCAGCCGCCATGCCCTCCGAGGGTGCCCTGTTCCTAGAATCCTCATTCGCACGTGGCACAGTAATGCAGCTGACGTTTAACAAATCCTGGACCTTATGCAACCATTGGGAGAGAGGTGGCGAGCTTTTACAGTTAGAAAACCTAGTGCTCACATAAAACCAAGAGGAAATCTAAGTCTGTCTCTTTGCTCTATACCAAAACCCTATTTATTTCATAACAAGGACCAGTTATCCTTTTTCTATACCCTAGTATCTTTTCCCTACAAAATAACAAAGAAAACCTAAGGAGACAATTGCTTGTCTCCGGTTTCTCTTCCTTGGCAATCTGACCTCGTGCACCTCCCCGCCCAGGATCCGCACCCTTCACAGCCTGCGGCCCAGGGCTGTGTTGTGCTCAGTGTTGGGTGCCTGGCTGACCCCAGGTCAGTGACTGCTGGCCAGTGGAGCCACTCTTGCTAATCTGAAGGCTCCTGAGGCAAACTTTCTGAGCTCTCATCACAGGTTTACAGGGACAGGGCCTGGCCTTGCCCTAAGGGTCATTCCCGGAGCTGTCTCCGAGCTGAGTGCGGGGCAGGTGACAGGCCGGGCTACCCCCGAGTGAAGCTGCTGCGTGTGTCTTGCTGCTCCCCCAGCGTGTGGCTTGTTGGGGCCACAGTGTCTACAGTTCCCTGATGACGACATTCACGGGAGTTTCCTTTTTCTGTATGAAATGAGGGCTCCGAGGTGTTGACTTGAAAAAAGACAAATCAAGCCAAAGCATAAAATAGCCAAGAAAGTACCCTGTTTCCTGTTCGAGGGAAACAATGATCGCTCTCACCTGGAGCTCACAGTTTTCGCTTCGTACCAAGGAGCCCTTCGAGACCTCAGCTAGCGAGTCTGAAAGGAGCGCAGCCTGGCCTCGGCCATGCACATGGGCTCCTGCAGGGAAGTCTGCCCTGCTTTAGTAATTGACAGTAAGGAGGAGCATGAGCCGGCAGAATCCTTTGCTTTCTCTTTTAAAAAGAGGCTACTATAACGCTAAAGTTATGTGAACTGAAATGAATTATTCTAAGGAGGTTCAGATGAAGAAAAATGAGATGAATTACGTGAAAGTTAACATCATCTGAAGCGACATATGGAAAATAATATTGTGACATCCCTTAAAAAGCTGAACGTCATCACTTCCTCCTGCCCATCCCATCGTTCTTTCTTTTCTTTTTTTTCTTTTTGGTGTGTGTGTGCATGGGCTATGTTATTAGTTTTGGTTGTTTTGATTCAGAGTATTTTAAGACATCTTTTTACATCTTATATACATATTTTTTGTTTATTCAGTCTTTATATATTAAAAATAGTGTACTGGCCAGATGTATAAATGCTTTTGCTCATACATAAGCTGGGATTGTGGTGTTTGAGGAGCTCATGGAGCAATAACGTTGGAGATTTAGAAGGACTGGAAATCTTGAATTCTGTTCAAGTTTTTATCCACCTCCTGTCAGTGTATACATGGAATTTTAGCTGTATGTTCAGGTTCATTCCTTTTTTGTTTGACGCCAGAGCCAATCTTTGAGTTGATATGTTTGTGAACTGGCCGAGTACAGTTAGGGTGTGTATTTTCTTTCATCAGAACAGAAAAGTGCGTTCTGTCTGGGCCGGTTCTGCAATTTTAGGCAGCTAGCTTCCATCTCTAAGAGTGAATTCGCCTGACGCTCCAGCGGAACCTGACTAGCCTAGAAAACGCTTGCATCGTGGCACCCTCAGGCAGCCTGACCACTCCAAGTGAGAACTGTCCAAAGCCCTCTTGCTTGCCTGCCCAAGCTTTTAAAAAACAACAATAGACAGGGGAGGGGCTTAGGAAGTGTGTTTGTTTTTAAGTGACAGGAAACTTACCTCTGTGAGGGGTGGATTGTGCTGTCCTGTGGAAGGGCTCCTGCCAGTGGGTGCTTAATTCACTATTTCTCTTTAGAGGAGCAGAAAGAGTGCCGTCCTTAGTAATGGTGAAAGCTTCCTTATATACAGCCAAGGACTCTTTAGTGTTCCTAGCAATCCTCCGTGTAGCTCAGGACTTTTTGCAGCCACATAGACCACACAACTGATTTTGTCCTGGGTATTTTTTGAAACAAGTGACATCTTAACTAAGTTATAGTTGTACTTGTCTTTGTTGAGTGTTCCTTCACGTTTTGCTTTCTTTATATTCTTGTATTTTTTCTGTGCTTTTAAAATATATTCTTAGTGAGGGGCAGTTGATGGTTTTTGTTCTTGGGATTTTCAATTTCAGTGTACTTTTCAGACACCTAAAGGCCACTTGTTGATACACTGCATTACACCAAAGGCTGGTTAGGATTTTTGCTTCATTTCATCTTAGTTATGCTAAATTTTTTTTAAAAATGACATCAGTTGACAATCACTTTTCTTTAAGGGACAGATAATTTTGGTTTTTTTAAAAATGGTTTTAAACATGCATCTAGAAACTGACTCATCTTTATAAGATTGGCTCTTATTATAAAACTCCAAAATAAGCATCTACAAGGATTTGATATTCCCAACAAGTTCCTGGGTTAGCTAGCCGAGTTAGACTCTCAGGAGCCCAGTGGTAAGGTGGAGGTGACTTCAACTTATAGGGTTGGTGTTTTAGTTTTATATTTGTTTAGTTTTTATTGATTTCAGAGAGGAAGAGAGAGAGAGAGAAACATCAGTGATGAGAGAGAATCATTTATCGGCTGCCTCCTGCACGCCCCCTTCTGAGGATCAAGCCCACAACCTAGGCATGTGCCCTGACTGGGAATTGAACCCTGATCTCCTGGTTCATAGGTCCGTGCTCAACCACTGAGTCACACCAGCTGGGCGGTAACACAGGATTTTATGTACAAGTTTCTGATACTGGTGAGCGTAACCCAGCTTGGTAAAGTCATTTGCTTTGCTCCTCTGAAATCTGTTTGTAATCTAGCTTTACTTTGAAGTGCCCATTCCTTTTCATTTAAGTTTGTACATTTGAGACCAGTAACAACCAATCTACTTTCTTCCATGCTCAAGATATGCCGGTTATTTTTCCACTTTCATTACCTCGTGCATTCAGTCACCAGTTGTCACTCTTTGAGTTCTTGCATCCTCGTGGTTGTTTCCCACTGGTTCTAATTGTGTGTTATGCAATGTGTTAGGACCAGGCTTGACAGGGAAGGTGTGTACTTGTCCCCCAGTGGTGCTCTAATAACAGATGTCTTCTTTTCATTCCACCTAAATCACCGAAAGAAGCAAAACTATACCTTACTCCATAAATTATTAGAAGAAATGTATGCACACATCTCAATTCTATGCATATGCCTCAATTTAAGAAAGAAAATATTTTGATCTTTAGCTTGCTGGACAATGATACAGAGAACCTGAACTCTGAAGAAATCTATAGTTCTTTGCGTGGAGTTACAGAAGCCATTGAAAAGTTTAGTTTTCGAAGCCAAGAGGATCTGAATGAGCCAATTAAACGAGATGGCAAGAAAGACTGTGATATTGTAAGTATCCCCGGACTAATAGAGAACTGTATATCGATTAAGTGGTGATTAATGATTCTTCTGAACACTGACCACTGCCATTCCTGAGCTGCATCGTTATTTTTAGCGTGTAATAGAAAGGATTATTTTTAGAGGCCCAAGGCAATTTTGAGTTAGCCTTGCTATCTTTGTGAAAAATGTTAAATACCTTTGTTCTCAGTTTGCTTTTGTTTGTGCTGGTCATATTTTTGTTCCTGTGATGTGATAAAAATTGTGAGCCTGAATCAGATACCAGCATGGCTGAGTGGGAGCTCTAATCTCATGCGGAGGCAGGCAGATAAGCAGGAGATTGTGGTGCATGTGGTGGGTGGTCGGGCTCAGCACCAAGACCCACCAGGACCAGTCTCGGTGCCCAGGAGGATCTGCAAGTGATGAAGCATGAAAGCCAAGTAGGAGGTTGTAGTCAGAGCAGGGGGAGAAGGTGGAGAGATGGGAGTGGTTCCCCCTGAGTGGAGAGAGGGAGCATGCTGTGTTTGGGGGAGGTCTGCAGAAGGGGCTCAGACGGGCTCACCCCAGGGGGATTTCCAGCCATGTCTTGACTTCACTGGGGACACTGGAGAGTCTGTGAAGGATTTTAACTGGGGACGTGGCATGGTCACATGAAGTTTTGGGAAGATTGCTTTCACTCAGATGGAGAATTATTCCAAGGCATTTGGGTTCAGTAGGAGAAAAGCAGGAATAGAAGAGTTACAGGTCTGACTAGGACTCATGAGTAGGTGCCAGTGCAATTCAATGAGAAAATTTCATAGCAGGAGGGAAAAAGTGTATGATAACCCCTTTGAATACATGTGACTCCTAAGACCTGCAGGGCATCCAAGCAGACGTATCCATTAGGCCTCTGGATATGGCCGTCTGAAGTTTAGGCCAGCGAGTGAGGCTGGAGACAGACTTGAGGGGCATTGATTGACTAGTTGCTCCATGGGAACCAAAGAAAAGCCAATGAAATCAACCAGGTAAAGGGTAAAGGCAAAATCCAAAGCAGCACCAACACTAAGGAAGAAGTTGGAAGAACAGCTGGAGAGGAAGGGAGGCCCGAAGCGCGTGGTGAATGGTGTTACAGGGAACTCTCGGGAGGAAGTTGTGGCGAAGGGATCCCACCAGTCAGACCCGGAGGGAAGGGCTCCATTGGATTTTTAATTTACTATATACGTGCAAATTCCACGTTAACCTGAAACACAGGAAACACATGCTCATTCACCAGTGTTTTGACATAGAGCCAAGACCTTTCCTTTGAGAAGGGGCCCACCGTTTACTTTCCTGTTCTTCTTAAGTAATCACAGTCCACACTTTACAGGTTTTGTTTCTCTCAGGAGTCCATTGGACTTTGTGAGCATGGTTCCGGAAGGGTTGAAAGTGGGTTGAAGCGTGAACAAACTGGGGAGAGAAGAGGGCGTTGGGGTGTTCCCCGTGGGAGAGGCCTGACCTGCGTGAATGCCAGTGGGCCAGAGAGAGAAGAAAGCTCCCTGTGCAGGGGAGGGTCCATTGGTGGACACGGCCCCTGAGGACATGGAGGGATGCGATCTGGGCCCTGCCGAGGAGCTAGCCTTGGCCACAAAGGAGGGGCAGGAAGACGGAGGGTCCTTCCCCCTCTATCTGCCCCCCCCCACAACAGCTCCCACTCTCTGTGCCATAGGTGGAGAGAGGCCTGGCACTGGGCTGCTGGGAGGGCCTGGGAAAGGTTTCCAAGTAGCTGGGGGTCAGGGCAGGGCTCTGCCTAGTGAGCAGACATCCTGTAGGAACAGAAGCCACTCTGGGAGGAGGTGGGTGCCTGGGTATTACTTGTCCCAACTATATATGTGACAGATAGCCAACACATAATATTTTAAAAGTGTGAAAAGAAGTCACCATCTCTAGAGATAATGAACTTTAACGTTTTACTGTGCATTTTTCTATTTCTTTATGTGTATTTATACATTAATGTGTTTCAGGGCGTGTGCAGAGTATTTTTAAAATAAAAGTGACATCTGCCCTAGCTAGTTTGGCTCAGTGGATAGAGCGTCAGCCAGTGGACTGGAGGGTTCCGGGTTCAGTTCCGGTCAAGAGCACATGCCTGGGTTGTAGGCTCCATCCCCAGTGGGAGGAGTGCAGGAGGCAGCCAATCAATGATTCTCTCTCATCATTGATGTTTCTATCTCTCCCTCTCCCTTTCTCTCTGAAATCAATAAAAATATATTTTAAAAATAAATAAATTAAAATAAAAGTGGCATCAAAGTGTGCATCCTGTTTCACAAGGACACGAGTGCTGTCCTCCAGTGCTCTTCCCTGTGCCTTCTGGGGCTGGGTGGTAATCCTCATGGATGTGCCATAGTCATGTCCCCAGTGCCCTGTTTTTTGGAACGTTTAAGTGTTTTCAACTTTTTAGAGCATAAAAGTACTGTGCTGAGAGTTGAAAGGAATGAAGCGTGGTAGTGAGAAGTGAGAGGTGGGCCAGGAAGCCTCGGCACTTCCAGGGTGGGAGGAGCAGAGGCTGGAGAGGAAGCAGCGAGGCCAGAGGAGAACCTGATGCAGACACAGGGCTGTCCCACTGGAGGGGGGGCCTCCGGGAGCATGAGAAGAGGCAGTGACAGCGAGGAGTTGAGGTTTACCACTCAACCTCTTGGCCACTGGTAACCAGGTTTTTAACTATGAAGCTGAGGTAGATCTAATACTGTGTTGAAGGTGGGACTCGGGAGCCAGTCTGCCTCTTCGTAAGCTTGACCAGTGACTGGTCTGAGGAGGCAGACGCTCACGCGTGGGCATCAGAGCCAGGGGAGGTGGTTCACAGAAGCAGAGATGCCAGCTTTGTTTCAAGTAGAAGTTGCAACACTTAGTGCCAGAAAGTCTAGAGCAGTGGTTCTCAACCTTCTGGCCCTTTAAATACAGTTCCTCATGTTGTGACCCCCAACCATAAAATTATTTTCGTTGCTACTTCATAACTGTAATGTTGCTACTGTTATGAATCGTAATGTAAATATCTGATATGCAGGATGGTCTTAGGCGACCCCTGTGAAAGGGTCTTTCGACCGCCAAAGGGGTCTCGACCCACAGGTTGAGAACCGCTGGGCTAGAGGGACATGTGGCAGCATGGCAGATTGTCACCATCATTGTGGAACTTAGTAAAGTGACTTTTAGCAAAAGGACTTTAGTTTCATAGCCTTTAGTGATCTATCTTCTAACAAGCTCAGCAAAAAGAAAAAGGATAAGTTTTTACGCAAAGTAGTTTGTTTTAGTATCTACACTAATAAAAGAGAAACATGGTAATTAGCGTACGACCGCTACCCTTTTCATTGGCTATCAGTGAGTAATATGCAAATTAACTGTCAGCCAAGATGGCGGCCAGCAGCCAGGCACTGAAGCGAGCA
>NW_005368638.1:2227849-2238339 GCF_000412655.1 Myotis brandtii | reverse complement strand
AGGGGGCGGTGCCCCAACTCCCCAATCGGCCCTGCTCTGAGCCTGACCAGGGGCTGCACCTAGGGATTGGGCGTGCCCTCTGCCACCCGGGAGCAGGCCTAAGCCAGCAGGTTGTTATCTCCCGAGGGGTCCCAGACTGCGAGAGGGCATAGGCCGGGCTGGGGGACCCCCCTCCCCCTCCGCGAGTGCACAAATTTTTGTGCACCGGGCCTCTAGTTATTTATAATGGCCAAAACCAAAAACTAAAAAATCAGTAGAAGGGAATAGTTGAGTAAATCTTATTAAATCTTATTATAATAAAAGGCTAATATGCAAATCAACTGAACAGCAGAACAACTGGTCACTATGATGCACACTGACCACCAGGAGGCAGATGCTCAACGCAGGAGCTGCCCCCTGGTGGTCAGTGCGCTCCCACAGGGGGAGCACCTCTCAGCTGGAACCCGTGCTCATGGCTGGCGAGCGCAGCAGCGGTGGCAGGAACCTCTCCCGCCTCTGAGGCAGCGCTAAAGACCCCGAGGGGGGATGTCCGCCTAAGCCAGCAGACGGACATCCTCTCAGGGGTCCCAGACTATGAGAGGGCGCAGGGCGGGCTGAGGATCCCTCCCCCCCTCTTCCCGAGCCCCTCTGCAGTTCATAAATGTCGTACACCGGGCCTCTAGTTAAGGTTATAAAAACTATGTGGGACATGCTTACACTACGAGGAAAGCAAAATACAGTGCGTCCCAAAAATGTATACACCCTTTAACAGTGGGTAGCTCAATTTTGAAAATGAGATTATTTTAATAAACACTGCCTTTATAGTTATTCACAGTGTGTGTGTACATTTTTGGGACACCCTGTATATGGCAGTATGTGCACTGTGATTCCCACACTATAAAACATGCATGTAGACAAGGACAGAGATAAAAAGCAAAGTTTAAAAAGTAAGATTTTTTTTGTTTTTAAAAGTGATTAGAATTAGGTCAGTTTAGCTTTGTTTTTTGAATGTCTTTGTTCTTTAAAACTCTCCCTTTATAAATGATTTTTCATTATAAAAGTATGTTTTATTTTTAGAATAGAGTTACAAAAAGAAGAAAATTAAAATCATCCGTGAATTATCTTCCCTGGGAGAAAACCCCTGTTAAATCATTTTGCTCATATCCATGCATGTATTTTACAGTAGTATTATATTAGTAAACAATCTTTTTTGGGAGGGGTGTTAATCAAGTACGTTCCAGCAATTTCACTAGGTATATGTCCAAAAAAGTTGAAAGAAAGGACTTGAACACAAATTTCTATACCAGTGTTCATAGGAGCATTATTCATAATAGCCAAAAGGTGGAGAACACAGTTTCTATCAACAGATAAATGGATTTTTTAAATGTGATGTGTGTGTGCAGTGGAAGACTACTTAGCCCTAAAAAAGGAATGTGATACTGACACATGTTGCAATACCAATGCAATTTGAAAATATTATGCTAAGTGAAATAAGCCAGACACAGACAGATAGGCACTGTGTGCTTCCACTTATGTGAGGCACCTAGAGTCCTCACATTCATGGAGGCAGAACGTAGAACGGGGTTACCAGGCTGGGAGGGCGGGAGTTAGTACATGATGGATACAGAGTTTCGGTTAGGAAAGATGAAAAAGTGTTGCCCAAAATCTAACAGTGGTGGATAATGGTTTCACAAGACTGTGAATGGGTTTAATGTCGCTGAATTGTACACTTAGGGTTGAAATGATGTAAGTATAAGTGCATCAGCCCAAGGGGTCCGACTGCTGAGGCTGTTTTCACTCGCTTTAGTCACATGTCTGGGTGAGGAGAAGACAGGTCTGCTGTGGCCCAGGCAGCCCAGGCCCGCTCTTGTCCCAGTGCTGCCAGCAAAAGGCCCCAGAGAAGGGACGCCGAGAGTGAAGGAGTCAGAAGCATGGCAGGGACGGAGGACCAGGGCTTTCATTTGTTGAAGACAAGACTCAGAAGCTATTAGAAAAAAGATTTTTTTGGAAAACAATAAGAGACCTGTTCTTTTTTTTTTATCCTCACCCGAAGATAATTTTCCCATTGGTTTTTAGAGACAGGGAAAGACTGAGAGGAAATATTGATGTGAGAGAAACACATCGACTGGTTGCCTCCTGCACGCTGACCAGGGCCTGGGCTGGGGAGGAGCCCGTACCTGAGGTACATGCTCTTGACCGGAATTGAACCCGGGACCCTTCAGTCCACAGGCTGATGCTCTATCCACTGAGCCAAACTGGCGAGGGCAAAAGACCTGTTCTTTGACCCAAAGTAAAGACCGACTCAGAGTCAGAAACATGCAAAGGAAGGACGACCTGTAGGGGATCCTGAGTCCTCCATTGCTAGAGACCGCTAGCCATGGTTTGGCTCCCCGCGTGGTGGGCCGTGTGCAAGGGGTTCTCGGGCAGCAGAACCGCGTTCGGTCTGGTGGTGGTGGTTGGGGCCTGTCGGCCTGGTGTCGGGCCTCAGTGAGGAAGCCCTGCTGTTTTACAGGAAGTGACAGGCTGCAGTGCTGGTCCAGGTCTCTGAGGAGCGGGATGGGGCTGTGGCCTTCATTCTCAAGGGACTTTCCAGAATTTCATGTTATTAATCTCTCAAAAAATGTTTGCGTAAAGTTAACCCCACGTTCAAAGTAAAACAGATTTTACGTGTAATTTAATGAAAGAAGAGATGACAATATAAGCATATTCTGTTCCTTTTAAGGCAGTTTATGAAGTAGATATTTACAAATTGAAATTCCAACAACTGTTCTTTTGTTAGTGGCCAGATTTCAAGTGAGAAGTCTCTGGCTCTCTTAATGCTTCTGAAAACTTAAGGAAACGTTTTTTAAAAGTCCTAAAGAGGACTAATACCTGTTTTGTGCGCAGGTATCCCGGGATGGTGGCGTCGCGTCCCCTGCCACTGAGGGCCGGGGCGGCAGTGATGTGGTGGAAGGAGGCAGAACAGCTCTGGACAACAAGACCTCCCTGCTCAACACCCAGCCTCCGCGCGCCTTCCCGGGGCCGCGGGCGCGCGACTACAACCTGTACCCCTACCCGGACACCATCAACACCTATGACAAGACAGCCCTGAAGGAGGCCGTGTTTGACGACGACATGGAGCAGCTTCGAGATGGTTTGTCTTTCTTTGTTTGATTGTCCCCATCCAGAAGTTTCTCCCATGGGCTTCCCCTCTTGTCTGACCAACTCTGGGCATATTGGTCGAATGGACATGGACATGGGTCAGGCCTGGTTAGTCCTTTGTTCACAGCTACATGTCCTGCCATGTGCTTGGGCATGGAAAGCACAACAGTGAACAAAAGGACACACAGTCCCACCCTCCAGAGGCACACGGGTGACCTCAGGTGGCAGCTCTGAAAGCTGCAGTGAGGGGGGCTCAGGGTGCCACCAGGGAAGCCATCACTCGGACCCAGGGCCCGAGGAGCTCAGGAGAGGAGTTAGTGACATGGAGGGCAAAGGCTCGGCAGTCCCAGCTCTGGGCTCAGCATGTCGCCCGTGTAGCTGTGGGAATCGGGTCTGAAGCACCACTGGGCTCCCCTCCCCTCCCCAGCGTATCGGCAGCTGTTCTGGAACTGCTCCGGTGACTGCCCTGCAGCTGGGAGATGGGCTCCGGCATGCACTGAGCACTCGCATTGCCTGCTGCACTCATGCTTTACACACGGCATCCAGTGGACATAGCGCTCACACTTTACACACGGCATCCAGTGGACATAGCGCTCACACTTTACACACGGCATCCAGTGGACATAGCGCTCACACTTTACACACGGCATCCAGTGGACATAGCGCTCACACTTTACACACGGCATCCAGTGGACATAGCGCTCACACTTTACACACGGCATCCAGTGGACATAGCGCTCACACTTTACACACGGCATCCAGTGGACATAGCGCTCACACTTTACACACGGCATCCAGTGGACATAGCGCTCACACTTTACACACGGCATCCAGTGGACATAGCGCTCACACTTTACACACGGCATCCAGTGGACATAGCGCTCACACTTTACACACGGCATCCAGTGGACATAGCGCTCACACTTTACACACGGCATCCAGTGGACATAGCGCTCACACTTTACACACGGCATCCAGTGGACATAGCGCTCACACTTTACACACGGCATCCAGTGGACATAGCGCTCACACTTTACACACGGCATCCAGTGGACATAGCGCTCACACTTTACACACGGCATCCAGTGGACATAGCGCTCACACTTTACACACGGCATCCAGTGGACATAGCGCTCACACTTTACACACGGCATCCAGTGGACATAGCGCTCACACTTTACACACGGCATCCAGTGGACATAGCGCTCACACTTTACACACGGCATCCAGTGGACATAGCGCTCACACTTTACACACGGCATCCAGTGGACATAGCGCTCACACTTTACACACGGCATCCAGTGGACATAGCGCTCACACTTTACACACGGCATCCAGTGGACATAGCGCTCACACTTTACACACGGCATCCAGTGGACATAGCGCTCACACTTTACACACGGCATCCAGTGGACATAGCGCTCACACTTTACACACGGCATCCAGTGGACATAGCGCTCACACTTTACACACGGCATCCAGTGGACATAGCGCTCACACTTTACACACGGCATGTGTGTCTTTACCAGCTTCATTCCTAGTGCTCGACAGCACAGGGAAGCTTTCGGAGTTTATTATGAATGTGCTACGGAGGTCCAAGGCCAGGGCGTTAAATGCACCCAGGACTTATTTTCCAGCTTGAAGTAACACTATTTAGAGTTGATGATATAATTTTTTTCCAGGTACATTTTATTTATTTATTTATTTTTATAGCAAAGATGTCCTTTTATTATTTATTTTATTCATATAAAAATGTTTTCTTTTAAAAACAATTTTCATGAACATTTTGACCAAGATATGCTGTTGGACACTCCATAAATTCATCATGTCTTCTTTTCCTAGGCCGCACAGATTGTGCTAATATCGCTGTTTGAATTGAACACTCCTGAATTTACTATGTTACTTGGTGCCTTGCCCAAAACATTCCAGGATGGTGCCACCAAACTCCTGCATAACCACCTCAAGAATTCCAGTAACACCAGTGTGGTGAGTGCTTCGGCCACGTTGGTGCCTGTGTGTACTGGCCATGGCCTCTCTGTGTCCCTCGTCTACAGCTTGCTCTAACAGCCAGCTTGCTTACTCTCTTTTAATGGACTGTGGTTGTCTCAAGAGTGGGAGACCAGTTTTAATCCTGCCATATTCCCAATGAATGAATGAATGAACCTGGTATTTAAATATGGCCATTTTCACCCTGGCCTGTTTGCTAAAAGGTTAGAGCGTCAGCCTGCGGACCAAGGGGGTGGGGCTTCGATTCTGGGTCACAGGCTCAATCCCTGGCCCAATTGGGGTGCATGCAGGAGGCAACCAATTGATAGTCTCGCTTACATCAATGTTTCTCTTCTCTCTCTCTCTCCCTCTCTCTCCCTCCCTCCCTCCCTCCCTCCCTCGTCTCTCCCTTCCTCCCTCCCCTACTTTCTCTCCAAAAAAATAAAGTCAGTGTAAAAAGTGTCCTTGGGTGAGGATTTTTTTTAAAAAAAGTAAATGTAGCCATTTTCTTTTTCTGAAAGATTTTTTAATTGATTTTTAGAGAGAGGGGAATGGAGGGAGGGAGGGATTGAGAGAGAGAGAGACATTGATGTGAGAGCGAAACATTGATCGGCTGCCTCCTGCACATCTCCTACTGGGGATTGAGCCCGAAACCCGTACATGTGCCCTGACCAGGAATCACACTGGCCCCTTTCAATGCTCAGGATGATGTTCAACCAACAGCCACACCGGCCAGGACAATATGGCCATTTTCTTAAGTTAGGTTATTCAATCAGTTACATACCTTTTTATACTGTAGAGATGTAAATGCTCAATTGTGTCTGTTACTCTAGCACAGCTGGCATCAGTTATTCCGTTTCAGGAATGCCTATATGAAAGTCATCTATTTTTTGTTTAATATGCACTTAAAATTGGCCCCAAGGATTTGGAAAAAGAATCATTCTGATTGTACAAATTATGCCCGTGTAGACACACGTGGATGAAAAGGCCAAGGGAAAAGTGGGCCATATTCTCTATTTAGCCCTGGAGTAATGATGCTTATTCTGCCTTCACCCCAGAGCTCTCCGAGCAACACAATTGGCCGGACTCCTTCCCGACACAACAGAAGCAGGACCAGCCCCCTGACCTCACCCACCAACTGTTCCCATGGGGGCCTGTCTCCAAGCTTGCTGGACTATGATACAGAGAACCTGAACTCTGAAGAAATCTATAGTTCTTTGCGTGGAGTTACAGAAGCCATTGAAAGGTTTAGTTTTCGAAGCCAAGAGGATCTGAATGAGCCAATTAAACAAGATGGCAAGAAGGACTGTGAATCTATGGCCAAACCACCCTGAATGCGCCCGATCTCGTCTGATCTCGGAAGCTGAGCAGGGTCGGGCCTGGTTAGTACTTGGATGGGAGACCGCCTGGGAATACCGGGTGCTGTAGGCTTAAAAATTAAAAAAAAAGAAAGAAAGAAAAGAAAAAGAAGGACTGTGATATTGTATCCCGGGATGGTGGAGTTGCGTCCCCTGCCACTGAGGGCCGGGCCGGCAGTGACGCGGCGGAAGGAGGCAGAACAGCTCTGGACAACAAGACCTCCCTGCTCAACACCCAGCCTCCGCGCACCTTCCCGGGGCCACGGACGCACGACTATAACCTGTACCCCTACCCGGATACCATCAACACCTATGACAAGACAGCCCTGAAGGAGGCCGTGTTTGACGACGACATGGAGCAGCTTCGAGATGTGCCCATTGACCATTCGGACTTGGTGGCGGACCTTCTGAAAGAGCTGTCCAACCACAACGAGCGCGTGGAGGAGCGGAAGGGCGCCCTGCTGGAGCTGCTCAAGGTCACCCGGGAGGACAGCCTGGGTGTCTGGGAGGAGCACTTCAAGACCATCCTGCTCCTGCTCCTGGAGACCCTTGGAGACAAAGACGTGAGAGCTGCTCTTCTGCATTTCCTTCCGGGGGTGGAGGGGGCAGCTCTTGTGGGGTGGCTCAGCTCTCCTTTCCTACTGGGCTCACAGTTTACATCAAAGCACGCCTGAACTGGCCTCAGAGCCCAGGGAGCAAGCGCCACCTAGAGTACGTTCACGTCGATGAGGGGACTTGTTCCTGCATCAGGTCACTTTACACAAAATTTCTTAAAACTCTGTTAGCTTAAAATGTCGTTTGTAACAATGAGCTTTTTTCCTTGTGACTTTTATTTTTGTTTCATGTTTCATTGCGAAACAGAAGTTCCTTTTTAAAGACCCTACGAAATGCTGCATTCCAGCACATTCTGTCTCCGTTCACCCGCGCGTGCGTCCGGGCCGCGCGCCAGGCTCAGGAACCGGGGTGGTTAGCATCGTCTATTATTTTCTGTTGTTAATTTTAAAGTAAAGGCCCTCTTCACGCTGTGACATCTGAATGTGACACACTAGGCATTTGCTGTGTAATCTTAGAGGTGGGAAGAATCCAGAGTCCTGCCTTCCTGCCCCGTGCAGCTGGCCCGTCCACAGAGACAGGAGTAAATGGAGGGATTGCCAAGTAAGCCGTGTCCCTCGAGCGGGGATCTGTGTCCGCAGCAGGAACAGCAATCGCCTGAACGTGGGGAAGAGCTCCAGGGCAGGCCCAGGCTGAAATCTGACACAGCCCACGGGAAAGGTCATGCCCGGGCTCATGCTGATGGTGGTGGGAATGGGAGACAGGTGAGCAGGAGGCTGGGAGTGTCGCGCTGACTTGGATTGCTTTCTGCTGCTTAGGATTAGTGGTTTGGTCTAGAACAGGCGGAGGGAGGCTAGAAGAATGGTGATGAAAGATCGGTATCAACTTTTCTTAAAACAAAGCATTGGTTTCTGAAGCCCTTCTCCTGGGTTGGGCTTTGAGGTCGGGAGATAGAGCGATGTCATGTAGAGGCAGCAGAACGGGGTGGAGGGTGAATTGCACAGGTGAGTGACAAAGAATCAGGATGTACTTTTTGGCTGTGTTTGGTGTAAACTCCATTCTCTTTTTTTGAGATTAGGAGTCTGTTTGGAATGGCTTTCCTCCAGACACATGACCCGGGCCTCAAGGTCCTCAAGCACCTCGAGGCTGGTACAGTCCCCTCCCCCGTGGCCTCATCAGCAGCAGGTCGGGAGAATGACAGGTCTCAGCTGCCCTGGAGAGCTCACAGTCTTACAGGCCACGCGTCCCGGTGTCCAGGCGCGTTTACCTGTCCTCCGGGCATTTGACACAGGGTGGTCTGCATCTCTGAGCCTCAGGAAGTTCCCGTCCTCCAGAGCTCCATTGTCCTCATTTGGCTCATTGAAGAAACCTTTTTCAGGTCCCTCTTAGGTGTGGGCAGGGTGCTGGGAATGCCACCAGGGGCACGGGCTGCTCATGGAGCTGGCCGTCCGAGAGCCCGGCAGGTCAGCAGAGTAACTGTGTCCAGGCGTCTGTGGACGCTCGGTGCCCTGGACCCTGCTGCCGGGTGTGTGCGTGGGTGCAGGCTGCTGACCTCTTCCTTCCTCCTGTTCCCCAGCATTCCATTCGTGCGCTGGCGCTGAGAGTTTTACGGGAGATTCTGAGAAACCAGCCAGCAAGATTCAAAAACTACGCTGAGCTGACGATCATGAAGACTCTGGAAGCCCACAAAGACTCCCACAAGGAGGTGAGCCGCCCGAACCGGGAATGCGGAAACAAGTCCGGGCGCGGTGGGCTGTGTGGGGAGAGAGGACTGTCAGTCACTGCACGGCTTCCAAAAAGGAGTCCTCCCGTGAGTGCAGGCCGAGCCGCTCCCAGGGGTGAGCCAGGGCTGCGTGGTGGCCGCGGGCAGTGCCCTGCAAGGGCTAGTGCCACGTGGTGGGTTCCTGACTCCCTTTCCACATGCACAGTGGGCTCGGCCTGATCCTGGGGTTCCCACATCTGTGGTTCCCATTGGTTTGGTCCAAAGGAAGGGTCTTCCGTTTCTTCCTGGCGGTGGGCATCATGCCGGGTGATGTTGGAGAGCGAGATCAGCTCTGAAGATGCAGGCATCCTAGGACAAGTCGCGACAAGGCCTCGCTCCAGAACCCCGGAGAACTTACTTCACGAACTCTGAGCCTCAGTTTCCTTATGTGTAAAATAGAGATGGGTACCACTACGTTTCTCATGAGAATTCAGTGAGACGACCAGTGACGGTTCCTGGCCGGTGCTTAGTGCCAGAGGGTACTGCGCTGTGTGGGTCTCCCTTCCCTTCGTCCCCTGGCAGGGCTCCTCTGGCTGTGCCACGCCTCGTCCACTAGCTCCTGAATGTTGGCCAGGCTAGCAAACGGCGCCTGCGGTTCCTGGCACCTCAGGTGCCGTTGGAGAGCAGCGGATGTGTGTCTGCCCCGCTCATGTACTGCAGACAGGCACACAGTAAATCCTCGTCCACTTGCTTACCTAGTTGTTCCAGCCCATGGATCACCAGTCCTTTCTAGAGGTCTACAGAGACCGGGGAAGTGGGTGGAGCATCCTAAGTAAAAATGATTTCAATAACACTATTCCAGTAAAAGCCATTGTGGAAAATGAACCAGATATTTAGAACTTTAGGAACCTTTATACTGCAGACGATGGGTTTGACCCCCCCAGCGAAAGACATAACCACTTGCTCATTTCAGTCTCTTGGCTCACATGTGACTATTTCATGGGCGTACTGTGGATTAAAGGAATTATGATTAGAGCAATTCTTATATCAACAAAAAGCGCCAGACCCTAAATCAGTGGTTCTCAACCTTCCTAATGCCGAGACCTTTCATACAGTTCCTCATGTTGTGGTGACCCCCAACCATAAAATTATTTTCGTTGCTACTTCATAACTGTAATTTTGCTACTGTTATGAATCGTAATGTAAATATCTGATATGCAGGATGTATTTTCATTGTTACAAATTGAACATAATTAAAGCATAGTGATTAATCACAAAAACAATATGTAATTATATATGTGTTTTCCGATGGTCTTCGGCGACCCCTGTGAAAGGGTTGTTCAAGCCCCAAAGGGGTCTCGACCCACAGGTTGAGAACTGCTGCCCTAAATCATGCTTTTCCTCTGCTCAGCAGTTATATGACTACCAGACAGTAACCTGTCTGACCTCCTTAAATCCCACCATGATTGCAGGCTCAGCAAGGGTGGGGGTCCTCATGCTCTGTCTAGGCACCTCCCCATCTCATAGTCCTAGCATAACAGCTACATGAGTGAGGCATGTGTTGGTTTGTTTTTTCTGTGTTTTCTTCCCCAAGAAAAACGGTTTTAAATACAATATTACATGCAATACACATTAATATTTCAAGAAAAAAAAGATTTTAAATATAATATTACCAAAACTGTACTAACAGTATAATATCACAAAAGTTGTAGGAAATCTTAAAAATCTCCAAATAACAGGATTACTTCTATTATATTCTAAAATATTTTTTT
>NW_005368638.1:2224564-2227315 GCF_000412655.1 Myotis brandtii | reverse complement strand
TGTTATTTTGATTTGCATCTCTCGGATGATTAGTGACTTTGAGCATATTTTCATATGTCTCTTGGCCTTCTGTATGTCCTCTTTAGAAAAGTGTTTATTTAGGTCCATTGCCCATTTTTTGATTGGTTGTTTATCTTCTTTTTGTTAAATTGTATGAGTTCCCTGTAAATGTTGAGATTAAACTTTTATTGGAGATAACATTGGCAAATGTGTTCTCCCATGCAGTGGGCTTTCTTGTTGTTGTGTTGATGGTTTCTTTTGCTGTGCAGCAGCTTTTTATTTTGATGTAGTCCCATTTGTTTATTTTCTCCTTAGTTTCCATTGCCCTAGAGCTGTATAGGTGAAGATAATGCTACGACATATGTCTGATATTTTGCTGCCTATGGATTCTTCTAAGATTTTTATGGTTTCCCATTTTACATTTAAGTCCTTTAGCCATTTTGAGTTTGTTTTTGTGTATGGTGTGAGTTGGTGATCTAGTTTCATTTTTGTGTGTGTATCTGTCCAATTTTCCCAACACTGTTTATTGAAAACTATCTTGACTCCATTGTATGCGCTTGTCTTCTTTGTCAAATATTAATTGACCATAATGGCTTGGGTCAACTTCTGGGTTCTCTGTTCTGTTCCATTGGTCTATATGTCTGTTCCTGTGCCAGTACCAGGCAGTTTTGAGAACCGTGGCTTGGTAATATAGCTTGATAACTGGTATTATGATCCCTCCAACTTTGTTCTTTCTCAGGATTTCTGCGGCTATTCAGGGTCTTTTTTTATTTCATTTGAATTTTTAGAGAGTTCGTTCTAGGCCTGTGAAATATGTTATTGGTATTTTAATGGGGAGTGCATTGAATCTATAAATTGCTTTGGGTAGTATGGACATTTTAATGATGTTGATTCTTCCAATCCATGAACACGGTATATTCTCCTATTTGTTTATGTCTTCCTCTATCTCTTTTTTCAACGTCCTGTAGTTTTCCGAGTACAGGTCTTTCACCTCCTTAGTTAAGTTTATTTCTAGGTGTCTTACTTTTTTTGATGCAATAGTAAATGGGATTGTTAGTTTCTCTTTCTGTGAGTTCATTATCTATATATATAAAAGCCAAGCCACTGGAATGCCAGAACAACCAGTTGTTATGACATGCACTGCGGCCGGCCAACCGGCCTGATGGGGAGGAAGGGGGGCGGCCCCACTCCTCGGCTGGACATGCCCCCAGTCACCCCCCCTCCCTGATCAGGGGTGGGCCCAACCTCCTGCATCCCATCCCCCGTGCCAACCTGGCTCGATCAGCCCCCATGGGTGCATGCGGCCAGACCTCACCCATGCACCAATTCATGCATCAGGCCTCTAGTTGATGTATTAAAAAAGCTATAGATTTCTGGGTGTTAATTTTGTATCCTGCTACATTGCCAAATTCATTTATCAAGTCTAGTATTTTTTTGAGGGAGTCTTTGGGATTTTCTATGTACAATATCATGTCATCTGAGAATAATGACAATTCTTCTTTTCCAATTTGGATGCCGTTTATTTATTTTTTATTTTTTTAAATATGTTTTTATTGGTTTCAGAGAGGAAGGGAGAAAGAGAGAGAGAGAGAAACATCAATGATAAGAGAGAATCATTGATCGCTGCCTCCTTCACACCCCCTACTGGGGATCGAGCCCACAACCTGAGCACGTGCCCTTGACTGGAATTGAACCTGGGACCCTCCAGTGTGCAGGCTGACGTTCTAGCCATTGAGCCAAACCAACTAGGGCTTGGATGCCTTTTATTTCTTCTTATCTGATTGCTATGGCTAGCACTTTCAGTACTATGTCGAACAGGAGTGGTGGTGACTGTGGGCATCCTTATCTTGTTCCTGTTCTTAGAGGAAATGGTTTTAGTTTTTGCCCATTGACTATGATGTTGTTGGCTGTAGGTTTGTCATATATGGCCTTTATCATGTTGAGATGTGCTCCCTCTATTCCCAATTTGCTAAGAGTTTTTATCAAAAATGGGTGTTGGATTTTGTCAAATGTTTTTTCTGCTTCTATCAATATGATCATGTGATTTTTGTCTTTCATTTTGTTTATGTGATCACGTTTATTGATTTGTGAATATTGTACCAGCCTTGCATCCCTGGAATAAATCCCACTTGCTTATGGTATATGATCTTTTTAATATATTGCTGGATGCAGTTTGCTAACACTTTGTTGAGGATTTTAGCATCTATGTTCATCAGACATATTGGCCTGTAATTCTCTTTATTTGTAGTGTCTTTATCTGGTTTTGGAATTAGGATAATGCTGGCCTCTGGAAGTGTTCCTTCCTCTTGGATTTTCTGAAACAGTTTGAGGAGTATAGGTTTTATTTCTTCTTTGAATGTTTGGTAAAACTCACCTGTGAAGCTGTCCAGACCTGGGGTTGTGTTTGGTGGGAGTTTTTTTTATTACTTCTTCTATTTCATCAGTTGTTATTGGCCTATTCAGGTTTTTTGATTCTTCCTTATTCAGTTTTGGGAGTTTGTATTTTTTTAGGAATTTGTCTGTTTCATCCATATTGTCCAGCTTGTTGGCATATAGTTGTTCATAGTATTTTCTTACCATCTTTATTTCTGTGGTGTCCATGGTTACTCCTCCACTTTTGTTTCTGATCTTATTTATTTGGGTCCTCCTTCCTTGTTTCTTGATGAGTCTGGCTAACGGTTCATCAGTCTTGTTTATCTTTTCAAAGAACCAGCTCTTGGTTTCATTGATTTTTTTTTTTTAGTATTTTTT
>NW_005368638.1:2222482-2224549 GCF_000412655.1 Myotis brandtii | reverse complement strand
TCTCTATGTTATTTATTTCTGCTCTAATCTTTATTATTTCCTTCCTTCTACTTACTCTGGGCTTTTGTTGTTCTCTTTCTAGTTCTTTAAGTTGTAGGGCTAAATAGTTTATTGCTGATTTTTCTTGTTTTTGAGGTATGCCTGTAGTGCTATGAACTTCCCTCTCAGGACTGCTTTTGCTGTGTCCCAGAGATTTTGGGTTGTTGTGTATTCATTTTCATTTGTTTCCAGGAAGTTTTTTATTTCTTTCTTGATCTTTTTGGTAACCCGTTCATTATTTAATAACATACTATTTAGCCTCCATGTGTTTGAATGTTTTTGGGTGTTTTTACTTTAGTTGATTTCTAATTTCATTCCACTGTGATCTGAGAGGATGCTTGATATGATTTAAATCTTCTTGAACTTGTAGAGACTTGTTTTGTGTCCTAACATGTGGTCTATCTTTGTGAATGACCCATGTGCACTTGAGAAGAATGTATATTCTGCATTGGGGTGAAATGTTGTATAAATGTCAATTAAATTCATCAGATCCAGTGTGTCCTTTAGAGTCTCTGTTTCCTTGTTAAGTTTTTGTCTGGAAGATCTACCCAGTGAAGTCATTGGGTTGTTAAAGTCCCCTACTATGACTGTATTGTTGTCGATCTCTCCATTAAAATCCTCTAGAAGATTTTTTATATATTTAGGTGCTCCTATGTTGGGTGCATATATGTTTACCAGGGTTATATCTTCTTGTTTGATTCATCCCTTTAGTATTATATAGTGACCTTTGTTGTCTCTTGTGATAGCCTTCATTTTACTACTACATATTGCTACTCGAGCTTTTTTTTTCTTTTCCATTTGCATGGAAAAATTTTTTCCATCCTTTCACTCTCATCCTATGTGTGTCTTTTGTTTTGAGGTGGTCTCATGTAGACAGCATATAGTTGGGTCATGTTTTTGTATCTATTCTGCTACCCTATGCTTTTTGACTGGAGCATTTAGTCCATTTACATTTAGGGTTATTATTGATAGGTACTTATTTATTGCCATTTTAATTCTGTATGCCTAGTTTTCTCTTTCCATTTCTTCTCATTACAGCAGTCTCTTTAGCATTTCTTGTAATGTTGGCTTGGTGGTGATGTACTCCTTTAGCCCTGGGAAGCTCTTTATTTGACTGTCTATTTTGAATGATAGCCTTGCTGGATATAGTAACCTCGGTCTCAGATCCTTGCTTTCCATTACCTTGAGTACTTCATGCCATTCCCTTCTGGCCTGTAGAGTTTCTGATGAGAAATCAGGTGTCAATCTTATGGGAACTCCTTTGTAGGTAAGAGTTTTGTTTTCTCTTTCTGCCTTTAAGATTCTCTCTTTGTCTTTAATTTTTGGCATTTTAATTATGATGTGTCTGGGCATGAGCCTGTTTGGGTTCTTCTTGTTTGTGGTTCTCTGTGCCTCCTGAACTTGTGTGACTTTTTCCTTTACCAGGTTAGGGAAGTTTTCTGCCATTATTTATTCAAACACCTTCTCTCTGCCTTTCTCCCTTTCTGCCTCTTCTGGCACACCTGCTATTCTAATATTGTTATGTTTCACATTGTCTCACAGCTCCCTTAAGCTGTCCTCCTATTTCTTAATTGTTTTTTTCTTTTTAGTTTTCTGATTGAGTGATATTTTCAAGTCTGTCTTCTAATTCACTGATTCGATTCTCAGCTTCTCCGAATCTGCTGTGTGTTCTTTCCAATATGTTCTTTATTTGTATATGTCATTCTTTATCTCAGACCATTCTTTTTTCATTGTTACTGTATCTTTTTCATGCTGTTAAGCATCTTTACCACCATTACTCTGAACTCTGTTTCAGATAAATTTCTTTTTTTTTTTATTAAATCTTTATTGTTCAGATTATTACATTGGTTCCTCTTTTTCCCCCCCACAACTCCCCTCCACCCAGTTCCCATCTCACCCTCCGCCCTCACTCCCCACCCACTGTCCTCATTCATAGGTGCGCGATTTTTGTCCAGTCTCTTCCCGCATCCCCCATACCCCTTTCCCCCCCCAAGAATAGTCAGTCCATTCCCTTTCTATGCCCCTGAT
>NW_005368638.1:2205898-2219677 GCF_000412655.1 Myotis brandtii | reverse complement strand
TCTTGGTTTTTCCCCCATATAAATTTCTTATCTCTGCTTCATTTATCTCTTCTTCTGGACAATTCTCTAGTTCTTTCATTTGGGGGTTGTTTCTTTGTCTCCTCATTTTGGCTTTCTGTTTGGCTTTGTGACTATGTATTGGGTAGATCCTCCTACACCTCTCAATCTCTAGTGCAGACAGTGTTAAAGGCTGTTTCTGAGTAATTAGATCAGGCAAAGACTCAAAGCCCCCAGAGACCGCCTCTGCCTACAGACTAGTACAGTGGTTCTCAACCTTCCTAATGCTGCGACCCTTTAATATAGTTCCTCATGTTGTGGTGACCCCCAACCATAAAATTATTTTCGTTGCTACTTCATAACTATAATTTTGCTACTGTAAACAATATGTAATTATATATGTGTTTTCCAATGGTCTTAGGCGACCCCTGTGAAAGGGTCATTCGACCCCCAAGGGGGTCACAAGCCACAGGTTGAGAACCGCTGGACTAATAGGATTCCAACTTTAAATCTGTCTTCCCCCCCCCCCCCCCCCCTCGCAATCTCCTCTGGTGTGCGGAGAGTTTTTTCAACAGGGTGGGGTGGTTGCTACTGCCTGGAGGCTAATAGTTATTTTTAATCTCTTAAGTGGCCTCAGGGCAAGGTTCTTTTCAGTAGGATGTGTCAACTGTCTTCCCCCCAGGCAAGGCAGATGTCTATGTGGGAAAGATGTCCTCTGCTATGTGAGGGAATAACTCAGCCCAGGAAACAAAGTGTCTGCCTTCTGAGCTCCATCCCCTGAGTCACCAGTCCTGGCTTCTGCCCTCATAGCTCCAGTCCACTTCACCCTCCCTCTGCCAGAGCGCAAGGTGGGTGGCTCCACAGGGAATTTTGTGCATTGGCCCTTTAAGAGGATGTCTGAATTTTCAGCTGTTACTCTCTGGCAGACAGCACCCACTGCTTTTCACTGTCAGATGTTATGTGTGTACCTTCCTCAGTCCTAGTGTTCTCTGCTGGGGGGCCCAGCTTGGGGATTAGATCCCAGAGTTCTCAGTGGCAACCCCCACAGCTGAGATACCTCTCAGAACTCAGTTGCTATCTGTGGGCGCCCAGCCAGCCCTTTGGTGCCTCCACCCCTCCTACCAGTCTCTATGTGGTCTCCACTTTCCGTCCTCGGGTGTCAGAGTTCTCTCCAGCAAGTCTTCCGTTGATTATTCAGGAAGTTTTTCTGTATTTCAGTTGTAATTCCAGTTTGTTTCTGGGAGCATGTCTGTGCAGCATCCACTTACTCCGCTGCCACTTTTAATCTTCAGTGATGCTTGTGTTTGCACACCAGTAACTTAGGCTTTCGAAATCTTGCTTGATTGCATGATGATGATAATCACTCATGTTTGAACAAAATACTTTAGACTTAAATAACTCATTTTAAAAATGTGAGGACCAGCCCTGGCCGGGTGGATCGGTTGATTGGAGCATTGTCCCATACACCAAAAGGTTGCAGGTTCGATTTCTGGTCAGGACACATGCCTCCATTGCAGGTTCAATCCCCAGTTGGGGTGTGTATGGGAAGCAACTGATCAATGTTTCTCTCTCTAAAATAAATAAACATAACCTTGGGTGAGGATTTTTTTTAAAAATCTGAGGACCAGATGAACTAATATAGTCAACAAAATTATTCCCGGGTGAGGGAAGAGGGTCACAGGAGGTGCCGTAATTTGCCAGCTAATGCATGGCGACTACTGGCAGAACCAAGATACAAACCAGGTATGTGTCTGTTTTAAGAGGCAACTGACTTGTGCTGACTTTTTTCCTCTTTTCCTGTTTTTTTTTTCCTTTTTTTAGTACAATAGCTTCTTCTTAATGAGAATACATGAACAAAAAAAGCAAAATAAAATTGGTGTTCTTCTGCATATATGACATCAGGTGTTTCACTGGGGAGGACATATGTAGAATGTGGCGTTGAGGTGAAACTGAGCCATCTGCAATGTGTGGCACTTGCTGGCTGCCCCTTTGAAAGAGGTCCGTCTTGAAAGTGGGCATCCTGATCTTCAACTTTGAGACTGGGCCCTCTGAAGTACAAGTAAACAGAATTAAGTAATCCATTTGCTGTTTACTGTTTTCTTGAGAGATCTCACTGTTTTTTCCCTGCAAAATGAGAAATTTAGGAGAGAAGTTCTTAGGTGTGAAGTCCTTTAAATTGCCTCAGGGACAAAGGCAGGAAAACCTACTGTTCAAAGTCAATTTAGGGCCCTCAGTTGCCGTGAAATTCCTACAGCCCAAGGGTGTCCGCACCCTGTCGCTTATGCTGCTGGCAGCCTCCCCCATGCACTGCCCTCTGTAAACAGTGACAAAGTGTGGCTCTCGCTTTGCCAGAAGCTCCTAACTTGGGCACCTATATATGTAGGTTTTTGTTTTTGTTTTTGTTTTCCTTTTCCTTCAAAATTCTTCTAGTCTTGCTCTTATTTTAACCAATCTGTCTCTGTTCCTTGTTTTTTTTTTTTTTTAGGGCAAAATAATTTGTGTTGTGGCCATCGTCCTGGCATATGATACTGCACACAGTATTACTCTGGTCATACTTTCTCATCATTGCAGACACTTATTCAGACATTATTTGGACATTTATTGAAAAGGATCTAAGTGTCTCTAGACCCAGTTATGACACCAGCCAGGGAGGCAGAGTCTGCGTTCCTGCCTAACCAGTACTTCAGAGTGTGCCATCCCGGGGCTTCCCTCTCTTGAGGTTTGGATTCCTAGACAGGACCCGGGTTTCGGCGGGTGGTGAAGAGCACTAGGCCAAGAGGCTGGCACAGGGCACACCTCGCACCCATGTCTTCCCTTGCCCGCTGCGGTGGTGGCCACGCCATGGTGCACACTGGTATTCCGTCTGTGGGACTGTAGCAGTGAAGGGCAACTTTTTGAAATGCTGTTTCTATAAATTGACATTATTATAAAAGCCTATGGAAGATGAATGAGACAAGGCTGGTATAAGGTGGTGTGTCATCTTAGGAGCCATGGTCTGTTTTCTTGGAGTCTTTTAAAAGGAGTTGTGCACGCAAACCTGTTTTTTAAATATTGAAAATGTACCAGGCATGGAGGCTACCTCAGGCATCTGCATCCTGAGCTGACACATTCCACAGTAGCCAAGACAGAGGGTTGCGATGCCAGTTTCGAGTTTTTATTTTAAAGGGTAGTGCTTGCCAGCTTCGGCATGTTTTCATGTTTCCTAGTTGAATAAGTAAATCTCTCTCATTCTCCAGGTCCTCGTTTTTTACCTTCTCAGTAAATAAAACATGCTCTAGCACAGCCGTGGGCAAACTATGGCCCGCGGGCCGGATCCGGCCCGTTTGAAATGAATAAAACTAAAAAAAAAAAAGACCGTACCCTTTTATGTAATGATGTTTACTTTGAATTTATATTAGTTCACACAAACACTCCATCCATGCTTTTGTTCCAGCCCTCCGGTCCAGTTTAAGAACCCATTGTGGCCCTGGAGTCAAAAAGTTTGCCCACCCCTGCTCTAGCATCTCAGGGCCCTTTAGTGAAGTTACTATGGTTACAGTAGTGTTAGCTTTTAGCAAACACTTTGAAAGGGCTAAGGCTTTTGACAGTGGCCTTTTAAAAGCTCAAGCCATTTTCTGTTTTGAAAGAAAACTACTAACTCTTTCCATCTCAGTTTGTCATCTGTTTGTGGGGAGGAGTACAGAGTCTCACCTTCCTTGATTAAGAGGATTTCATAAGAGAACTCATGCAGTGAACGAGGTTCCGGGGTAGTGTGAGGTCTGAATGGAGGCAGGAAGCCTTGTTTTGGGTCTAGCCTCTGCACCTCCAGCTCCGCAGTTCATTCCCAGCTGCTCCGTGCGCCCACGTGAGCGTGAGCGCGAGCGTGACTGTGTGAGAAGGAAAGACAGTGACATGGAGATGTGCTTCCAGTGCCTGCTGCGCGCAGACTGCTCCTAAGCTGCTGTCGGACAGCCCGTCCTCAGGAGGCTCACTACGTGGTGAATAGTCGATACGCGAATTACTCATCGTTTTATGCACATTAAGTGTAAGGCTGCTTGTTGCTCCCAGTCCTTGTGTCTTGCAAATAAACGTAAAAGAAGTACCCGCTCAGTTTCTTACAGATCATCTGTAATGGCGACGGTTTGGTCATTAGTACATTCTGATTATACTGGCCTGTCAGCAGAGGCAGCATCACATCGCCTTACGTCCCTGCGCTGACGTGTTGGCGCGTGGGAGCCCAGCCCCAGGTGGTGTGGCTTGTGTGGGGACGTTTGAGTCTTATGTAAATATAAAGCAGCCACTGTTAAATTTCCAGGGGTTTTATTTTTAAGTTTTAAATAATTTCTAGTTAATGTAATGCTTTATGACTTAAGGAATTAAAACAAAAAACAAAGTTAGACCAATATTACTTTAAAAATGAAGGAGAACTTTCTGGGGACTAGGGCTTCTGCTTCACGCAGTCCTTTGGACAAACCCCAGAGCCGGAGAACGGGGTGGAGTGTCAGAAGGCAGCTTAGTGAGTGAGGTGCTGCTCCAAAGAGCAACGAAAACCACTGTCCAGCCGCGTCTTCAACACACCCTGTGCTGGGCGCAGCTCGGGCGCCCCTCGTGAAAGCAGCCGCAGTCGGTCGGTCGGTCAGTGGCTCTGAGGACAGTGCAGGGCGTGAACTGGGAAACTACTCTATGTCTCCGGACCCACCGTGGTGTTGCTTCTCTGTTAGCCCAGGGGGGGCTGGAGGAGTGCCTGCTCTCGTCCAGCCTCCAGCTGATGGGACTGGCTGTTGAGGGACACACCTAAAACTTTATAGTTATGAACCTCCAGTTTTTCATGGGCCCAATCCTGAGGTGTGGCCAGAAGCCCATTTCCTTTGTAAGTTAATACTTTCTAACGAAAAGATGAAACCAGAAACCTCTCTAGTCAGCCTCTTGGGGGTAAGGCATAGTAAGGCCCCACCTGAGAGCCCGCACTCACTGGAAAGCGGTAGACTGCGCCCGGAGTCTGCTTTTCCAAGCGAGGATGTGATGGCTGGTGGTAGAGACCATCTCATTCAGAGTCTGCCTCCTAAAATGTTCTGGGTGTGTGTCTCTAGGGGGAGTATAAACCAGTAGGGGTAGAAGAGAGGGTTTTGAAACTCAAAAATAATGTAGAAATTCTTCTGATTCTCCCCCTTATTTTACTGATGAGGGAACTGAGGCCTAGAAAGTAAAATAAATTTTCCCAAGATCACCAGACGACAGAACCAGGTCCAAACTCAGATCTCCACACTTTGAACCGGGAGCTTTGCTTTTCTCCCTCCTCCCACTGGACGGAGCTGGTGATGTGAGGACTCGCCTGCGGGGTCCAGGCCATGTGGACGCTGTACCTCCTCCCACTGGACGGAGCTGGTGATGTGAGGACTCGTGTGCTGGGTCCAGGCTGTGTGGACGCTGCACCTCCTCCACTGGACGGAGCTGGTGAAGTGAGGACTCGTGTGTGGGGTCCTGGCCGTGTGGACGCTGCACCTTAAACCCCAGAATTTTTATCAGAGCCTCTCTTTTACCAAAAACATAATTTGCCTAAAACGCTTGTCAAACCTTTTTTATAAAGTCTTTCCAGCTTTTCCTGGGAGGTGGCACCAACCTTTTCCCTGGCTCCCGAGTGATTGCAGAGCTAAGCTGGGAGTAACCACTGGGAAGAGCACTTTGATTCTGGACGTTTGCTATCTATCTATCTATTTATTTATTTATGTTTTTATTGAGCCTGTTATTCTGATGTGTCTGTGACAGGGCCAGATCAAACTTATTAAAACATGCAATTCAAATTTTGACAAGTTCTTTGCTCCAAAAGAAACCTTATCTTTAAGCAAACATTCTCTAGTATTCTGAGTAATGATCTCATTTTTTTAAAAAGTTAGATAAGGAAATTATGCTTTTCCTTGCTAGACAATATTATTTCACTAACTTTGAAAAGGAAGAATTTCTATGTTTCTAACCAGACTAGCAAAATCACCAGAATTGGAATAATTGTGATAGCTTCAAGGTGGATTATGATCCAAAAGTCTCTTTAATCTGCTGTCTCTCATGCATACGCCCACCCCCCTTTCTAAATCCTTGCCTCCTCCTGACATCTAATCTACTAAACAGTCTGCCCTCCCTTCCTTCTGTTGCCCATGTTTACTTTTGCTCTTCATGTGCTTACATTGCTAATCTTTGCTTCTTATGTTACATAGAACTCAGGGCAAAACCTAAAGTTCACCCTGACTCAAGCAGCCTGCCAAAGCCGGGGTTTGGCATGTACGGCGAAGCCAGGAGCACCGACCTGCCTTGGCAGGAAGAGCTGTCCTGGGGTCCGACCACAGCAAGAGGGAGGGCCGCCACGCCCACCTGGAGGAGCAGCGTCTGCATTCTGCTCTCGGGAATTCTAGAAGCCTCCCTGTGTTAGGTGCATGGGATCAGCTGCTTCGTGCTGTGGAGTTTTGTAGAAGGGAGGTCTCCTCTGGTTCGTGTGTGAGTTCCATAGATCCGAAGCCTTCCGTGTCCGCAGCAGCTCACCACACCTGATGACAGTGAGCAAGGAGAGCCTGGTGGGGAGGAGGAGCCTGCGGCAGGTCTCATGTGCACCTGGCCGCTGCTTCCTGTCTCTGTGCCCGGAGACTCCTGGGAGGCGCCCAAAGAGGGTTAGTTTGCTCCTGTTGTGACTGTTAGGGCCACTGCTGAGCCTGAATTCCAGTCTGTCCCTAAAGCCTACGCCTTCCCACCCACGGCTGCTTCCCATCTCCTGTTGACTTGGAATCGAACAAGGGACCCTTCATTTTAGGCTGATGCTCTGTCCACTGAGCCACACCAGCTAGGGCTCCTGTTGGGATCTTAAACGTCTGTTTCTGTACATCACTGTTTTCTAACTTGGATTTATCTATGAAATCATTCAGAGTCTCCTGATCCTTTTGTTTTTTCCAAGTTTAAGAGCTAAGACCCACCGTTTCCTCAGTTTCCTTTCTGGCTAGCCTGTCAGGGTGCTTGTGCTTGTCCTAAGGTGATGTCCTAAGCTACCCAGCTCAGCACGGGGTGTGCAGGAGCCGAGGAGGAAGAAGAGCACTTTATCTCCGATCACGCACCGCATGATGGAGCTCTTCCAGGACAAGCTGCCCTCTTAGACAGCATTGTAGGGAGAAGCTCACCTGAACGGAAGTCTTTGCCGAAGAACAGATCTGTGTCATCCTTTCCAGTATGTCACCTGGAAGGGGGCACTCTGGTGCAGGGCTTTCCTGAGGCTCATGTTGGTCATTGGTAGACATCTTGCCTCCTCTTTAATGGCTGGGCCGCTCCTTAGCTGGAGCATGTGGATGCAGATCAGCGAGGCATGCCGAGGGGCGACTGCCAGTTGTGAGTACTTTACAACTACATGCACGAGGAGAAAGTTAGTTCGACAGACGTTTATAATGTCCCTAATGTACAGTGGACATGGCCTGTGCTGGACGTGCGGGAGAGCACAGTGGCTGAGGTGCGTGCTGGCCCTCCCGGAGCTGCTAGTCAGGTGGCAGAGACGCTGAGCAGATGTCTAGGTGCAGGGAGTGAGGTGGCAGAGACGCCCAGCGGATGTCTAGGTGCGGCATGCAGTGTGCACACAGAGCTTCCTGCAGTTCTGCTAAAGCGAGTGGGTCCTAGGGGTGGCTAGGCCTAGCCAGGTGAAGGGCAGACATGATCCACATTCAGGGAATGTACAGGGGCTAGACGTGGGCACTGAGGTTTGGCCGGCCGGGCCTGTGCAGGGCGGGCCCTCAGCTCGGCATCACCAGGGCACAGTGGGAAGTTCAGCTAGAAGGACCAGCCAAAGCCAGGCCTCATTGGCCCGCCATGCTGATTGAAGGGCGTCGACATGGTCACCAGGGTAGTGTGTTAGAGGGATTATTGGAGTGGGCAGACCCACTCAACGTGGGCAATAGCCAGGCAGGAGGCATCCTCTGGACAGCTCTGCGCTCTGGCAGCCCCAGCTCCGGCTGGCCGCTGTGTCCCTTCAGCAAGGCCTGCTGGTACCTTCACGTGTTTCCTAGGGGTGGTCACTCGTATACTCTCTTCACCCAAGGAACAGTGACAGCAGGGCTTTTATTGTTTTGAGAGAGAGAAAGACATCGGTGTGCTGTTCTGCTTGTTTATGCAGTCATTGGTTGATTCTTGTATGTGCCTTGACTGGGATCAGACCTGCACTCTTGGGCTATCGGAACGATGTCCTAAGCTACCCAGCCAGGGTAGTCTGCATTTTTAAATCCTCCTTTTAGAGTTTTTAAAAATTGTGGCTCAGACCAATGAAATTCCTCACCAGAGGGTCGAGCGGAGGTTTGTGTGTGGTGCTGCTCTCTGAGGTTGAGAATGTGCCCACGAAAACCTGGACTCCACTTTCGTGGGGTAAAGGGGTAAAGGGGTAAAGGTCGAAAGGTCATGTGCACACCAGGGCCAAACAGCACTCTACTTTGAGGCATCTGTGTAGGAAAAGCTGCACTCCGCAGGAGATTGAGTTGTCAAGAAAAACTCACCACGGGTTTCTTTTAAATACTCTCATTTCCATGTGTCCGTAAACTAACGTGGCGCCCCGTGGATGTGACTCAGCTAATACTTGCTGACAGGGAAGCCCGCCCACTGATTTTGAGGTGCATGCAAGCCCAGTCTGCTGTGGCCAACTCACATCAGTGGCTTGCTGTGCAGGAGAGAGGCAGGCGGAGCTGGCTCTGTAGGGCCGGGAGCCTTGAGCTGGAAGAATTCCTGCAGAACACTGGAGCATCCTGCTACAGTCCTCCTACTTCCCATCCCTCACCACCCTTCTGCCCAGGCCTGGCCAACTGCAAGAAGCTCCTCAGGTAGCAGATTCCCACCACCTGGCCCCACCCGCTTCCCTGGCCTCGGCCGCCATTTCCTGGGCCTTTGCATCCTCACGCTGCCCTCTGTATGGACCACCCCACCTGCCCAGCACCCTGAGGGCAAGGCCGGGGCCCACTGTCTGCACCTCTGGCCTGAGCTCTGAGCTGGCCCCTGACACACAGGACTGAATGGATGCACACACTGAGCGCAGCTGGAAGGCAGGGAGAAGGGTGGTGAGAAAAAAATTGCTGAGGCTGTGAAAATCTTTAGAATCGTATGAGCTTTTTGAAGGTAGAACATGACTCTTAAAATCACTTCTCCGCAGTGCTTCGCAGCCAAGCCTGACCTTTTATGTGTATAGGAAGCACAGACAAGTCTTGGATGCTTTTCACACCTGTGTCCTCATACTCACACAGTATTTGCCCTTGAACCCTGCTAACCTGGGTCTCCATTTGGCTCTTTAAGGGATTAATGCATAATCCTAGGTGTATGCTTTGTGTCCATGAGCATGCTGACCAGGTGATGGTGGGGTGAGCGGGTGATCTTATTTAACGAGACACTTGCCCTTTAGTCATGCCTGAAGGAGATATCTGGTCCTCTCAGGGAAAGCCCAAAGGGTCCCCAACAAGAAAGAAATGTGACTTTGGGATTTCAGCTTCTTTAAACAGAACAAATCCTCCGGCAGACAGGAGCAGGGCAGGCCCGCCTTGCTGGGGACTGTGGAGTGGTTCTGATAGAGGGACAGGGCGGGCTGGCCCGAGGATAAATGTGCTGGATTTTCACTGTGTTTGTAAGGAAATGCATATCTCTTTACGGTTTGGTGTTTTCACATATCGTTTATGTATGTACTCCTTTTTATCAATAGTAGTTACTGTCATTTACTGACTGGCCAGATATCTCCATCCCTCCTCACATGACCTGTTTTTACAGACCAGGAGGTGGGGTTCGCCTGTGTGAATGATGGGCTAGGGTTTGCTTCCAGCTCTCTGAGCCAAGCCCCTGCCCGTCCTGTTCTCTGGGCTTTGCACTCGGCTTCTCCTATGACGGTGCCTGTGGCCCTTCGTGTGTCCCGGTGTGCCGGGGCCCCGTCAGAGGCCAGCTGCTCCTCTGCGGTGAGGTGAGCGTGTGAGCCGGACGAGCAGCTTTCCCAGGGCTGCTCGGGACCCTCCCTGCAGCTGGAACCCGCGTGCTGTGGCCACTCCGACTTCCTTCCATTTCTCTCGTTATTCCTGCTGTGGGGCCCACAGACGCGGGGAGTGTTTCTGTTCTCGGGTCCGATCTCCTCGGGCAGACTCTCAAATGTCCCTGCACCTAAGAATCTCCGAGTGCTTGACACAGCTGCGGCCCGAGCCCACAGTCTGAGGCCGCAGGTCTGGGGCCCGGGGAGGTGGCCCTCCTAAGGAGGTCGCGGCTGCTGCTGCGGTGGAGGGGTGGGGCAGGCCGCACTCGGAGAACCACTTTTCTAAGGTTTTTGCCAAAATCCACTGTACCCGCCTTCCCAGGGCCTCCATACCCCTGGGAAATTACCCTTCAAACTTCTGGAACAACATTGGCCCGAGGCAGTGACGGCAGCATTGAGCGAAGTATGTCGCTGGGCTCTGGAATTAGGAGCACAGTTCTGGCTGCTCCTGGCTGTGGCACTCACGCTTGGGGGGGACCTGTGTTTCAGGTGGTGAGAGCTGCCGAGGAAGCTGCGTCCACTCTGGCCAGCTCCATCCACCCGGAGCAGTGCATCAAAGTGCTCTGCCCCATCATCCAGACGGCCGACTACCCCATCAACCTGGCTGCCATCAAGATGCAGACCAAGGTCGTCGAGAGGATCGCCAGGGAGTCCCTGCTGCAGCTGCTGGCTGACATCATCCCGGGCCTGCTGCAGGTGGGCTGGGCGCGGTGCCTGCGGGCTGGGCGCGGGGCCTGGCTTTCCTTGCTCGCTTGAAGCGGGGCAGGTAGGGAAAGTTGGGAGGTGACCTGTTTTTAGAACCTGGGAAGCTGTGTGGTGTGGCTGCCTCACGTCTTCTCTCTCGGCTCCCAGTCTACCCTCCCCGGAGTGCAGCAAGGAGGTGTCCTGGCAGCCTGGAACTGGGCTGGAGAATGAACTCTGTTTACTGTAAACATATTTGGATCATTTTTGTTGTTGTTCATTCCTTAACAAACCCTTATTGCACATCTGTGGGCCCCAGCCCTGGGCAGGTGGGCCATGGAGTGGGAAATCAGACAGTGGTCCTTGCTCTCACCGACCCAGCAAATGTGGATTGAAACCCTCCTGAGCATGAGACGTGGAGTTAGATAGGCTCTGGGGGGAAGATGGTCTCCACTGATAGGCATCACCTCAGGGGCCGTCAGCCTGCATCGAGCGGAGATGCCGGGGCGGTGCTAAGCTACCCAGGGAGGTGCGAGCTGACAGCTGGGAACAGAGCAGGAGTGGCGGTTCCTGGCAGGTAGCAAAGAGAAAAGGGCTCATCCGGGAGGCGGTGCCGCGTGGGGTCCTGGAGAGAGAAATCAGCCACGTGTGGTGCTGCTGCTTGCTGAGCACGGGGCCTGGGTTACGCCAGGCAGAGGGGACGACAGTGCTGGGAAGTCCTGGAGTCTGTGTAGGGAACAGCAGGCAGGTCCCTCCGAGGGTGGGGTGGGGTGGGGTGTGGATGAGGCGACGGTAGGTTGAGGTCCAGCTCTAGCCGGTGCTAACTGATGTCCGGGCTCGAGAGTGTGCAGTTCTCATTTCTTTAAAGGGTTTTCACACATGAAACTTGTTTTACCACCGGAAAGTAGAAAGAAGCAAGTTATTGTCCCCCTTCGCCTCTTCCTTGTTCTGTCTCCCTCGGGGCTTGGGGACTGCTGTGGCAGTTCCTTGCAGTGGCCCCGGCGGGGCAGGTCGGCCGCAGCTCCCAGCCTCCGGGAAGCTCTCTGGATCAGGTGCAGAGCTGAGTTACACCCTGGTTGTTTTGACAAGTCCAAGGTTGAGCTCTGAGGGCACTTGTGGAAATGTTGAAATATTGACGGTGAAACGAATCTTTGATCTCGTTTCCTTTCTGTGTTCCCCTCCGACTCTGTAGGGTTATGACAACACTGAAAGTAGTGTGCGGAAGGCCAGTGTGTTCTGCTTGGTGGCAATTTATTCCGTAATCGGAGAAGAGCTGAAACCTCACCTCGCACAGCTCACGGGGAGCAAGGTATGTATCCTGTTACATGGCTGAGGCGCACCCGGGGCCCTGCCAGCAGGTCAGAACTCGCTGCCTGCAGCTCTGGACCCACGGGCTTCCTCATCGTGTGTGTTGTAGCTGGGCCTCATTTCTCCGAAAGCATTTTCCTAAAGATAAAAGTGACCAACTAGATAGCGAAGTCACGGCAAGTTACAGCGGGGTCTGTTGTAACTCTGTTTATTCCCAAAGGGAAGGTGACTTTGTTAGAAACCAGCTTGTCTTCTTTCACAGAAACGCTAAGGAGATTTGCCTGCTGGGTTAGCAGCTTGCTGGGTCAGAACTGGGTTCTCGGGGCATCCACGGTACTGATGGCCGACTCACCACGTGCCCGCCAGGTCCCAGACACCGTTCTCTGCACTTGGTGGTGTTGACTCATTTACTCAGGACAGCATCCCTGTGGCTAAGGACAGTTACCCCGCGTTTAACCTGCCCAAGAGCATACAGGGATCTTAACTCCCGAAGCCAAGATTTCAACACCCTGTGCTGCCGCTCATGTTTCCTTTAAGAGTAGCTTAGAATCGGGCAGAAAATAGGAAAAAGGACTATTGGCTACAGTGCTTATTGGTTTAAAAATAAACTCAGATCTGATGAACCTGCTACTGAGAGCAGGTAGAAACCCAAGCTCTGGCAGGAGAGGCAGGGTGGGAGGCGGGTGCCTTGGTGGTCGTCTCCGTGGGGAAGGGCCCGAGCTGCTCCAGGACTGCCTGTCGGGCGGGGCCTGGCAGCGGTGCGATTAGAAGAGCAGGAAGCTAGCGGAGCCTGACCTTGCTCCTGAGGAAAGGAGGAGTCAGCAGGTGACGCCCTGCGCTGCTCCTTCCACACAGTGGGGGCATCACAGCAGGAGTCCTGCTTTCCCAGAGTTCCCAGCAAAGCTGCCTCTGCCTGCCTTTCCAGAGCACGGCCTGTGGGCCCTCAGCACTGTTGACACTTCAGGCCACTCTGTGTGTGTGTGCTGGGGGGGAGGGGGGAGGTCCTATGTGTTGCAGGGAATTTAGCGTCCCTGGCTGCCACCTATAGATTCCCGTAGCACACCTCGCCCCTCAGTTGTGACTCACTAAAGTCTCTGCACACAGCCAGGTATCCCCTGGAGGACAAAACGGCCCCTGGGTGAGAACCACTCTCCTTGCAGACAGAAGTGAGCATCGAGGTGGGAGATGTGTGCATCAGGTTGTAGTGAGGGGTTGGGGACTGCTGCTCCCGATTCCATTCCAGCTTCTCCTTTCCCCTCTGCTCCCACAGCCTCCTCACTGATCCCTTTCCTGACCCCCGTCTGGAAGGACTGGGCTGGGAGTCCCAGGGAGTGCCAGGCTGGGAACCCCCTCCCCTCTTCTTGCCTCCAGCAGGGGCCTTTGGGTGGTTCCTGGCCGCAGTGAAGGCCTTGAAGACAAAGGGAGTTCGATTTATAAAATAGACAATTCATCCATAATTCACGTAGTCAGAGCTCAGTTTTGTCTGCACTTTTTACCTTCCTAATGAGGGAGCTGTGCAGTCATCTCACGTGACCCTTCTAATGAGGAGCTGAGAGTGACAGGTGTCTTCTCATCCCTGCCCTGCAGCCAGCCCTGCTGCTGCCCCCTCTCAATGGAGGCCTTGGGTCTGGAGCCCAGGTCCTGACCAGGAGCCAGGCCTTCCCACCCGCAGCTAAACTTTCTTTCTTAACCATTTCAAGTGTACGATTCACTGCCACTAAGTGCATTCATATTGTTGTACAACCGTCACTACCATCCGTCTTCAGAGCTCTTCACCTTGTAAAACTGAAGCTCTCCCTGTT
>NW_005368638.1:2201181-2205818 GCF_000412655.1 Myotis brandtii | reverse complement strand
CTATTCTACTCTCCGTCGCTATGAACTGGCTCTTCAGGTGCCTCATGTAGGTGGGATCAGGCAGTGTCTGTGTTTTTTGTTTTTTGTGACTAGCGATGTTGTAGCACATGTCAGAATTTCCTTCTTAAGGCTGAATAATATACTCCATTTGTTGCACATCTTGGGGATGCACACTTGAGTTGTTTACACCCTCGGCTATTGTGAAGAACACTGCTATGAACATGGGTGTACAAACATCTCTTCGAGTCCCTACTTTCAGTTCTTTTGGGTGTATATCCAGGACTAGAATTACCGGATCATATGATAATTGCCAAACTGTTTTCCACGGTGGCTACGCCATTTTACACGCCAACCAAAGTGTAAAGGGTTCCAATTTATCTACATCCTTGCTAACACTTGTTATTTTCTCGTTCTGATAAGTAGCCATCCTAACAACTGGGGCAAGGTGGTATATCATTGCTGTTTTGATTTGAATGTTCTTAATGATGGGTGAGTTGAGAATCTTCTTATATGCTTGTTGGCCACTTGTCTGTCTTTGAGAAATGTCTATTCAAGTCCTTTCCCTTTTTTAAATTGGATTGTTTGGATTTTGTTACTGTTAAGTTTTAGAAGTTCTCTTTAAGTTCTGGGTATTAATTCCTTGTCTGTTTATGCACAAAATTTTAAATTTTCATGAAGTTCAATTTTTTAAAAAAATTTTTGTTGCTATTCTTTTGGTGTCATATCCAAGAAATCATTCCAAATCCAGTGTTGTGAAGCTTTTTCCCTATGTTTTCTTCTAAGAGTTTTATAATTTTAGCTCTTACACACAGGTCTCTGATCCATTTTGAGTTAATTTTTGCATAGGTGTTAGGTAAGGGTCCAACTTCATTCTTTTGCTTGTAGATACTCAGTTTTCTTGATACTATTTATTGAAAAGACTACCCTCTTTTCATTGAATGGTCTTGGCACCCTTGTCAAAAATCATTTGACAACATATGTGAGGGTTTACTTCTGGGCTCTCTGTTTTGTTCCATTGGTCTATATGTCTGTCTTTATGACAGCACACTGTGGGGGGGTTTTAAAAAAATCTTTATTGTTGAGAGTATTTCAGATGTACCCCTTTTATCCCCACATTGCCCCCCTTCCCCTGGTTCCCACTCCACCTCAGGCCTTCACCACCCTGTTGTCTGTGTCCATAGGTAATGCATATATATATATAAGTTTTTTCTTTAATCGCTTCCCACTCCCCTCTGCCCCTTTCCCTTTGAGATTTGTAGTCTGTTCCATGTTTCCATAACTCTGGTTCTATTTTATTCATCACTTTATTTTGTTAATTAGATTTCTTGTTTATTTATTTTGATTTGTAGATACACTTGTTGATAGATATGTATTTATTGCCATTTTATTCATATTTTTTATCTTTTTTCTTTCTTCTCCTTCCTCTTAAAGAATACCCTTCTACATTTCTTGTAATACTTATTGGTGGTGATGAACTCCTTTAGCTTTTTCTTGTCATTAAGCTCTTTATCTGACCTTCATTTCTAAATGTGAGCTTTGCTGGGTGGAGTATTCTTGGTTGCAGGTCTTAGCTACTCATCACTTTGAATATTTCTTGCCACTCCCTTCTGGCCTGCAAAGTTTCTGTTGAGAAATCAGTTGACAGTCTTACGGGCGCTCCCTTGCAAGTAACTAACTACTTTTCTCTTGCTGCTTTTAAGATTCTCTCTTTGTCTTTTGCTCTTGGCATTTTAATTATGATGTGTCTGGGTGTGGGCCTCTTTGGGTTCCTCTTGTTTGGGACTCACTGTGCTTCCTGGACTTGTAGGTCTATTTCTTTCACCAGGTAGGGGAGTTTTCTGTCATTATTTCTTCAAATAAGTTTTCAGTATCTTTCTCTCTCTCTCTTGTCCTTCTGGCACCCCCATAATGCGAATGTTGGTATGCTTGACGTTCCCAGAGGCTCCTTACACTATTTTCATATTTTTGGATTCATTTTTCTTTTTGCACTGCTGATTGGGTGTTTTTTCCTTCCTCATATTCCAAATCGCTGATTTGATTCTCAGTATCCTCTACTTTTGATTGGCTTTAAATATTCTTCATTTCAGTTAGTGCAGTGGTCGGCAAACTGCAGCTCGCAAGCCACGTGCGGCTCTTTTGCCCCTTGAGTGTGGCTCTTCCACAAAATACCACGTGCGACATGCACGTACAGTATGATTGAAACTTTGTGGCCCATGCGCAGAAGTCGGTTTTCAGCCTGGGCGAGTCTATTTTGAAGAAGTACTCTTGATATTTGGCTCTGTTGACTAATGAGTTTGCCGACCACTGAGTTAGTGTATCCGTATTTCTCACTGGCCCTTTTTTAGGTCTTTGACATCCTCATTAAGATTATTGAGCAACTTTATAACCATTGTTTTGAAGTCTACATCCAGTAGTTTGCTTGCTTCCGTCTCATTTAGGTCTTTTTCTGGAGATTTCTTCTGTTCTTCCATCTGCGACATGTTTCTTTGTCTCCGCATTTTGGCTGCTTCCCTGTGTTTGTTTCTATGTATTAGGTAGAGCTGCTATGTCTCCTGGAGTTGGTGGAGTGGCCTTTTATGTATGTAGTAGGTGTCCTGTAGGTCCGAGTGACGGACTCCCCAGTGACCTGAGCTCCGGACACTTTAGGTGCACCCCTGTGTGGTGTGCGTAGTCTTGTTGTTAGTTGAGCCTTGATTGCTGTCGGCATAACTGGGAGGAATTGACTGTGAGGCCAATTAGCTGTGAGGAGCAGCTGCAACTACAGTGGGAGAGCTGCTGTGCAGGAGATACCATATGGAGCAGGAATTGCTTCAGTTTGGCTTTCGTGCTCCCTGAGTCTGCCCCTTAACTGTGTCGCTTGTGGATGCATAGAGTTGTGATCTGGTATGGTGAGAAGCTGTCCACTGGGTGCACTGGCTCTGGGTCCTCCTGGGAGGTGCAAAGTCAGCCACTGCCCAGGTGACCCGGCAGGAGCTACAGAGAGATCTGCAGATGACTGCTACTTGTATTGGGCTAGGACAGTGATGGTGAACCTTTTGAGCTCGGCGTGTCAGCATTTTGAAAAACACTAACTTAACTCTGGTGCCGTGTCACATATAGAAATTTTTTGATATTTGCAACCATAGTAAAACAAAGACATATTTTTGATATTTATTTTATATATTTAAATGCCATTTAACAAAGAAAAATCAACCAAAAAAATGAGTTCGCGTGTCAGAGGTGACATAGGTTCGCCATCACTGGGCTAGGAAGTGCCCAGGAGAGGCCAGGCTGTGAAGCAAGGCAGGCTGCTGCTAGTGCCGGGTCTTGGGCCTCTTATTGATAAGTATGGGGCATGCTGATGCCAGCTGCTGCTTGAGAGATTTTAGGAAAGTCTGAAGCCTGAGCCAGGTCAGGCCATTCATATGGAGAAGCTGCTGTAAACAGTTTGGGTGGGTCTGCAAATTGGGTGGGGCAGGGTCTCAGGGAATCACCAGAGCAGAGGGAACAGTGTGAGTCACACTGATGGAAGCTCAGATATGGCTGCAGGCATCTCTGCAAAGGAGCAATGGTCTCAGCATAGGAACAGTGACCCCTGTGAGCACCCCTGTGTGGGAGAACACCGCCCCTGAGTTCTTGCTCCAGTGCCAGACAATCCAGTTCCTCTCTGGATGTCCCTGAATCCCCCTGAACCATGGCCCCAGTGCTGGATCCCAGAAGGATCAAATCCCTAGTAATTCGGTGCTCCAGCACTTTTAAGAGGGACTGCCTGGGTCTCCAGCACCCTCCGTGTCAGCCACAGTACCTGCTGGTTTTTACAGCCTGAAGTTACGGGACTTCTTTTCCCAGCTCTGGAACCCCAGACAGTGTTCTGGTATGAGGTTAGGAGCCCTTGATTCTCATGGGAGGTCTTCACAGCAGAGACATCCCTCCCAATTGAAAACACGCCACAACCCTAGCCGGTTTGGCTCGGGATAGAGCCTCAGCCTTCCAGGTTTGATTCCAGTCAAGGGCACGTACCTCGGTTTCTGACTCCCAGCCTTGGTCGGGGCCATGAGGGAGGCAACCAATTGCTATTTCTCTCTGTCTCTCCCTGTCCCTTCCATTTTCTCTAAAAGTCAATGGAAAAAGTATCTTCAGGTGAGGATTTAAGATAATAATAATAGTGATAATAATAACAAAAAATAAATAAAAATAAAATAAAAACACGCCACATGTGGGGGTTGAATCATCCAATTCCATGCCTCCACCCCTCCTACCAATTTCCATGTACATTCTTCTTCTTTAGTTGTAGGACTTCCTTTCAGCCAGATTTCAGGTGGTTCCGAATGATGTTTGTACTTCATTCTAGTTGTAATTCTGCTGTGGTTGTGAGAGGCAGTGAGGACCCCTCTTTACCTACGCCCCCATCTTTGTTCTCCTTGCCACCCACAGTGTGTTTTTATTACTGAAGCTTTGTGGTAAGTTTTGAAATTGAAGCATGAGTCCTTCAGCTTTATTCTTTTTCTAGATAATTTGGCTTTGGTGTCTATTAAGATTCCGTATGAATTTATGGTTGATTTTTCATTTCTGTAAAAACCTCAGTGGGATTTTGAGAGAGATTTTATTGACTTTTTTTTTTAATTAAATCTTTATTGTTCAGATTACATTTGTTCCTC
>NW_005368638.1:2199047-2201157 GCF_000412655.1 Myotis brandtii | reverse complement strand
TTCAGGTTACATTTGTTCCTTTTTTTTTCCCCCCCCTAACTCCCCTCCTCCCAGTTCCCGCCCCACCCTCCGCCCTCACTCCCCACCCACTGTCCTCATCCCTAGGTGCACGATTTTTGTCCAGTCTCTTCCCGCATCTCCCATTCCCCTTTCCCCGCCAAGAATAGTCAGTCCATTCCCTTTCTATGTCCCTGATTCATTATAATCACCAGTTCATTCTGTACATCAGATTATTTATTCACTTGGTTCTTAGATTCACTTGTTGATAGATGCATGTTTGTTGTTCACAATTTGTATCTTTACCTTTTTCTTCTTCCTCTTCTTAAAGGATACCTTTCAGCATTTCGTATAATACTGGTTTAGTGGTGATGAACTCCTTTAGCTTTTCCTTATCTGTGAAGCTCTTTATCTGACCTTCAATTCTGAATGATAGCTTTGCTGGATAAAGTATTCTTGGTTGTAGGTTCTTGGTATTCAGCACTTTGAATATTTCTTGCCATTCCCTTCTGGCCTGCAAAGTTTCTGTTGAGAAATCAGCTGACAGTCGTATGGGTATTCCCTTGTAGGTAATTGAGTCTCTTTCTCTTGCTGCTTTTAAGATTCTCTCTTTGTCTTTTGCTCTTGGCATTTTAATTATGATGTGTCTTGGTGTGGTCCTCTTTGGATTCCTTTTGTTTGGGGTTCTCTGCGCTTCTTGGACCTGTAAGTCCATTTCTTTCACCAGGTGGGGGAAGTTTTCTGCCATTATTTCTTCAAATAGGTTTTCAATATCTTGCTGTCTCTCATCTTCTGGCACCCCTATTATTCTGATGTTTGTACGCTTGAAGCTGTCCCAGAGGCTCCTTACACTATCTTCGTATTTTCGGATTCTTTTTTCATTTTGCTTTTCCGGTTGGGTGTTTTTTGCTTCTTCGCATTTCAAATCTTTGGCTTGATTCTTGGGCTCCTCTGGTCTGCTATTGGGTGTCTGTATAATATTCTTTATTTCAGTCCGTGTATGCTTAATTTCTAGTTGTTTCTTTATCATAGCATCGAGGGTCTCATTAGTTTTCGTGAGGCTCTCCAGAAGTTTATTGCAAGCCCTCAAAATTGCGTTTTTTAGCTCTATATCCTCCATTTCTGTCATGTTTTTTTGTCTCTGCATTTTTTATGCTTTCTTGGTGCACCCCCTTGTGATCTTTGTGCGCAGTCTTGTTCTAGTTGAGCCTTGATTGTTGTAGTTAATACTAGAGGGATTTGACCACCAGGCCAACTGGCTGTCGATTTTATTGACTTTAGATAGCTTTTGGGGGTCATATTGGCATCATAACAATTGTCTTTCATTCTATGCTTATTGGGTGTCTTTTTTATTTATGTGTCTTTAATTACTTTTAGCAACATATTACAGTTTTCATTTTACAAGTCTTTCACTTCGTAGTTTTAGTTATAGTATTTTATTTCTTACTAGAGGCCCGGTGCACAAAAATTTGTGCACTCAGGGAGGTCCCTCAGCCCAGCCTATGCCCTCTTGCAGTCTGGGAGCCCTCGGAGGATGTCCGACTACTGCGGAGGCTCCTGCTACCACCACTGTGCTCACCAGCCGTGAGCCCAGCTTCTGGCTGAGCGGCGCTCCCCCTGTGGGAGCACACTGAGCACCAGGGGGCAGCTCCTACGTTGAGTGTCTGCCCCTTGGTGGTCAGTGTGCATCATAGGGACCGATTGTTCCATAATTGGTTGATTTGCATATTAGCCTTTTATTATATAGAACAAGTGGCCCAGTGCATGAAATTCGTGCACAGGGATGGGGAAGGAAAGGGGTCCCTCAGCCCGGCCTGCATTCTCTCCAATCTGGGACCCCTCAGGGATGTCCAACTGCTGGTTTAGGCCCTGTGCTATCGGGCCTAAAACGGTAGTCAGACATCCCTCTCGCAATCCAGGACTGCTGGCTCCTAACTGCACACCTGTCTTCCTGCCTGATCGCCCCTAACCACTTTGCCTGCCGGCCTGCTTGCCCCCAACTGCCCCCCCCCCCTTGTGCTGGCCTGCTCATCCCCAACTGCCCTCCCCAGCTGGCCTCATGGCCCCCAACTGTCCTCCCCTGCCGGCCTCATGGCCCCCAACTGTCCTCCCC
>NW_005368638.1:2188137-2198757 GCF_000412655.1 Myotis brandtii | reverse complement strand
TCCTGCTTGCTCCAGCTCTGTGGCTGCCAGCCGCCATCTTGGTTGGGTTAATTTGCATATAGCCGCTCTGATTGGCTGGTGGGTGTGGCTTAAGGTGTAGCAAAGGTACGGTCAATTTGCATGTTTGTATTTTATTAGTGTAGATGTTTTTAGAAATGGAGATGTTTTCTTAATTTTCTCTTCATTGTTAGTGTAAAGAAATGCAACTGGTTTTTGGTCATTGGTTTTTGTATCCTGCTACATTGCTGAATTTATTACTCTTAACTTTTTTTGTAGAATCTTATGGATTTTCTACATATAAAATCATCTGTAAACAAAGATAATTTTATTTTTCCTTTATAATGTAGATGCCTTTCATTTATTTTCCTGCCTAATTGCTCTGGCTGGAACTTATAGTTCTATATTGAGTAGAATTGGTAAAAGCAGGCATCCTTGCCTTGTTCGTAATATTAGAAAAAAGGCTTTGTCTTTACCATTGAGCATAATTTTCGCTGTGGCCTTTCATATACAGCTTTGGATATGTTGAGGTAGTTTCCTTCTATTCCTAGTTTGTTGAATATTTTCATCATGAAAATGTATTGAATTCTGTCAAATTTTTTTCTGCATCAATTGAGATAACTGTGGGGTTGTTTTTTTTTCCTTCATTCTGTTAACGTGATGTGTATGTAATATTGATCAATTTTCATATGTTGAACTATTCTTGCATTTCAGGAATTTATCCTCAGTTATGTTATATAACCTTTTTAATATGCTATCAAATACTGTTTGTTAGCCTTTTCTTGAAGATTTTTGCGTCAGTGTTCATAACTGTTCATAAGGGATCTATAATATTCTTGTAATGTCTTTATCTGGCTTTGGTATCAGGACAAATGTTAACTTCATAGCATGAGTTTGAAAGTGTTCTTTTCTCTTTAGTTTTCTGGAAATACTTGAGAAGGATTGTATTAGTTCTCTAAATGTTTTTGTAGAACATTTGAAGTAAAGCCATCTGATCTTTTCTTTGTCAGGAGATTTCTTATTACACTTTAGTGTCCTTACTAATTATAGGCCTATTTAGTCTTTCTCTTCATGTTTAGTCTTGGTAGGTTTTGTGTTTCTAGGAAATTATCCATTTCATCTAGTTATCTTAATTTGTTGGTGTACTATTGTTTATAGTATTCTCTTGTAATATTTTTGATTTCTTTAGAATCAGTAATAATGTATACACATTCACTTCTGATTTTAGTAATTTGAGTCTTTTTTTTTAAGTCAGCTTAGCTAAAGGTTTGTCAGTTTTGTTGTTGTTTTTGTTGTTGTTGAATGAATCAACTTTTGGTTTCATTGATATGTCTCTGTTTTTGTTTCATTTATCTCTGCTCTAATCTTTAGTATTTCCTTCATTCTACTAGCTTGGGGTTTAGTTTATTCTTTTTCTAGTTCCTTAAAATGTAAGATTATGTTAATGTTAAGGGATCTTTCTTTTTTAATATAAGCATTTACTGTTGTAAATATCCCTCTTTGCGCTGCTTTCAGTGCATCTCATAAGTTTTGGTATGTTGTGTTTTCATTTCATTTGTTTCAAGGTATTTTCTAATTTCCTTTGTGATTTCTTCTTTGACCCATTGGTGGTTTAAAAGTGTGTTCAATTTCTACAGATTTAGGGATTTTTTTCTTATAGTTTTCTTTTTGTTATTGATTTCTAGCTTCATTCATTGTGACCAGAGACGATACTTTGAATGATATTTATCTTTTAAAATCTGTTGAGGCCCTGGCCCGGCAGCTCAGTTGGTTAGTGTATTGTCCCGATATACCAAGGTTGTGAGTTCAGTCTCCAATCAGGGTACATACAAGAATTAACCAATGAATGCATAAATAAATGGGACAACAAGTCAATGTTTTCTCTCAAAAAAAAATCTCTTGGGATCTAATTTGTTTCTTAACATATAGTCTATCCTGGAGAATGCTCCATGTGCATTTGAAAAGAGTGTGTATTCTGTTGTTTGGTAGAATGCTCTGTGTGCTTGTTAGATCTAGTTGACTTATTGTGTTGTTCGGGCCTTTTTTTAATTTTCTTTTTCTTATTTTCTTTTTTTGAGTTCTTTCCATTATTAAGAATAGGTTATTGAAGTCTCAAACTATTGTTGTAAAACTGTTTCTCCCTTCAGGTCTGTCAGTTTTTACTTTATATATTTGATATTACGTTATTAGATGCATAAATGTTTGTAATTGTTATGTTTTTGCAGTATTGATCTTTTGTTAATATATAATTTCCTTCTTTGTCTCTTGTAACCTTTTTTGACTTAAAGTCTATTTTATCTGATATTAGTGTAGCTACCCTGTGCTCTTGGTTACTGTTTGCATGGAATATCTTTTCCATCCTTTCACTTTCAACCTATTTATTCTTTGGATCTAATGTGAATTTTTTTGTGGATAGGATATAGTTGAATCATGTTCTTTTGTCCACTCTACCAATCTCTGTCCTTTGACTGGAGAGTTTAATTCATTTATATTTACAGTAACTACTGATAAAGGAGAGACTTCTAGCATTTGGTATTTGTTTTCTATATACCATAACGCTTTTACTTCCCTCCTTTTCTGCATTACTGTCTTTTGTGTTTGTTTGCTTTTTGTACTGAAATATTTTAATTCCTGTTTCCTTCTGTGTGTATTCTATAGCTGTTTTCATTGTGCTTACCATGGGGATTGCATTTGACATTCTGAAGTTACAATAGTCCCATTTGAATTTATACCAGCTAATGAGCAAGCTTTCTGAACCCTGGCTTTTTATTTGTAAAACAGGAGACCCTGTTCTATCTACCTCGAAGGATTTTTATAAGGCATCAAAGCTCCTTGTAGATTGTTAAACATGTGCACATCATTAACTCTATTGTTGTCTTTCCGTTGTACTTACAGTTGTATTCTAGACTTGACTGGGTGGATACATTAGTGGTCTGATTTGCAAAGAAGTCTAACAGTAACTCATTGTTAACTGGCCTTACATAGAAATATCTTCTAGATAATTTTTGTTTTTTAAAAACTCTTCCATTCAGCAGGTATGTGTTAGGAACCTGCTTTCTTCACTACACTAGGCCAAGGCATGTGGGAAAAGCACAGCTCACTCTGCCCTGAAGAGCTGGGGCACAGGCTGGACCACAGGGAACCTCCATAGCAGCCCAGGAGTGAGCGGCATGTAGTGAACGCTGTGGGACAGGCTCTGATTCTAGGTTCTAGGCCAGTGGTTCCCAAACTTATTTGGCCTACTGCCCCCTTTCCAGAAAAAATATTACTCAGCGCCCCCTGGAAATTAATTTTTTTTTAATTTTAATAGCAATTAAACAGAAAGATATATGTATTAATGTTTCTACCTTTTTCATAAAATATAGTAAAGAAAGGTGTAAATTAGAAACATTGAAGTTTGAAATTATGAAACTATTTATTGAACTCAGAATAGAAAGGTAATACAAAAAAAGTTAAAACAAATGCACCTGTGGCCATCACCGCCCCCCTGGATCGCTGCAGCGCCCACTTTGGGAATCACTGTTCTAGGCCATGGGAGCAGGAGGAAAGGGACCAAACTGGGCTGGGCTGGGCAGGGCAGGGCGGGGTGAGCTGCTTAGGAGGGAAGAAGGAGCAAACAGCAGGAAGGAACAGTGTGAGCCATCGGGGAGGGGCGTTCAGAGGACACATTTGCGGAACAAGGAGCCACAGAGGGCACCTGGGGATGTTACTGCTCTTCATTTTGCAGGCGGGAAGTTGAGGCTCAGGAAGTGTTTTGTCTGCGGTCACGTAACTAGTTAGTGTGAAGCTGGTTCTCGAGCCTCAGGCCAGGGTTTCCCTGGGTCCTGGTTGGCCCAGAGGTGTCATACTGAGCCTCAGAGCCTTCAGATGGCGCTTTCATCGTAGCACGACATCATATTAAACGTTTCCACATTTAAAAGGTGGGGAATGAAAAACAAACTGGTAGGGAGTGTAAGTTACCATGGTCTAGCCCAGTGGTTCTCAGCCTTGGCTGCACATTAGAATCACCTGGGAATCTTTTTAAAATCCTGATTCCTGGCCTCATCCTCCGGAAATTCTGTTTCTTTGTTATGGGGTGAGGCCACAACATTAGTAACAAAGAAACAGAATTTCCGGAGGATGAGGCCCAGGAATCAGGATTTTAAAAAGATTCCCAGGTGATTCTAATGTGCAGCCAAGGTTGAGAACCATTGGCCTAGCCGCTGCCGGGGAAAAGAGGATAGCAAGGCAGGCGTGGGCGTGGGCAAAGGCAGCTCCAGGATGCCCGCCCAGACGCCCTGTGTGGAGAGCCCACCACACGGGTTTCAGTCTCGAGTGCGTGTGGCGGAGAGCACCTGGGGCGGGCCGGGCGGGGAGGTGGCGCCCCTGCTGGGAGCTCTGTGGCTACTGTGCCTCTTCCTCCTGGTCGTCAGAGGGCCCTTCCTCTCGCGCACCCAGCACCTCTCCAGGGGCCCTTGGAGAGCAGCCCGTGGGAGGGGCTGCTGCTGTGTGACGTGGTGTCTGGTGTCAGGGAGGTCTGTTTGCTGGAAGCAGCGAGGAGTCCACTGCTACCTGTAGCAGGAGGCGGCATGTGCCACGGGATAAAGTGCCACGGGGTAGAAGGGGAGACAGGACTGCCTCCAAGTGAGCAGCTGGGAGACCGCCGCGTGGAGGTGGCCCAGCGGGGTCTGCGACACGCAGTGCTGCGTGGGCTCAGTGGCTGAAGTGGGGGGAGGAGGTGTGACACCCTCTCACGTGGCTGAGCTACCTCATCCCTGTGGCGCCTGGGCTCTGCCCTGCTTCCCGCCAGCCAGCCCGGACGGAGCTGCTGGCTGCAGGCGCCCGTGAGGTGGGGGATCTGTCCTGCGTGTGCCGTGTCCAGGGGGCCCTGCTTTGTAGTAACCCTGGCATTCTCTCCTCCGGGTCTCTGTTCCTGGCGGGCGTGGAATGAGGCATCGACACTCGGTAACTGTTTGTGTAACGAGTTCCTCAGTGAAAGGGCGCCGGTTTTTTCCTGTTTTCCATTCCCGCCTCCTGCTAATCCAGCCCTCTCTCCCTGCAGATGAAGCTACTGAACTTGTACATCAAGAGGGCGCAGACCACGAACAGCAACAGCAGCTCCTCCTCCGACGTCTCCACGCACAGCTAATGGCAGCGCGGGTGTCCGAGCGGCAGAGCAGCCGCGGTGCCTCTCACAGACCTTCCCGCCCCCTCGTAGGCTCCCGTCAGGGCGAGGAGGCCACACATATTTATTACAATCAGTATTTGGTCCCTTCCAGCTTTTGTGTAGAATCTTACTGGCATTGAATGTAAAGGAGCAAGGCCTGTTTTGCGTCCTCACACACAACTGCAGGAGTGAAAGAGCCATGCAGTGTCCAGCGCTGAGGGCACGTGGGGCGCAGCCAACGCCCGACGGGGGAGGGAGCGCTCTGATGGACAGCGGGTGTGGCGGTCTGCGTTTCTCTTCCATCTTAGCGTCCTGCGTTCTGGCCGTGGCTGTGTAGGGCAGGTTCCCTCCCCCCACCCCAGCCGACGCCATGACACAGTTAGTTGTGCCTCTTTAAGTTGTGTTTTGAGACCTGCTAAGAATGTGAATCACGTGGCAGGATGGAGGAAAAGCTGAGGAGGGCCTCTGGCAGACCCCGGGGTGTTGCTTCTGTACCTGGGCCAAAGGCTGCTGGCCTCATGCTAGTGCTCCGCGCAGTGCCCGGTGCTGCCTCGCTGCCCGCGGCTCCCGGGAGTCTGCGGAAGCCGTCTTCAGGGGCTCCTCTCGGGCCCTGGGTCTTGGGTCGTCTGTCCCTCCTGTCCCCCCACCCCCAGCGTTTGCTTAAGCTGCGCAGTTCTAAAGCGTTCTCACTTAACCTGGGCCCGGCTCCCGCTTTCTGCCGCTGCCATCCTCAAGGACACTCCCCTCTGGCCCAGCACTCGCTTCCAACACCCTCTGCAGCTGATGCAGCGGGGTTTCCTCATCTTCTCTCCCTGCCGCCCTTTATTTATCAAACATAATACATGTCAAAGAACAGCAAGCAGGAACTTTGTAGAACCCGCAGGACTTTGCTGGCAGTGACGTTTGGAAGTGAAAAGAAAATGCTCTAAAAGATACCGGCCACCAAATGTTTGGTCAGCGCTGTGTGTGCATGCATGGTCCCACACCCCCAGGTTGGGTTTCTGTTTTTTGGTTTTATTTGGGGGGGCTTTTTCACGTTTCACTCTCTAGTGTATCATGCAAATGTACAGACTCTTTTGTTAATAATGTAGGATTTGCTAAAAAATAAAAAATAAAAGAACCCTTTTGAGTTTGCCCTAGAATAAATGACGCTTAATTCCGTGTCCTGCTTGGGGCATCTTTCTCCTCGCCCTGCTCTGGGGTGGCCTGGCCGCCCTGGCAGCGGAGCGTGGCCACGGCCAGGAAGAAGGCAGGAACCGGTCCCACCTGCCGGGCACCGCTGCGTGTCATGTGGTGGACAGGTCGCGCAGGAACACACCTGGGAGCTGCAGGAGCAGGGCCTCCCTGCCGGCCCTTCCCTCGGCCGAGTGGGGAGCGGGTGGGTGCAGAGCCTCAGACCTGCCTGTGCTGCTGGGGCCTGGTGGGGGCTCGCAGGGCTGCAGCCTGCAGGGCATGGGCCTCGGAGGAACGCCGGCCACCAGGCACCAGGGCATTTCTCTGGAGGTTTACTCTTATTTAAATATTGTTTAATATCGTGTTTCGTGGTTCATTTCAAGTGTCACTACCCATGGCTCTCAGCCTCCTTTCCCCTGTGACCTGCCGCATCCTGCCCGTTTGACATGTGACTGCAGTGATCACAGATTCCTGGGTTCAAATCCTAGCTCCCCTTTCTCCCTTGGGCAGCCATGTCACTTCCTGCCTCAGCCTTTCCATTCACAGACGGGCTAAGAACTACCGCAGGAAGGTGCAGTGGGGTCAGTAGGGTGGTGTGAGGGAGGCGGCTGCAGAGGCCCGCCGGCCCCTGCGTGGAGTGGGCTGCCAGGGAGTCCGTGCCATCTCAGGGTCATGGGCCAGGGTAGGGGTGGGGGGACAGGCCCACGTCCGGCGGTGGTCTGCGGGGGCTCTCCGTGGTCGCTCCAGGAAAACGAACATCGCTCACAGTTTTGCACTTAGTTGTGCGCTGTGGCTCTGAGCCCTGGCGACCACTGAGCAGCACCGGAGAGCAGCCCAGCAGCCGCTCGGCCTGGGGCTTCCTGGAGGCCGCCTCCCGATGGCTTCCCCTTCTCGGGTGGCTCTTCGCAGCTCAGAGCCTGCCTTCTCCCTTCTGCGCCCCAAGCAGGACACTCCAGTCATGTCACTCAACTCCAGCGATGTTTCATCTTCCTGGTCCAGGGTCCAGAGGGCCCGCCTCCAACACCACCTGTCAAACGAAGCCCGTGCTTCTGTCACCTCCCCGCCCCACAGTTACGTCTGACACGGTGGTGGGATACAAGGTGTGGTGGTCAGGGCCTTGGTCCCCAGGGACACCTTGGCCCTGGGGGTCTCCTCACTCCAGGGGCTGCCCTCCTGAGGCCCCGCCTTCTCTTGATGCCTTGGCTGCAGCCTCCGGTGGAACTGGTGACTGAAGCAGGTAAGCAGTCGGTAACGGTTCCCACGTCTGTCGTCTGTTACTGTGTTTCTTCTGTAATCACCACGTCTTCTTGGTGCAAGCCTGTTGGGCACTGTCATCGATGTCATTTCGGTCCCTTGCTGCCAGGAAGCTGGGGCGCCGGCATATTTTAAATTACTCCGAGTTTCCACTCAGCGGGAGAGGCCACAGACCCCCGCAGCTGCTCTGGACGCCCCGGATCATTGATGGGCGGGCGGTTGACAGGCGGCCTTGAGGAGGCACTCAGACGTGAGAGCGCTTGCCTGGGTGCACATCAGCTGAGCTGCGAGGAAGGATGTGCTGCCATGCTGTCTCCAGGCGAGGCCCAGGCCCAGGGGGATACCCAGCTGGTCCCATGGGGCTGGGCGGGAGCTCAAGTCCTGTCTCTCTCTAGCAGCTGTCTTCCCTGCCTCCCAGCTCCCACCCTTCGAACATCTTCCCTGAAATTACAGTGGCCACGCCAGAATCTTCTGGAGGGCTTGTGAGGCAGCAGCTGCCTTCCCCCCCCCGGCCCATCCCCCCCAGTGCTGCTGATGCTGGAGGGCTCAGGGCCTGGAAATGTGCATTTCCAACAAGTCTTGGGGGATGCAGGTGCTGCTGGCCTGGCACCAGCGTTTGAGAACCACTGCAGGGCATTTTCCTTAAAACACAGCAGGGTGTGGTCCCGGGCCTTGGACCATCCTTGAGACAAGCTGCTGCAGAAAACAGCTCTGGGCTTCAGGGGATGTCACCAGACCATCACTGGCGTTAGGGGAGTCGGTGGTGACTAAGCATCTAGACTAGGACTGTGGGAGGGAAATGGGGTGCCATTAGCGGAGGGCAAACAGGACCCCACCTCCCCTGGTACAAAGCTCCGCTTGGCTGCCCTGTTTCCTCCAATACTTATTAACTCCCACTGCAGGGCTCGAGGCAAGAACGGACAAAGGTCATGTGAATGAGCATCTAATCTTAGATTATGTATTTAAAACACATTAAACTGCTCCCACACCAGTGCCCTCAGCCCTGGGCCTGCTGCCAGGGCTGGAGCCCGCGAGCTTGACTCCCCTGGGCTCTGGGCCGCTCGGCACAGCGTCCGGGTCAATTCCTGGCAGCTCGGAGAGGACCCTGCCTCCCTCGGCGCCCCCAGGGAAGGGGAGTGGGGGGCAGGAAGGCCCGCTGCCCCAACAGCTCCAGGTACACTCTGGGGCGCCAGGTGCTGGGCCTGGCAGGAGAAAGGCCTGCTGGGGTTTGGGAAGTCAGGGTCTTGATCCAACTCCGAGCCTTTCAGGGTCCACGACTCCAGCTAAAGGTGACCTCAGTGTCGTCCTCTGTGGCGCCCCGGGTGGGGAAGTGGGCACTGCTGGTCGAGAGTGAGGATTAGGTGCTGTGGGCAAAGCTGCTGACAGGTCTCGGGGCCCCCACGGATGTCCGCTGTTATAGTCCGCATCACGGAAATTGCTATTATCGAGGCACCTGCCCCAGTTGATGACATAGATGATGCTCAGTAAGTGTTTGGACAAACAAATGAAAGAATGAATGTGTCAGCCCCTCAAAACCCAGCTTTCAAACCCATAATCGACAGGACCCTCAGCAGCATGACGCACCAGGTGAACGGCGTGGAGTGTGACTAATGTGAGTGGGTGACTCGCGGAAGTTTCCAGGCACAGGACGGGGGAGGAGCGATGAATTTGTACCATTTTAGGACGGTGGCTGAGTTCCTTTTATGACTGGCAGAGGCATTCACAAGGAATAACCTGAACTGTTGCACTTCCGTTGATGAACTAAGAGGTTGCGTTTGGCTCACATGGCTGACACGGTTTGTCTGCACAGGGAATTCCCACGCTCACCTCACGTGATGATGTCGCGGTTTGGGTGGTGGGCTCAGGGGTGTTTGTGTATTTTTGTGGCTCATCTGACACACACGTTACACAGCAGGTCTTCGGACAGCACTGTCCCCTTCAGCATGGACTTGTACGGTTCCTGAGACGCTAAGAACTTAATCTTTTTATATCAAGTAGCCGGCGGTTACATCGGTTTTGTTTTACGTTGTTTCAAAGTTGCAGAACCTATTGACAAGGTTAAGGGCTGACTTACTGCGTAAGGGAGGACTTGCTTTTTGCATCATCAAATTTCATAATTTAGCAACAAAAACGTGTGCGGACACTACGTTATAAGGTGATTTAGATGAGTCTCCGTCAATTCTTTGGTTAGCATAGAGTAGACACAGCCGCTGCCCCACCCCCCCACACACACACACACCCGACTTTTAAACTTCTGTGGGAAATGTGTCGACTCCGGAGAGTACACCTGCAGACCAGTGTCCTGCAGGCCTGGGTCGGAGGGAGGCCTCGGGCACAGCGCGCCGTCGGGGGGAACTTAATCTTTTTATATCAAGTAGCCGGCGGTTACATCGGTTTTGTTTTACGTTGTTTCAAAGTTGCAGAACCTATTGACAAGGTTAAGGGCTGACTTACTGCGTAAGGGAGGACTTGCTTTTTGCATCATCAAATTTCATAATTTAGCAACAAAAACGTGTGCGGACACTACGTTATAAGGTGATTTAGATGAGTCTCCGTCAATTCTTTGGTTAGCATAGAGTAGACACAGCCGCTGCCCCACCCCCCCACACACACACACACCCGACTTTTAAACTTCTGTGGGAAATGTGTCGACTCCGGAGAGTACACCTGCAGACCAGTGTCCTGCAGGCCTGGGTCGGAGGGAGGCCTCGGGCACAGCGCGCCGTCGGGGGGATGGACACCCTCCTGCCTCTCAGCCCCTCAGTCCCCTGGCTGCTCCCGCTCAGTCCACGCCTCCCCACCCAGTGCTGCCCCCTATCTTCCGAAAGGAGAAACGATGCGGATGTTGTTCAGATGGTTGATCAGAGCCCTGCTTGTTCAGCTGAGTCTGGGGTCCCTTATACTGTGTGAGACCTTCTCCAAAAGGATGAAAAGAGGCCCCAAAAGGGAGGCACCCGGGGGGACGGCCACTCTGGAGCGTCAGGTTGCCCAGGAGAGATGTTGGCTGAGGCAGGGCCGCTCCTCTCCCAGGCCTCCCACAGGCCCCGCCA
>NW_005368638.1:2149394-2187979 GCF_000412655.1 Myotis brandtii | reverse complement strand
CCCAGGAGCCCAGCCCCCTCTCCGCCCCCTTCCCCCAGCTGCTTCCGCTCAGCCAGCTTCTACCAAGGGGGTTTACTATCCACGATGGGAAATAGCTTTAGCTGAGGACATGTTGGGGTGACATGTGGTTCTTGAGGGGCAGCTCAGGCATAGATTCCAGCTTGTCCCAGTGTCATGGCTGCCAAACAGCAGGTGTCCCCTTCCCCGGGGAGACCTCCTGTCTGCTGCTGTGCCTGGGTGAGCGGCCCACTGGGCCCAGCTCTCCTGAAGGCAGTGTGGCTCCCCACTCTCTGTAAGAGCCCTTCTGCATTAACTAACTACAGTGGGTTCCCTCACGTGTAATCAAAACCCTGAGCAGCGGCAGCAAACAACTCAGAGCATCCCGGATGCCCTGGCCGTGTGGCTCAGCGGGTTGGTCATCACCCAGTGCACCGAAGGGCTGCCGGTTCCATTCCTAAGCAAATGCCCGGTTGTGGACTCCATCCCTGGTCCAGGATGCTCCAGGCAGAGAGGAAGGAACCCAAATGTTAGTGGTTATTGCAGGAAGGAATTGAGATGGTAAATGAAGGAAAGTCTAAATAATTCTGACTGTAAAAAAACAGTAATAATGTCCTATGGGGTTTAAAATGTATATGAAATTAAAGCCCACCACAACAATAACATGTAAGTAAAAGGCAAATTAAAGAGGGGAATGAAGTTCAAGTGTTCTAAGGAAGAGAATAGAAGTACTGATTAACATTTGGATTTGAAAAGTCAAGGATGCATTTAGAAACTGTAGGGAAAACTTAAGAATAAAATTAAAACAGAGTTAAGGTGTAACTTCCAAACTAATAAAAGGGAAAAACTGTGTAATAACCCGAAAGAAGAAGAAAAAATAGGAAAGGAAATATTGCAGGCGGGACAAATGGAAAGCATATAGTAAGATGTTAGATTTAAGCCAACATATAACCAATTACATTAAATACAAATAAACATAAAACTCCAGTTAAATTTAAAAAAAAATTTAGACTGGATTTAAAAACAACTGTATGCTGTTCCCAAGATGCATATCTATACCTAAGGATGTAGGTAAGTTGAAAACAGGTCAGAAAAAGATATACCACACAAGCCCTATATTGTCAAATGCACTTTATAATAACCCAATGCACAAGGAAGAAATTACAATCTAAATGAGAAAATTAAAACATTACATAGAGAAATGTGTGGAATGCAGCTAAAGCCAAGCTTAGAGGGGAATTTTAGCCTTGGATGCATATGTTGGATAAAAGGAAAAGCTGAACATTTATAACAACCATTTATCTCAAGAAGGTATAAAAAGAAAATCACAAAGGATAAACACAAAGTAGAATGGAAATAATATAATGCAGAAATCAAATAAAAAGGCATATAATAGGGAGGATAGATAAGCTTTTTTGCTGATTATTTGGAAATACTAATACACTGCAAATAACACTCAAAATCAATAAACCATTGGCAAGGTTGAGATAAAAGGAAAAGGCACAAATTATCAATATCAGAATAAAAAGAGGAACATTGTCAGAGAGACCATACATGTTAAAAAGATAGTCAGGAGCAAGAGAAAACACATGTGGATCCTCACACCACATACAAAAATTAACTCAAAATGGATCGAAGAGCGAAATGTGAGAGATAAAACTACAAACACTTAGAAAAAAACAGATGTTAAATCTTTCTGACCTCATATTAGGCAATATGACACCAAAAGAACAAGCAACAAATGAAGAAATAGACAAATTGGACTTCACCAAAATTTAAAACTTAACATTTGTTATGCTTCAAAAAAAAATCCTCAAGAAAGTAAAACAACCACACACAGGATGAGAGAAAATATTTTCAAAATTGTGTATCTGATCAGGGACTTATATTCAGAATGTATAAAGAACTCTTGTAAGTCAACAATAAAAGACAAATAACCCAACTTAAAAATGGGCAAAGAATCTGAATAGCTCTACCTTTCTCAAAAAATAGGAAATCTAATGGCCAACAATCACATGAAAAATGATCACCCTCATTAGTCATTAGAGAAATGCAAATCAAACCACAGCCAGCTATGACTTCACACTCACTAAAATGGCTAGAGTCAAAACATCAGACAAGAACAATTTTGTCAAATATGTGGAGAAATTGTAACCCTCACATACTGTTGGTGGGAATGTAAATGGTAGTCACTTTGGAAAATAGGCTATGTCTCAAAAACTTAAACACAGAGTTACCATATGACCCACTAATTTCAACCTAGATATTGACCCAAGAGAATTGAAAACACATGTCCACACAATAACCTATAAAAGTTATAGCAACATTATTCATAATATCCCAAAAGTAGAAGCACAAGTGTCCATCAGCTGATGAGCAGATTAACAAACTGTAGTACATGTACATCCATACAATGAAATATTATTTGTCCATAGAAAGGAATGAAGTACTGATATATGTTACAACATAAACAAACCTTAAAAGCATGCTGAGTGAAAGAAGTCAGTCACAAAAGACCACGTATTGTGTGACTCCATCTCTATGAGATGCCCACAACAGGCACATCTATAGAGACAGGAGGCAGATTGCTAGTCGCCAGGGGCTGGAGAGATAGGAGAATAGGAGTGACTGCTACTGGTTATGGAGTTTCTTTGGGGGATAATTGACATATTCGGGAATGAAATAGTGGCGAGGGTTGTACAACTATTTGTATATACTAAAACCTACTGTTTAGTACACCTAAAAATAAAAACAAACTAAAGAGAGTATATACAATGTAACAATGTTATGCTAAAATGTAGGCAAAATGGACAAATTGTAGAAAAATACAACAATCCAAAATTGACACACACAAAAGTGTTAACCGTCATAGCTATTAAAAGTTGAGTCTGTTGCCCTAACCGGTTTGGCTCAGTGGATAGAGCGTCAGCCTGCGGACTCAAGGGTCCCAGGTTCGATTCCGATCAAGGGCATGTACCTTGGTTGCAGGCACATCCCTGGTGGGGAGTGTGCAGGAGGCAGCTGGTCGATGTTTCTCTCATCCATGTTTCTAACTCTCTGTCCCTCTCCCTTCCTCTCTGTAAGAAATCAATAAAATATATTTTAAAAAAAAAAGTTGAGTCTGTTATTTTAACCTTCATGCAAAGAAAATGGCAAGCCCGGGCTGTTAGGTTTAATGTAAGGTTTAATCTGAGATGTAAGATTTAATCTGACCAAAGCCAATAAATTGACCAAGACAAGCAGGGTAAGAGCGAAATATCGCGTTTATTTGGAAGCTCTCGGGTGAGGTCCCACGGTCTGGGGGTGCAGGCCGGGGGAGTCACACCCGCCTATGCCTGGCAGAGATTTTTTATGCTGCTGTTGGACCAATCAGGTTTATCTGAGGTAGCTTGTGGCGGGTGATTGATGAGCAGGAAGTTGGTGCAGCTGCACCCTGGCCATCTTGAGAAGTCTCCGGTGGTTATTTATTGGCCATCAGCACAACAGGATGCTCTGGTGGGTCCCAGGGTGGCAGCTATTGTCCAGCAGGATGTGGCTCGGCAGTTCTGAGTTGTTTGGCCAACTCAGCTGGTGGGATCAGGAAAGACCCTATTTTCCCAGCCCCAGACCTTACACGGGCGAGCACACCTATCTGTGTGTTTCTCCTGACACACAGGGAAGAAGAAAACGCCAATCACACAATCGAGGGAACACACCTGACCAGGCCAGAATAACCTTGATGCCATACCTGATAAGACATCCTGAGAAAGGAAAATTACAGGCCACTCACTCATTAGCATAAATGTGAAAATCCTAAACAAAGTATTAGCAAACTGAATCTTGTAATATATAATGATGGAGTGTTTACTCCAGGGTGGGTTTAATGTCAGAAAATCAGTCAATGAAATTCACCACATGAACAAAGTATAGAGGAAAAATCATGATCATCTTAGAAGATAAAGAAACTGCATATGATAAAACTCAACATCCAGACACCCATTCGTGATTGTAAACATACTTCTGAAAACTCGGAAGGAACCTTTCTGAATCTGATAACGGTTGCCTACAAAAAGCCTAGAGCAAATGTCACACTTAATGAAGAGGCGCTGAAAGCTGTCCCTCTGAGATTCGGAACAAGGCAAGGATGTGTATCGCTGCCGCCGCCACTGCAGGTCACACCAGACTGTGCAGAGATCTCAGGGCAGAAGGGCAAGAAAAAGGAGAGTAAAGTCACAATGACTAGAAAGGAAGAAATGAAAGTGTCATAATTTGTGGATGAAATGACTTTGTAAATAGAAAATCCAAAGAATTTATAGAAAAATTATTGGAATTAATAATGAGTTCAGCAAAGTTGCTGATAAGATTCAGTAAAAATAAACTTGCTATATGTCAGCAACAAATAGAAATTAAAATTTTAAATAGATACCGTTTAAAACAATAAAATTTTCTAATACCTAGAGCTAAATCTAACAAAAATATGGACAAGATATCTCTAAAGAAAACTATACAATTATTCATGAGAGAAAATGAATATTAAATGGAGATATTTGTTCATCGGAAGGTGTAGTTCTCCCCCAAGTAATCTATATATTTAATGCAATTCTAAAAAATATTCAAGTGTTTTTATGTATTTTGAAAAGCTAATTCTAAAGTGTTTATGAAAATGCAAAGGGACAAAAATAGCCAAGACACTAGAACAGCCGTGGGCAAACTACGGCCCGCGGGCCGGATCCGGCCCATTTGAAATGAATAAAACAAACAAAAAAAAGACCGTACCCTTTTATGTAATGATGTTTACTTTGAATTTATATTAGTTCACACAAACACTCCATCCATGCTTTTGTTCCGGCCCTCCGGTCCAGTTTAAGAACCCATTGTGGCCCTCGAGTCAAAAAGTTTGCCCACCCCTGCACTAGAAGAAGAAAAAACAAAAACAAGGTAGAAGGATTTGTTCTACCAGAAATAAAGAATTTTTACAAAGCTCACTAATTATGATAGTGTGGTGTTCTGCAGTAATAGACAAACAGACGAAGGGAACAAATGACGACTCAGAAATAGACCCAGGCACTTGTGACTTTTGACTTATGACGAAGGTGGCCCTGCACAGCAGTGGGAAAAGGAATTTTCAGTAAGAAGATTGGGTCAAGTAGATATAAATATGGGGAGAAAAAAAGAGAAACTTGACCCCTACCTTACACCATGCACAAAAGCTAATCCCAGGGAAATTGTTAGCTTAGACATAAAAGGAGAAACAATATATCTTTGAGAAGATCATTGAGAAGACCTTCATGACCTCAAAGTAGGGGAGATTTAAATAGGACACAAAGAACAATAATTGTAAAGGAATGAATTGATAAATGGACTCCTTACAGTAATAACTTCTAGTCACCAAAAGACTCATTAAAAGAGTGAAAGGCAAGCTAGAGAGTATGAAAATACATTTGCAATATATTTAACCCACAATGGGCTGAAAATCAAAATGTGTAAAAGAAAAACTTCCGGTAAATCAACAAGAAAAAGACCCTCTAGAAGACCAGGGGCAGTGGCTAGCGGTTTGCAAGATTAGGTGCTGAAGGGACGTTACGGATAGGGCTCAGCCCCCACAGTGCACATTGAAGCCACAGGAAACGCGTCCGCTCTCGCCCACAAGGATGAGGAAAGGAAAAGGACGAGCCCCACTGAGGCTGGAGCAATGGCGTTCTCGTGTGAACAGTTTGGAAACCCAGACAGCGCTTCTGAAGTTGAACAGGGTATATCCTACAATGCAGCCATTTCACTTCACAGAAAAGTACCAGGGCACTAGGAGGCCAAAGAATGTCCCCAGCAGCATTCTGCTTAATACTCCCCTCCCCTCTCAGAACCCCTCAACCTGTAGACAATTGAAAAATCTATGAGCAGCAGAATGGATAAGTAAACTGTGGTATATTCATGCAATGCAACACTTTGCAGCTACACAACCTGCATCTATTAAACAAAATGTCCACCAAAGGACACAGACACAAATAAAGGGTATACTTACATTTATGTAACGTTCAGCAAGAGATGGCCATAACCTATAATGTTTACTGATGAACACGTAGTCAGTGAAAGTATAAAGAAAACCAAGGGAGAGGACAAATCAAAAGAGCTTATAAAGAGCCCATCATGCACCCTGGCTGGTGTGGCTCAGTGGTTCTGTCATAGGCCCTCTCACAGACACCAGAGAAGTGGTACCGGACAGGACAGCCCCGGAGCCAGTGGGAGAGGCTGTCCCCAACCCCGTCCTTGTCTTCTCATATAAATGAATTTATAGGAGAGACCTTGACTGAGTTGTGGAAGCCAATTTATTAAAGCAAAGCATGCACCTTTATCGAAAAAGCAAAGCAAGCAAACCTATGGGTCTGGCTTATGGAGCAGAGACGGGCTCTCAGCTAACCTGAAGAGCGCGTTGGGTGGGGTCTGAGGCGTTATATGCCCTCCTGTCTATAGGTCTCAACACTCCTTTGCTGACTATTTTGGTGCAGATCAATTGTCAAGGCCCCTTTTTACTTTGTGGTGACTTTCCCAGAATTCATGAGAAGCACCTGGCAACTTTATCTCGCCCAGCCTGAGGCTGCTGGCTTCTCTGCTTAGGGAGTAAGCCTGCCCTTTTTTCCCTTTCCCCTCCCTTTCTGCCTTCTCTCATTAGGAAGTTTTTTGTTTGTTTGGTTTTAAATCATTTGCTCTTGGCTGGGGACGATAATGGTTTGTTAGTTACAAGCTGGCTGCTAATTGCCACACTGCTTGGCCTTGTTTTAACTTTCCTGCCTCAGTTTCCCTGTTCCTCCTGCCCTGCAATCCTATAACAGTTCGAGTGTCGGCCCATGCACCAAAGAGTCGTGGGTTCAATTCATGGTCAAGGGCACATACCTGGCTTACAGGTTTGATCCTCAGCCCCAGTCAGTACATATGTAGGAGGCAATAAATCAATGTCTTTTCTTTCCCCCCTCCCTCTCTCCCTTCCACTCTCTCTCTAAAAATCAATGGGAAGAATATTCTCAGGTGAGAATCAACAACAACAACATCAAAAGAGCACATCGTCCACACATATATCTGTTATGGATATTTTTAGCAATAAAATTTTATCCTGACTTGCCTTTAGTAACTATGACATAATGCAGTTGGCGCTGTGGTATTCTAACACACACACACACACACACACACGATCTCAAACAAGCAGCCAGTACCCCTTGCTCAGTGGCCCAAGGCACAGCATTAGTGGGAGCTGATCAAGGCACAGCTTGGCCTCTCATCAGTACCTCCAAGCCCAGCACAAATAGCAGCCATCTGGATATCACTTTGAGCAAGCACATGCAGTGGACGGCTCCAGACCATGTCGAAGCACCACCCAACCACCTCCACAAGGGACACACACAAGGGACAGACTCAGTGGGCACCAGAGGGGGGCGCTGCACAGCTGATGCTCCACCCTGGTTGTAGCCAGTTCTTGCAGCTAATCAACCTGGGGGTAGATCCCTCCCATTGAGGGGCCAACAGCAATCAAGCCTCAACTACAACAGGAGGGTGCACACAGCCCACACAAGGGGCAACCCTGAAGTGCCCAGCCCAGGTGAATGGCAAGGCTGCCACTGGACCCAAAAGGACACCTACTGCATTAGGCCACTCTACCAAAACCAGGAGATGTAGCAGTTCTATCTGATACATAGACATAAACACAGGAGGCTGCCACAATGAGGAGACAAAGAAAGAGGCCCCAAAAAGAACAGAACAAAACTCCAGAAAAAGAACTAAACAAAATGGAGACCAGCAATCTATTAGATGCAGAGTTCAAAACACTGTTTATAAGGACGCTCAATGAACTTCAGAGAAGAGTAGATGAACTTAGAGACAACTTCATCAGCATAAAAAAGGACTTGGAAACCATAAAAAAGAACCAGTCAGAAATGAAGAATTTGGAAGAACCAAAATGATGGCATAGGTAAACGCTGACACTCACCACCTCCAACAACCACATAAAATTCACAACTAAAATACAGAACAACCATCATTCAGAAATGCCTGAAATTTGGCTGAATGGAAGTCCTACCACTAGAGAAGTAGAGAAGAAAGCACATCGAGACTGGTGGGAGAGGCGGAGGTGTGGAAAGGGCTGGTCTGACACCCATGTGTGTTGTGTTTTTAATTGGGAAGGAAATCTCACTGTAGAGACCTCCCGTGAGAAGCAAGGGCTCCCAGCCCCACACCAGAACTCCAGCCCAGGGTTCCACAGCTGGAAAGAGAAGTCTCTGTAACTTCAGGCTGTAAAAACCAGCAGGTACTGTGGCTGACACGGAGGGTGCTGGAGACCCAGGCAGTCCCTCTTAAAAGTGCTGGAGCACCGAATTACTAGGGATTTGATCCTTCTGGGATCCAGCACTGGGGCCATGGTTCAGGGGGATTCAGGGACATCCAGAGAGGAACTGGATTGTCTGGCACTGGAGCAAGAACTCAGGGGCGGTGTTCTCCCACACAGGGGTGCTCACAGGGGTCACTGTTCCTATGCTGAGACCATTGCTCCTTTGCAGAGATGCCTGCAGCCATATCTGAGCTTCCATCAGTGTGGCTCACACTGTTCCCTCTGCTCTGGTGATTCCCTGAGACCCTGCCCCACCCAATTTGCAGACCCACCCAAACTGTTTACAGCAGCTTCTCCATATGAATGGCCTGACCTGGCTCAGGCTTCAGACTTTCCTAAAATCTCTCAAGCAGCAGCTGGCATCAGCATGCCCCATACTTATCAATAAGAGGCCCAAGACCCGGCACTAGCAGCAGCCTGCCTTGCTTCACAGCCTGGCCTCTCCTGGGCACTTCCTAGCCCAAAACAAGTAGCAGCCATCTGCAGATCTCTCTGTAGCTCCTGCCTGGTGGTCCCAGGCAGTGGCTGACTTTGCACTTCCCAGGAGGCCCTAGACCCAGTGCACCCAGTGGATAGCTTCTGACCATACCAGATCACAACTCTACATATCCACAAGTGACACACTCAAGGGGCAGACTCAGTGAGCACCAAGGCCCTACTGAAGCAAGTCCTGCTCCACAGGGGTGTCTCCTGCACAGCAGCTCTCCCACTGTAGTTGCAGCTGGTCCTCACAGCCAATTTGCCTGGAGGTCAAGTACTCCCAGTGACATCAACAGCAATCAAGGCTCAACTACAACAAGACAGTGTACACAGCCCACACAGGGGCACAACTAAAAGCTAGCATTTAGAATCAAAAGTCAGGTAAAGAGCTTCCCAGACAAGAAAAAGCTAAAGGGGTTCATCACCACCAAATGAGTATTGCATGAAATCTTGAAGTGTCTTCTGTAAGAAGAAGAAAAAAGAGATAGAAAGTATGAACAATAAAATGGGCAATACATACATATCTATCAATAATTGAATCTAAAAAATAAATAAATGAACAAGCAGAACAGAAACAGACTTAGAGATAGAACATTTTGATGGTTGCCAGTGGGAGGGAGGTTAGGGGGCTGGGGAAAAAGGTGAAGGGATTAAGAAGTACAACTTGGTAGTTACAGACTAGTCATGGGGGTGTAAAATACAGCATAGGGAATATAGTCAAGTATTCTAATAACTATGTATGGGCTTAATGGGTATGAAATGTATTGTTATGATCACTTAGTATGTTTATATAATGTGTAATCACTGGGGTGTACACCTGAAACTAATAGAATATAGTATGTAAATGTAATTGAAAAAGAAAAAATATATTAGCCATATGTATTAAATAATATCAACTATGATATTACATATACGTGTAAGAAAATATGTAGTTGTCTTTGTAAAGTGAAAACATGGATACTTTTTCTGTTTCATTATGTTTTCCAAGTTTCCTTTATTGGGTCTATATTACTTTTATAAGCAGAAATAAAATTAGCATTAATTAAAAGATACCCAGATTCAGGAAAAAAAAGAATTCTATGAAAGAGCAAGGTAGGTGAAGCAAATGTGGTGAACAGTGAACATTGTCGGCCTTAGGAAGTGGCCATATGGATATTCTACATACTTTTACTTAAAATGTTCTGTATGTTAGAAAATTTTCATAATAAAAAGTTGAAAAGGCAAAAAAAAAAAGGCTGTGAGGAAGGCTGGTCCCAGGTGGAGCTGTGGAGCCGCCCTGCAGAGGGAGATGGAACTAGGGGGCAGTGGTGAGCTTTCTATCTTCCTAGAAGCCCGTGCGCAGGAGATAGGCCCTGCAGGTCTCCACCAGAGGCTGTCTCTTGGAAATCAGGTGTGTAGACCTGCTCTTTTGTGTGTTTCCCAGGTGGCCTCCCTCTCGGTCTCATGGTGTCGGACAGGCTTTCCAGAGAGACAGCACTTCCCAGTAGGACTGGCTGCTCCGGGTGTTTGGCTGCTGCGGATGGCGAGACTCTGGTCTAGTGCCATGAGCTGAATCCGTATGTTTAAGTCTTAATTCCCAGTCCCTCAGACTGTGACTGTGTTCAGAGATGGGCTTCTAACGAGGTGGTTAAGTTAAAATGGGGTCCTGAGGGTTGGCCCTAATCCACTATGACTGGTGTCCTTACAAGGAGAGGAAATTTGGCCCCATGAAGGGTACCAGGGATGTGCGTGCACAGAAAGACCACGTGAAGATGGCGAGAAACAGCTGTCTGCAAGCCAAGGGCAGCGTTCTCAGAACAAAATCAGCCCTGCTGCTGGCCGTGCACCCTGCACCCACAGACGGCAACTGAAGTCCTGGAGAGATATCTCAGCTGTGGGAGGGTGACACTGAGAACTCTGGGATCTAACCCCGAAGCTGGACTCCCCAGCAGAGAGCACCAAACTGAGGAGGGTACCCACATAACATCTAGCTGTGAAAAGCAGTGGGGTGCTGTCTGCCAGGGAGAGACAGCTGAAAGTTCCGGCACCCTCTTGAAGGGCCAATGCACAAAAATTCCCTGTGGAGCCACCCACCTTGTGCTCTGGCAGAGGGAGGGTGAAGTGGACTGGAGCTGTGGGGATAGAGCTCAGAAGGCAGACACCCCAAGTTTCCTGGGCTGAGTCATTCCCTCACCCAGTGGAGGACATCTTTCCCACACAGACATTTGCCTTGCCTGGGGGTGGGGGGAGACAGTCGACACACCCTATTGGAAAACATCTTGCCCTGAGGCCACTTAAGAGATTAAAAATAACAATAGCCTCCAGGCAGTAACAACCACCCCACCCTGTTGAAAAAAACTCTCCCCACACCTGAGGATGATTGCCTGGGGGGCATTTAAAGTTGGAATCCTGTTAGTCTGTAGGCAGAGGCAGTCTCTGGAGGCTTTGAGTCTTTGCCTGATCCAATTATTCAGAAACATCCTTTAACACTGTCCTGCACTAGAGATTAAGAGGTGTAGGAGGATCTATCCAATACATAGTCACAAAGCCAAACAGAAAGCCAAAATGAGGAGACAAAGAAACAATCCCCAAATGAAAGAATTAGAGAATTCTCCAGAAGAAGAGATAAATGAAGCAGAGATAAGAAATTTATCTGAAACAGAGTTCAGAGTAATGACGTTAAAAATGCTCAACAGTATGAAAAAATATATAGTAACTATGAAAAAAGAATGTTCTAAGATAAAGAATGACATAACACAAATAAAGAATACATTAGAAGGAATACACAACAGGTTAGGGCAAGTTGAGTATTGAATCAGTGAATTAGAAGACAGTTGAAAATATCACTCAATCAGAGAACAAAAAAGAAAAAACAATTAAAAAATAGGAGAACAGCTTAAGGGAGCTGTGAGACAATGTAAAACATAACAATATTAGAAATCATACTATGTTAGTACAGTTTTGGTAACATTATTATACTTAAAATCCTTTTATTCCTGAAATATTAATGTTTATTGCATGTAATATTATTATATGTTAGGTAATTTTTCTTGAATAATTGGTGTTTATTGCATGTAACATTATCATATTTAAAATCGTTTTTCTTGAGATATTAATGTTTATTGCATGTAACATTAAAAAAAAAAATCAGCCCTGCCCACACCTTTGTCTCGGACTGCCGGCCTCCAGAACTGGGAGAAAATATATTTGTTGTCTACGCCCCACAGTCGGTGGTATTCGTTGGGGCAAATAAGCGGGAAGCACTGGGAAAGGTTCTCAGGTCCGGCCGTCTGGGGCCAGAGAAGGAGGAGCAGGAGCAGGACCTGGCTGGCAGATGTTCCCTCCCCATCGGTCCACGGCTTTCCCAGGGGAGCCCAGCTGCCTTCTTTGCCAAGAAGGATAAAAAGGAACAAGGCAGGAGTCCTGCCCGCAGAGTTACAGTCTTATTGAGGAGAGAGAGGGCAGGCAGTGACACAGTTGTCGTGTTCGCACCAAAAGAAAATGAAAATCCAGTTCCTCCAGGAAAAACCTCTTGTTTTGAAAGAGTTGACCTCACTGCCCACAAACAGTAGTTACTCTTTTTTTTTTAAAATAATGAAACTGCCACCATGGTCACCAGCGAGAAGGGTGTGAGTGGGTGTGTAAGAGCACTCACACCTGGCTGTGGGAGTGTGACCTGGCACAGTCTTTCTGAAGGATGAGTCAGCTTTCTGAATGAAAAGTCCTGAAGGGCAAAGCCTTTTTTTAAAAAAAAATTTTTATTGATTTTTTACAGAGAGGAAGGGAGAGGGATAGAGAGGTAGAAACATCAATGAGAGAGAAACATCGATCAGCTGCCTCTTGCACACTCCCTACTGGGGATGTGCCCGCAACCAAGGTACATGCCCTTGGCCGGAATCGAACCTGGGACCCTTCAGTCCGCAGGCCAACGCTCTATCCACTGAGCCAAACTGGTTAGGGCAAGGGCAAAGCCTTTTGACTTAGGAATTCTACTTCTAGGACAGTCCCCCAACAAAACACAGGACAAGTGTACAAGGATCATGTACAAGAATGTCATTTAAAATCGGTCTACATTATGACATGCCTGTATGATTGGTGGCTACTGGAATTCAGGTTCTACATAAACATGCAGTGATATGGGGAAATGCTTATGGCATATTAAATGACAAAAGCCATTTGCAAAAGAGTGCAAGTAATATGAACTCAATTTTATTTGGTCTCTGTTCATATATGAAATAAACATATTAAAATGCTACCACGCTTACTGCAATAGTTGTCTATTGTTGCATAACAAATTAGTGCAGATGAACAGCTCAGAGCAACTCAAATGTATTATTTAAGTTTCTGTGGTCAGGAATTCCACCTCAGTTTCTCCCAGTCCTCTGCTCAGGGTCTATAAAGCTAAAAGCAAGGTATCAGCTGGGCTGCAGTCCTCCCGGGAATGTGGGTCACCTTCCAAGCCCACATGCTTGTTGGCAGAGTTCAGTTTCTTGTGGTTGCAGGACTCACCTCCCTTCCTCTGGCCTTCATGGTGGCTGCTCACCCCGGGCTGCGCTCCTGCACTGGTCCCTGCCCAGGTCCTGCTCCCCAATGGGCAGTTTACTTCCTCGCAGCCAACAGGAGAGCGTCCGCTGCATCTTTAACTCACTCTGACCTCCTGTGCCTCAGGCGTCCAGGCCCATTTCAAAGGGCCCGGGATTAAGTTGTGTCCACCCACATGCAAGGATGGAAATCGGGGGGCCATGTTGAATTCCGTCTACCTCTCTTATACCAAATGGTAGGACTGGAGGATATAATGTTTTACAGCTAACCACCTTTCACCAGAAGAATTGTCATTAAAATATTTGCTCACTGCCCTGACCAGTTTGGCTCAGTGGATAGAGCATCAGCCTGCGGACTGAAGGGTCCCAGGTTCGATTCCGGTCAAGGGCATGTACCTTGGTTGTGGGCACATACCCAGTGGGGGGTGTGCAGGAGGCAGCTGATCGATATTTCTCTCTCATCCATGTTTCTAACTCTCTATCCCTCTCTCTTCCTCTCTGTAAAAAATCAATAATATATATATTTGCTCACTTGTTCTTTAGAGCACTGTGGGGAGGGAGGAGCTCCAGCCCAGGAAGGGCTGTCCAATGTCTGTCACCAGCACCTCCAGTCTGGCTCCCAAGTCCCTGCGTTGTCACCACCCTACAATGACTTTGGCTCAATTTCCCGGTGACATTGTGATTGATCTGAGCACTGGGGATATCCTGGGATAACCTCCCACACGGGCTCCAAGAACCACATTCCTTGAACTCCATTAATGAGTGCTTGGGGCTGCTGGTTTCTAATCTTATGTTGAGGCCCAGCATCTGATAAAGGTTTTACACATGGTAGGCATGCAGTCTGTGCTTTATGTAGCATTCTTTATGTAGCATTTGCCTGTTCATTCAACCATTTGTTGTTCATTCATTCAACCATGTTGCTTGAGTATCAGGCCCAGACAGGCCCCCGATTGTTGAGTAAATGACCACATCTGAGTCCCACCCCACTTCTCTGTGACCCAGCTAGTGCTCGAACTGGTCTCCTGCCCCCAGCAGTCCGGAGAAAAATGAGCCAAAGGGAAAAGAAGTGAAAGATGATCCTCAGGGGGACACATAAGGGCACCCGATCCAAAGAAAGGGGACAGGATGTAAATGGGGTGAAGCCCATGCACAGAGGTCATGGAAGTGCAGGTGGGGCAGGAGAGAAGTGGGAAGGGTCCTAGGCCACAGCCAAGCAGATCTGGGGGTGCAACTCATCGCAAGAGGCCTTTGTACGTGACGTATGAGCAGCTGGAGGGTGTGAAGCAGGATGGTGAGCACCCGGGGAAAGTAATAAGCCTGAGGAAACAGCTTCAGCAAGTAAAGGCATCAGGGATGAAGAAGGCCATTATATAATAATGAAGGAGTAAGTTTTTCATGGAAACATAACTATGCTTAGTGTGTATGTGCTTAACAACGAAGTGTCAAACGATGTGAGGCAAAACTGAATAGAATTGCAAGGAAAAATAGATGACTCCACTATCATAGTTGGAGACTTCGGCATTCTATCCGCAATGAACAGATCCATCAGGCAGAAAATCAATAGGGATATAGTTGAACTCAACAACACCATCAATCAACTGGCTGTAATTGACACCTATAAACTACTTCATCTAATAACGGAAGGATACACATCCTTCTCCAGCTCATATGGAACATTCAACAAGATAGACCAGCCTGGCCGGCGTGGCTCAGTGGTTGAGCGTCAACCTACAAACTAGGAGGTCATGGTTCAATTCCCAGTCAGGGCACATGGCATGGTTGCAGGCTCGATCCTCAGTGGGGGACATGCAGGAAGTAACCTATCAACATTTCCTTTCATTATTAATGTTTCTATTGCGCTCTCCCTCTCCCTTCCTCTCTAAAATCAATAAAATAATTTTTTTTAAAAAGATAGACTACTGTCTGGGCCATAAAAACACACCTTAACAAATTTAAAATAATAGAAATCATACAGTGCCTGTTCTCAGAGTACAAAGATAGTAAAATAGAAATTTATAACAGAAAAGTGAATGGAAAATATCAAAATATTTGGAGATTAAACAATACACTACTAAGTAACACATGGGTCAAAGAAGAAATCTCAAGAGAAATTTTAAAATATTTTGTACTAAATAAAAATGAAAACACAACTTATCAAAATTTGTGGGATGCCCCAAAAACAATACTTAGAAATTTGTAGCATTGAATGTATACATTAGAGTAGAAGAAAGATCTAAAATAAATAGTCTAAGTTTACACCTTAGGAAAGTAGCAAAAGAATATGAAATTAAATCCAAAGAAAGCAGAAGAAAAGAAAGAATAAGAATTAGAGGAGAAACTAAATGAAATTACAAACAGGAAATCAATAGAGAGAATCAATGAAACCAGAAGCTGGTTCTTTGATAAGATCAATAAAACCAATAGACCTCTAGCCAGGTTAAACCTAAGGGAAAAAGTGAGAGGACACAAATTACTAATATCAGAAATGAAAGAGATGTGACTATAAATCCTATGGATAGTAAGAGGATAATAAAGGAACACTATGAACAACTTTCTGCCCATAAATTTGATTATCTAGATGAAATGGGCCAATTCTTTGAAAGACACCATTTGCCAAAACTCACACAAGAAATAAAATATTTGAATAGGCTTGTCTCTATTAAAGAAATTAAATGAATAATTAATAATCTTCCAAAACAGAAAGCGCCAGGCCCAGATGAATTCACTGGTGGATTCTACCAAATATTTAAGGAAGAAATTATACCAATTCTCTACAATCTTTTTCAGAGGATAAAAGCAGAGGGAATTCTAATTCATCCTACAAGACCAGCATTACTCTAAATACCAAAACCAGACAAAGACATTACAAGAAAGAAAACTATAAACCAATATCTCTCATAAACATAAATGCAAAAATCCCCAAAATGTTAGTGAATTGAATGCAATAATGTATAAAAAGAATTATACACTATGAGGAAGTGGAATTTATTCCAAGTATGTAAGGCTGGTTCAATGTTAAAAAATCAATTAATGTAATCCATCACATCAACAGGCTAAAAAAATCATATGATCATGTCAATAGGTACAGAAAAGCATTTAACAAAATCCAACACCCATTCATGATTAAAAACTCTCAGTAAATTAGGAATAGAGGAGAACCTCCTCAACTTGATAAAGAATATCTGCAAAAAGCCTACAGCTAACCTCATACTTAACGTTCAGAAACTGAAAGCTTTCCCTCTAAGGTCATGGGCAAGGCAAAGATGTCCCCTCTCATCATTCCTTTTCAACAACATACTGGAATTTCTTGCTAATGCAATAAGACAAGAAAAGGGAAATAAGCATGTATTAATACATGTGGGCCTGAGAAATACTGCAACAATGTTGTGTGTGATAGAACAGTCTCTGTGTTCAGGTGTAAGTGCTTTGCATTTAAAGCTCATATCATCCTTCAAAGCCTCAGTGAACCACCCAGTTTTATTATCATCCCATTTCCTAGAAGAGCAAACTGAGGCACAGAAAGATGAAGTCACTTGCCCAAGAGCACATAACTAGTACATGATAGAGCTGGGACTGGAACCTAGGTCCTTCATCTTCAAAGCCTATGGGCTTAATCCCTTAACTGTTTTGTCCTCTCTTTGCCTGATCAAGCCCTACTCATTCATCCTAGGGACCTTATCCTGCATGTCCTTGACCCTTCAGGACTCTCTTTCCACCTCTCCACCCCCCGGTCCCTGTGACCAAAGCCCTCACCGCTCATTTACCATTGTCAGTTTAGTCTCTTGGGCCCATGTCCCCCAGGAGGACACCTGAGTGTCTCCAGCACTTAGTCCAAGGCCCCACATAGTAGGTGCTCAGTGAACATGCTCTGTGTCAGGGGAAAGCTGGGTGGATGGGTATGACACTCCTCGAGGTTAAATAGTTCACCCACGGCTACACAGCAAGGAAGGGGCTGAACTTGGTCTTAGTTTCAAGTCCTCAAAAAGCTGGTCCATGCTGGCCTCTGAGCCCTCTGCCTTTGGATGTGGGCCTATCCAGTGACGTGAGTGGGGTGTTGAAGTTCCCTACTATGACTGTGTTGTTGTTGATCTCTCCCTTAAAGTCCTCTAGAAGTTTTTTTAAAATATATATTTAGGAGCTCCTATATTGGATGCATATATATTTACAGGGTTGTATCCTCTTGTTGGATTGATCCTTTTAGTATTATGTAGTGACCTTTGTTGTCTCTTGTGTTGGCCTTCATTTTGAAGTCTATTTTGTCAGATATGAGTATTGCTACCCCAGCTTTTCTTTCATTTCCATTTGCCTGGAAGATTTTTTCCATCCCTTCACTCTCATCCTGTGTGAGCCTTTTGTTCTGAGGTAGGTCTCTTGCAGACAGAGTATAATTGAGTCATGTTTTTGTATCCATTCAACTTCCCTGTCTTTTGATTGGAGCATTTAATCCATTTACACTTAAGGTTATTATTGATAGGTACTTGTTTATTGCCATTTTAATTCTGTATGCCTAGGTTTCTGTCTATATATATCTTCTCATTACAGCAGTTCCTTTAGCATTTTTTGCAGTGCTGGTTTGGTGGTGATAAACTCCTTTAACCTTTTTTTTTTTTTTTTTTTTTTGGTCTGGGAAGCTCTTTATTTCACCATCTATTTTGAGTGATAGCCTTGCAGAATATAGTAATCTTGGTGTCAGATCCTGGCTTTTCATTACATTGAGTACTTCATGCCATTCCCTTCTGGCCTGTAGAGTTTCTGATGAGAAATCAGGTGTCAGTCTTATAGGAGCTCCTTTGTAGGTAACAATTTGCTTTTCTCTTACTGCCTTTAAGATTCTCTCTTTGTCTTTAATTTTAGACATTTTAATTATGATATGTCTGGGCATGAACCTGTTTGGGTTCTTCTTGCTTGGGACCCTCTGTGCCTCCTGAACTTGTGTGACTTTCTCCTTCCCCAGGTTAGGGGAGTTTTCTGCCATTACTTATTCAAACATGTTCTCTATCCTTTGCTTGCTTTCTCTATCCCTTGCTTGCTCTCTTCCCCTTTTGGCGCTCCATTATGTGAATATTGTTATGTTTCATGTTGTCCCACAGCTCCTTAAGCTGTCCTCCTATTTTTTAATTGTTTTTTCTTTTTGGTTCTCTGAGTGAGTGATTTTTTCTACCCGGTCTTCTAATTCACTGATCCTATCCTCAGCTTCCCCTAATCTGCTGTGTATCCCTTGCAAAGTGTTCTTTATTAGTGCTATGCCATTCTTTATTTGCGACTGATCATCTTGCATAGTTACTATATATTTTTTCATGTTGTTGAACATCTTTACTATCATTATTCTGAATTCTATATCAGATAAACTTCTTATCTCCCTTTCATTTATCTCTTCTTCTGGAGAATTTTCTTTTTCTTTCATTTTGTGTGTGTGTGTGTGTGTGTGTTTCCCATTTGGGCTGCCTGTTTGGGTTTGTTGTCTATGTATTAGGTAGATCTGCTTTGACTCCCAATCTCTAGTGCAGGACAATGTTGGACGCTGTTTCTGACTGGCCCTGTGTGCCTTCCTTGGGGCTTTCAGCCATCCACAGCCTAATGCTCCCTCTGCAGGGGCTGGATGCCTTTGGAAAGGACCAAAGTGTATACCAGGGTCTGCTTTTCCTAGCCCCAGGCCCTGAAGGAGAACAGGCAAAGACTCAAAGACTCCAGAGGTCCCCTTCTGCCTGCAGTCCGATTGTTATCAGCCTTGAATAGCCTCAGGCTTTCAACCACAGGGTGGGGCAAGAGTTCTTTCAACAGGTTGTGGTGACTGCCTTTCCTCCAGACCTAAACCACCTGTACAGCAAAGGTCTGTAGGAGAAAGATGTCCTCCGCAGCATGAGGGAATGACTCAGTACAGGAAATCGGGGTGGCTGCCCTCTGAGCTCCAACCTTGGACTGTCCTCACACAGCTCCAGTCCACTCTTTGTTTCCTCTGCCAGAGCCCAAGGTGAATGACTGCATACACAATTTTGTGCACTGGCCCTTTAAGAGGGTGCCTGCATTTCCAGCTGTCTCTGTCCCTGCTGCTTTTCACAGCCATGTGTTATGTGGGCACCTTTCTCAGTTCTGGTGCTCTGGGGTGGGGGGCCCAGCTCTGGGTTTAGACCCCAGAGTTCTCAGTGGGAACCCCCCGACAGCTGAGATATCTCTCCGGACCTTCAGCTGCTGTTGGAACCCAGCCAGCCTTTTCGCGCCTCTGCCCTTCCTACCAGTCTCTATGCGGTCTCTTCTTCCATGCTTGGTTAACAAAACAAGACCCTTACATATGTTGTCTACAAGAGATTCACTTAAGATCAAAAGACACACACAAATTGAAAGTAAAGGGATGGAAAAAGATATTTCATGAAAATGGAAACAAAACAAAAATCTGGAGTAGCAATACTTATACCAGACAAAATAGACTTTAAAACAAAGGCTATAACAAGAGACAAGGATGGACCCAGCAACTCCACTTCTGGGTATTTATCTGAAGAAACCCAAAATACTATATTGAAAAGACATACATCCATATGTTCATTGTAGTATTATTTACAATGGCCAAGATACGGAAGCAACCCAAGTGTCCATCAATAGATAAAGAAGAAGTGGTGCATATATGATTCAGCCATAAAAAATAATGAAATCTTGCCATCTAAAACAATATAAATGTACCTAGAGGGTATTATGCTAAGTGCATAAGTCAGACAGAGGAAGACAAATGCCCAATGACTTCATTTATATGTGGAGTCCTAAAAAACCTCCCAAAATAAACAAACAAGCAGAACAGAAGCCAGAGGTAAGGGGTTTTGCAGGGATGGGTGAAACAGATGAAGCGATTAAGAAGTACAAATTGGCAGTTACAGAATAGTCATGGGGATGTAAAGTACAGCACAAAAATATAGTCAATAATATTGTAATAACTATATATAGTATCAGATGGGTACTAGGTTTATTGGGATGATCACTTCATAAGTTATATAAATATCTAATCATGGGGTTATACACTTGAAACTAATATAATATGTATGTCAACTCTAATTTAAAAATTAAAATTTTAATAAAAAGAGGAAATTAATAGTTATTGAGTTATAAATATGAGTTTTCCCAAAGACAGGCATTATTCACTCACCAACTTTATTGAGGAATAATTGACAAATATAATTGTACATATTTATAGGGCAGAATGTGATGATATGGTATGTACTCCATACACATTGTGGAATGGTTACCAAGATCAAGATAATTTATATACTCATTACCTTAACTAGTTAAGGACATTAATTACTATTCAATGACAAGTCTTGCTAATACAAAATAAACCCCACATCAGTGGTTAGATCAGCCATGGGCAAACTACAGCCCGCGGGCCGGATCCGGCCCGTTTGAAATGAATAAAACTAAAAAAAAAAAGACCGTACCCTTTTATGTAATGATGTTTACTTTGAATTTATATTAGTTCACACAAACACTCCATCCATGCTTTTGTTCCGGCCCTCCAGTCCAGTTTAAGAACCCATTGTGGCCCTCCAGTCAAAAAGTTTGCCCACCCCTGGGTTAGATAATTCCAAAATTTACTTGAAAATAAAGCAAAGCAATAAACTGAGGGTCTAGCCTGTCAAATATTTCCAGCAGTAACATTATCTACAGAAGCACTTTGCCATTGTTTTTAAAATATATTTTTATTGATTTCAGAGAGGAAGGAAGAGTGAGAGAGAGATAGAAACAACAATGATGAGGGAGAATCATTGATCAGCTACCTCCTGCATGCCCCCTACTGGGGATTGAGCTTGCAACCCAGGCATGTGCCCTTGACCGGAAACCGGGGGGCCTTTCAGTCCATAGGCTGAGGCTCTATCCACTGAGCCAAACTGGCCAGGGCTACTTTGCCATTTTGTACCCAGCAACTCCTTCTGCAGCTGACTGGAGTTCAGGCATAATGAGACTAAGGGACACCAAGTCAAAGAGTGCTCTCCATTGCCTGTGGGGTTATCAGTGGACAGCAGGAGACCTACGGTTCCACATTGGTTGCCTTATCATATTCCAAATATGCATTTCAGGATGTGATTTTGTTTTGATGCTACTTCTCTTGAATATGCTTCCTATGGGTACAATTAACAATAATAAATGAAACTCTAGCTTTGAGAAGCTGATCCACACTATCTCATCTGAGGGATAGTATCTTGTGGAACATACTGAGGTCAGCTCACCTTCTGAGGAATTTCCTGATAAGTTTCACCCACCAACTTCTACTTACATCTCATTGGCCAGAACTTAGTCAATGTATTATCCCACCCTTTGAGGGAGCCTGAGAAATGTAGTTCTTTTGAGCTGGGCACAAACTGTTAAGCCTCAGCTACCTCAGGGCTTTTTTGAACAAGGAAGGAAAGAAATGATAGCTTAGATAGGTAATTCTAGCTTGTTGGAGCAGAAAGGAATTTGTCTCCCACAGAATTGTTAGAAGGGCTGCAGAAGCAAATCTAGGAAATATTCCCAGAAATGGCACTGCTTAATTGGTCGGCTTAACCTCAGAAACACTTTTTCTGAAGCCATACATGTCAACAAAATAATTGACTTCTGCTCAGTCTGTTTCTTCATTTTACTTCCAAATTAGAGCCTTCAGTGAGTGCATCTTATTGGTGGAAACGAGGCCACAGGTCAGCAAGGGAGTCTGGGAAATAAAGTTTAAAAAGCTCAGCCTTAAGAAGATAAAAATTGCCCAGCCAGAATGGCTCAGTTGGTTGAGCTTTGGCCCATGCATCAGGAGGTCACCAGTTCAATTCCTGGTCAGGACACATGCCTAGGTTGTGGGCGCAATCTGCAGTAGGGGGTGTGCAGGAGGCAGCCAAACAATGTTTCTCTCTCATTGATGTTTCTATTTCTCTCTCTTCCTTTCCCTTCCTCTCACTGAAATAAATAAGAACATTTTTTTTAAAAGAAGATAATTACAGTTGTGATGAGCCAGCATATTTCATGATTCCAAGACATGCAATTTGTTTTTTGCATTCCATGTTTCTAAAATCAGAATGCTTCTGACAGTTGGGGATGGCTCTTGGCCTTTGGGCAGTTTGTGATGGGGCTGACATTGTCTGCATGAAATTTCCATATTAGGTGAAGAAAGTGTCTTCACCAAATGGGGGTAGATAGAATATTAGGGACTTAGAATAAAATTCTGGAGCCAACCATGGGGCACTCTGCTTATATATATGCAGTAAGAACAATGTTCCCAATACCCCAAAAGATAGCACAGGGTACAGAACCTGCAACACAGACAACTCTGAGTTCAAAAGAGATCCAGAAGAGTTGTACATGAAACATAAAGCATTTCTAGAAATAATTTAATGATCTATGTTTGCTTATATTTTCCTTTCTAAGTATTCACAAAAGATATCAATGCCTAAATAAATATAAAGCAGATCTTTCAATATAATCAAAATGCAAATTCTAAGTGATAAGAAAACATTATGTTATAGTTTCAGTGGCAGTGTTATCTCTTATTGTGCATCTGGGCCATTGGTCTATAAAATAATGATGCATCTGGGTGTAAGGCCACTTAGGGTGTTGGCTATAGAGAGGAGTGGGCTGCACCTGAAATTACTCCCAAGCATCTGCATTAAACTAAACTGCAGACGCTTCAGGAGCCTGGGGAGTCCAATATCAAGGTGCCAGCAGATATGATGTCTGGTGCACTTGGAAAGAATGACTGCTGGAGGCAGCTGAACAGAAAATCGCTATAATAATGATTGGCAGCCAAGGCTCAGGTTGTGGTGAAAATGGAGGCTCAGGCAGCGTGAGCACCTGTACAACAGCTCATATGACATGGGTGGGATTGAGCCTCACAGTCAGCCAGCCTGAGAGGAGATTCCACCCATAAACTGGAAAACAATAATCAAGACCCAATTACAATAGGAGACCCCAAATAACCTACAAAAGGGAGACTCCTAGAGCATCCAGCTCAGGACTTCAAGGAGACAGCACCACTGGGTCCCACAGGACATTCACTACAAAAGGCCACCTAACAGAGACTGGGAGTCATAGCAGTTATATATAATACATAGAAACAAACACACAGAGATAACTAAAATGGGGAGACAAAGAAACAACCCAAAAAGAAAGAAAAAAGTAATCTCCAGAAAAAAAAAACTAAATGATATGGAGGTAAGCAATTGATCAGACATAGAGTTCAGAGTAATGGTTATATGGATGCTGAAGGAACTTGTGAGAACAACGAGGAACTTAATAGGAACTACAAAGAACTTAGTGGGAACTACATCAGCATGAAAAAGGACATAGAAACCATGAATAAGAACCAGTAGGAAATGAACACTACTACATCTGACATCAAGAATACACTTGAGCCGAAACCGGTTTGGCTCAGTGGATAGAGCGTTGGCCTGCGAACTGAAAGGTCCCAGGCTCGATTCAGGTCAAGGGCATGTACCTGGGTTGTGGGCACATCCCCAGTAGGAGGTGTGCAGAAGGCAGCTGATCGATGTTTCTATCTCATCGATGTTTCTAACTCTCTATCCCTCTCCCTTCCTCTATGTAAAAAATCAATTAAATATATTTTAAAAAAAAAGAATACACTTGAAGGAATTAAAAGCAGGTTTGATGAAGCAGAGGATTGAATCAGTGATTTGGAAGACAAGGTGGAAAAAACACTCATTTAGAGCAACACAAAGAAAAAACACTTAAAAAGCATGAGGACAGTTTAAGGCAGTGATGGCGAACCTATGACACGCATGTCAGAGGTGACACGTGAACTCATTTTTTTGGTTGATTTTTCTTTGTTAAATGGCATTTAAATATATAAAATAAATATAAAAAATATAAGTCTTTGTTTTACTATGGTTGCAAATATCAAAAAATTTCTATATGTGACACGGCACCAGAGTTAAGTTAGGGTTTTTCAAAATGCTGACACGCCGAGCTCAAAGGTTCGCCATCACTGGTTTAAGGGAACTTTGGGACAACATGAAATGGAACAACATCCACATAATAGTGATACCAGAGGGAGAAGAAAGTGAGCAAGGGCTAGAGAACTGGTTTGAAGAAATAATGACAGAAAACTTCCCTAACCAGGTCAAGGAAGAAGTCACACAAGTTCAGGAAGCACAGAGAATCCCAATCAAGATGCACACAAAGAAACCCACACCAAGACACATTATAATTAAAATAGCAAAGGTTAAAGACAAAGAGAGATTTTTAAGGGCAGCAAGAGAGAAACAGTCAGTTACCTACCTACAAGGGAGCTCCCATAAAGCTGTCAACTGATTTCTCAACAGAAATACACAGGCCAGAAGCAAATGGCATGAACTACTCAAGTAATGAAAATCAAGGATCTGAAACTAAGACTACTCTATCCAGCAAGGCTCTCATTCAAAATTGAAGGTAAAATAAAGATCTGCCCCCCCCCCCACAAGAATAGAAAGAGAGAGAGAGAAAGAGAGAGAGAGGAACAGAGCCATAAATAATAAAAATGGCAATAAAGAAGTACCTATCATTAATAATGTTAAAGGTAAATTGATTAAATGATCCAGTCAAAAGACATAGGGTAGCTGAATGGATAAGAAAACATGACCTATATACATGCTGTCTATAAGAGACCCACCTCAGAACAAAAGACTCACATAAGATGAAAATGAAGGGACGGGAAAAAATTTTCCATGCAAATACTCATATCTGAAAAAATAGACTTCAAAATATAGGCACTAAAAGAGACAAAGAAGGTCACTACATAATACTAAAGGGATCAATCTAACAGGAGGATATAACCCTGGTAAACATATATGTACCCAATATAGGAGCACCTAAATATATAAAAAAGCTCTAGGAGGAGTTTAGGGAGAGGTTGACAGCAATGCAGTCATAGTAGGGGATTTTAACACCACACTGCCATCACTGGATAGATCGTCTGGACAAAAAATCAGCCCAGATGGTGTGGTTCAGTAGTTGAGAGTCGACCTATGAACCAGAAGGTCACAGTTCAATTCATGGTCATGGCACATGCCCGGGTTGCAGGCTCAATCTCCACTGGGAGACATGCAGGAGGCAGCCAATCAATGATTTTCTCTCATCATTGATATTTCTACCTTTCTCTCCCTCTTCCTTCCTCTCTGAAATCAATAAAAATATATATATTTAAAACATCAACAAGGAAACAGCAACCTTAAATGACACACTAGGTCAGATTAATTTAATTGATATTTATAGAACACTTCATCCCAAAGCTACAGAATATACATTCTTCTCAAGTGCACATGAAACATTCTCAAAGATAGACCACATGTTAGGACACAAAACAAGTCTTAACAAACTCAAGAAGACTGAAAGCATATCAAGCATCTTTTCAGATCACAACAGCATGACACTAGAAATCAACAGCAATAAAAAACTGAAAAACACTCAAACATATAGAGGCTAAATAGCATGTTATGAAACAACGAATGGGTTACCAATGAGATAAAAAAAGAAATAAAAAATTTACTGGAAACAAATGAAAATAAACACACAACAACCCCAAATCTATGTGACACAGTGAAAGCAGTCCTGAGAGGGAAGTTCCTAGTATGACAGGCCTACCTCAGGAAACAAGAAAAAGCTCAAATAAATGATCTAATCCTACAACTAAAATAATCAGAAAGAGAATAACAAGAAAAGCCCAGAGTAAGTAGAAGAAAGGAAATAATAAAGATCAAAGCGGAAATAAATGACATAGAGATGGAAGAAACAACACAAAAGATCAATGAAACCAAGAACTGGTTCTTTGAAAAAATAAACAAAATAGATGGATCACTAGCCAGACTCATCAAGAAACAAATAGAGAGGACCTAAATAAATAAAATCAGAAATGGAAGGGGAGAAATAACAACTGACACCACAGAAATACAAAGGATTGTAATACAATACTATAAACATGTATATGCCAACAAATTGGGCAACCTGGATGAAATGGACAAATTCCTAGAAACATATGATCTTCCAAAACTCAATCAGGAAGAATCAGAAAACCCGAATAGGCCAATATTAACTAATGAAATTGAAGCAGTAATAAATAAACTCTGAATGGATTCACAGGCGAGTTTTACGAAACATTCTAAAAAGAACTATAACACCTATCCTCCTCAAACTATTCAAAAAAGTTCAAGAGGAGAGAAGACTTTCAAGTTCTTTTTACAAGGCCACCATCCTCCTAATTCCAAAATTGGATAAAGATACTACAAAGAAAGAAAATTATAGGCCAATATTCCTGATGAAAGTAAATGTTAAAAATCCTCAACAGCCCTAGCCAGTTTGGCTCAGTGGATAGAGTGTCGGCCTGCGGACCAAAAGGTTCCAGGTTCGATTCCAGTCAAGGGCATGTACCTTGGTTGCAGGCTCCTTTCTGGCCCTGGTCCTGGCCCTGGTCATGGCACATGCAGGAGGCAACCAATTGATGTGTGTTCCTCTCATATTGATGTTTCTCTCTGTCTTTTCCTCTCTCTTCCACTCTCTCTAAAAAATCAATGGAAAAATATCCTCGGGTGAGGATTAACAACAACAACAACCACAACAACAACAACAACACATCCTCAATAAAATATTAGCAAATCAAATCCAGCGATACATTACAAACATCATGCACCATGACCAAGTGAGATTTATTCTAGGGATGCACGGCTGGTATAATATTTGCAAATCAATAAATAGGATACGTCACATAAACAAAATGAAGGACGAAAATCACGATTATAACTAGATGCAGAAAAAGCATTCAACAAAATCTTACATCCTTTTTTATAAAAGCTCAGCAAAGTAAGAATAGAGGGGACCTAACTCAATATAATTAAGGCCATATATGACAAAACTACAGCCAACATCATAATCACTGGGCAAAAACTAAAAGCGTTTCCTTTAGGAGCAGGGATGTCTACTTACACCACTTTTATTCAACATAGTACTGGAAGTCCTGGCCACAGTGATCAGACAAACTGGAAAGGAGGAAGTAAAACTGTCATTGTTTTCAGATGACATAATATTGTATATAGAAAACCATTAAGACTCCACCAAAAAACTACTAGATATAATAAATGAATTTGGCAAAGTAGCAAGATACAAAATTAACATCCAGAAATCGATGGCATTTTTATACACCAAAAATGAACTCTCAGAAAGAGAAACTAAAAGAACAATTCCAATTACCATTGCAACAAAAGAAATAGGATACCTAAGAATGAACTTAACCAAGCAGGTAAAAGACCTGTTCTTGTAAAAATATGGGACATTGAAAAAAAGAAATAGAGGAAGATACAAACAAGTAGAAGCATATACTGTGTTCATTGATTGGAAGATCTAACATCATTAAAATGTCCATACTACCCAAAGCAATCTACAGATTCAATGCAATTACTATTAAAATTTCATCAGCATATTTCACAGATCTAGAACAAATATTCCAAAAATTTATGTGGAACCAAGAAAGGCCCAGAAGAGCTGCAGCAATCTTGAGAAAGAACAAAGCTGGAGGGATCACAATACCAGATATCAAACTATACTACAAAGCCATTGTAATCAAAATAGCCTGGTATAGGCACAAGAACAGGCATATAGATCAATGGAACAGAACAGAGACCCCAGAAATTGACCCACGTCATTATGGTAAATTAATATTTGACAAAGGAGGCAAGAGCATATGATGAAGTAAAGATAGTCTCTTCAATAAATGGCATTGGAAAAATTGGACAGGTACATGCAAAAAAATGAAACTAGACCACCAACTCACACCATACACAAGAATAAACTCAAAATGGATAAAAGACTTAAATGTACTAGTAAGTCATGAAACCATAAAAATCCTCACATTGCAGAATTTTCACTGACACATCTCCTAGGCCCTAGGACCTAGGGTAAGAGAAACAAGGGAAAGAAGAAACAAATGGACTACATCAAGCTAAAAAGATTTTGCGCAGCAAAAGAAACCATCAACAAAATGAAAAGGGAGCCCACTGTATGGGAGAACATATTCACCAATGATACTTCTGATAAGGGGTTAATTTTCAAAATAGATAAAGAACTCATACAACTCAACACCAGGAAGACAAACAATCCAATTAAAAAATGGGCCGAGGACCTGAATAGACACTTCTCCAAAGAGGACATACAATGGCCAAGCAACATATGAAAAAAATGCTCAACATTACTAATCATAGAAATGCAACAAATTAAAACTACAATGAGATATCACCTCACACCTGTCAGAATGGCTATCATTAACAAATCAACAAATAAGTGCTGGCAAGGATGTGGAGAAAAGGGAACCCTTGTGCATTGCTGGTGGGAATGCAGACTGGTGCAGCCACTGTGGAGAACAGTATGGCATTTCCTCAGAAAATTAAACATGGAACTGCCATTTGACCCAGTGATCTCACTTCTAGGAATATATCCCAAGAAACTAGAAACACCAATCAGAAAGGCTATATGCACCCCTACGTACATAGCAGCACAATTTACAACAGCTAAGATCCGGAAACAGCCCAAGTGCCCATCAGCAGATGAGTGAATAAAAAAGCTGTGGCACATTTACACCATGGAATACTTTGCAGCTGTAAAAGAGGAGGATCCCTTACCCTTTGAGACAGCATGCAGGGACCTGGAGAGCATTAAGCTATGCAAAATAAGCCAGTCAGAGAAACACATGATCTCACTTATATGTGGAATCTAATGAACAAAATAAACTGATGAACAAAATAGAACCAGAGATATGGATACATGGAACAGACCGACAGATCTTAGAGGGAAGGGAGAAGGCAGCGGGGTAGCAGGAAAAGATTAATCAAAGAACGCGTGCATCACCCATGGACACAGGCCATGCCATGGAAAAGGCCTGGGTGGGGCAGAAGGTGGGTAGAGTGGGGCAAAGGTGTGAAATGGGAGGCATCTGGAATACTGTCAACAATGAAAGTAAATTTAAAAAAATAATGATGCATCTTACAATTAATGGCATGTTAGGTTTGATGAGATATTCTCTGTCACAGCGTGTGGAAGGGTGTGAGGATTCTGGGTGGCCATGGCATGTCTGCTGTGAAGTAGGGCAGTGAGGAGGTGTCTCCCTGCTCCTGACCACTGGAGGTGCACGGTGGGAGCAGTGGAAATGCTGGTAAATGGGGGGCCCTGGACATGAGGGGGTGTGCCTGGTTCCACTGGGTCAGTTCTCAGGACACTCAGGCCACACAGGGCAGGGCAGGGCGCTGCCCACTGGACCAGGACTAACTCCCGAGTGATTCCAGGGAACAGGAGAGAAGCATGGCTCCCTGGGAAACCCAGGGTCCTGCAGGCAGTGAGACGAGAGCAAGGCAGTGCCTGCTGGGTGCAGAACCTGCTCTTTCCCAGGCCTTTGCAGGCTCGGGAGCCTCCCACACCCCCTGCCTCCTGGGCTCCTCACAATTCACCCACCATGGGCTGTGTGCGTGCTTCCATTTGTCCTCCTGCATCAAACCCTCGGCTCTGTGAGGATGGGGACGTGTGTGTGGTTCCCAACACATAATGCAACTCAACAAATACTTGTTAAATGAGTGAATTAATAAGCTAACAAATCAAAGGATGGGATGAGGACAGTCACCCTTAGAGAAGCCACTTGCCCCAGGTCGAGGAAGGCCTCAGCCAATCCCATGGGCAGCTCTGCAGAATTGTCCCAAACCGGGGCCTGGGAGTCAGGCCTTCACACCCAGGTCAAGCACCATTGGATGTGGGCTGTACCAGCAGAGGGGACATGGCAGCCAAGAGAAAGTTCCAGAGAGGTGCCCATATTTGGGTGTTTTGGTCTCTGTATCTTATGTTAGAACCTTTTCTCACATGCTGGATCCATGATTATCTGCTCGTATGAAGAGGGGCTAAACAGTTGATTGGTAGCTCAGAGTGTATGGGAGGGGCTTGACTGACTGTCACTGCAGGCTGATCTGGCTGGGCTCTTTGACTGGGGAGTCCCCAAGGCCAAATTCTTCAAGAAAATTCTTCCAATATCCTGCTTCAAGGGTGAAGGCTGAGAGCTGGCATTCTAGGAATGGAACTGCGTGGGAGTGAGAGCCAGGAAGGGAGAGAGTTAAATGGGACAATGAGTCAGAAGCTTAAACACCTTGGCTGTGACCCTGAGGAGGGACTCTCTGCATCTCATTCCCTGCTTTTCCTCATTTCTCTGGGGTAGCAGCCCCCCCCCCGTAAGAGGTACTACCTGTGGACTTGCTGCAGAGGCTTGAGGAAGCCCCGGTATGGACTCTTGTTCGGTCCCTGGAGGGAAGGCACTGTGACAAAGTGGCTGCGGAGCGGGTAGTAAAGCAGTTCTCATCAGAATGAGGATGTTTGACTGCCGAAAAGACTGATGGGAGGATCTCGGAGAGAGAGAAGAGAATTGGTGGAGGGCAGTAGTGGGATTTTTGGAGTGGGAGGAACTGGGGTTTGTTGGGGTCCAACCCCAGCGGGTCCAGGGGTCCCCAAAGGTGTGGACGGAGTCGGCGAAGAAGGAATGACACGGAGACAGCCTTCAGTTGATCAGCAGCCTAGCCAGGATCTCCAGCCACGAACTCTGGCCAAGTTCTGGTTAGGATCTGATGAGGATCTGATGTTTATTGTCTTGTTACATCTATATTTATACCAGCCGATTTTAATCCTGTCAATTTCTATTACAAAGGTTAGGGCGTTTCTTATCTCCATTCCAGGGAGTAAAGATTATGTAGCTTAACTACCCGCCTGGCACTTAGTTAAGGGGTTGTATCCCCTCCCTAACCTCAGGGAAAAATCCCCACCTGGGGAAACAACCTTTCTGGGAGAGGTGACCTTGGTTAAAACACATGGCACTAAGGAGAGCAAACATATTAAGAACAATATGCTATATATGCCAGGTCCCTTGAAACATATGCTGTGCAGATGTTTCTTCCCTGCAGCGACTGTGTCAAGCAGCAAGGATGGACCGGCTTCCAGCAGGGGTTCAAATCCCAGCTCTTCCACTCGTTAGTCATGTGTCTGTGGGAGGGTTGCCTGATCTCTGGCCTTCTTGGACCTCCACAGCCTTATCTGTGAAATGGGCACATCTGCTGTCTTAGATGGCCCCTGTGAGACTAGATGAGCTAGGAAAATCGCTTGGAACATGCTGAGAGCTGGTATACAGTAGTTATTTGTCAGAATACGTTCACTCTGTCCGGGCTATTTGGTGAACGATAAATGTCAATAATGCAGGTGAGCTTTGCTTTAAGAACCCCCGAGCACCCATGCCCAAATGTATCTATTTGACTATTTGGATTCTGAAGAAACATGTTTTAAAGTCTTTTCATTTTGGAATAATTTCAGCAGCACAGAAAAGTTGCCAATATAACACTGAGCCGCCCTATCCTCTTCCCCAGTCTCCTCCCTTGACAACAGCTTAGGGTACCGTGCGCATTTGTCAAAACTAAGAAACCGAGACTGTTCGATGTTAGTATGTAGACTCCAGACTTCTGTGAACCCGAAGGAACAACTCTGAGAAGCCCGTCTTTCCTGGAGAGAGCAAGTGAAGTTGTGGACGGAGAAACTGCCTCGTGGTGAGGGAGGTGACCAACATGGACCACTGGCCGGTGGGATTCAAAGAACAAAAGTGTGACTTAGCCCTGCCTGCAGGGTAGCAGGGCGATGACGAGACCCTGGCCGTCAGGAGGCCTCCGCTCACGCCGAGTCTGCCCTTTCCTCTGCGTCTTGACAAGTCCCCCTACCCACGTACCTGTTTCTTCATCTGTAACATGGGGATAATATTTCTTGCCGATGCCCTTGGCAAGATACTAGTCCCCCCTCATTCTCCCATCTTTCTCTGTAGGAAACCGCTGATTTGTACCTGGGCAAGTGCCACTGCAGGAAGGACTACATTTCCCAGCTTCCCATACATTAAGGTGAGACCAGGTGACCAGGTGCCAATCAATGGGAAGTGGACAGAAGCGGAGGGTACTCTTCCTTGAAGAGAGAAAGTGTGCCCTCGGCTCCCCTCCTTGGTGGCTGGCTAGATGCTGCCACAATGGCTGCAGCTCCAGCCGCCATTTCAGACTGTGCTGCGACATTGCACATGGAAGGGACGCCTGGCAAAGACACAAGATGTGAGAAGTTGGGCTGCTCATGCTGTAGGATACCAGGGAGGAATTAAACTAGACCTGCTCGGCCTAAGCCCTAGTAACATTCTGTGCTGGGTAATTCTTTGTGGTGGGGGTTGTCCTGTGCCACTAGATGCGGGCAGCCCCTGACCCTGCAAGTTGTGACACCAAAAATATTTCTGGAGAAAGCCATGTGCCACGCATCCTCTGGGGGCAAAGTCACCTCTGCTTGAGAATCATGCTCTAGACCAGTGGTCGGCAAACTCATTAGTCAACAGAGCCAAATATCAACAGTACAACGATTGAAATTTCTTTTGAGAGCCAAATTTTTAAAACTTAAACTATATAGGTAGGTACATTGTTATTAACTTAATTAGGGTACTCCTAAGGCTTAGGAAGAGCCACACTCAAGGGGCCAAAAAGCCGCATGTGGCTCGCGAGCCGCAGTTTGCCGACCACGGCTCTAGACCAATTCTGTCCAATAGGAACACATTACGGATGCGAGCCACATGTTTAAATTTGATTTTTTTTAGTAGTCACATTTTAAAAGGTAAAATAACCAGGTGAAATTAATTTCAATAATATACATAGGATATTTAACTCAATGTATTTATCGTGGGATCAGTATAAGCATTATTGACAGGCTGATTTTATTGTTTCAGACAAAAGCTTTGAAATCAGTGTGTATTTTGCACTTCTAACACATGTTGATTAAGACCAGCCATATTTCAGTGCTCAGTGGCCACACGTGGCTCCTGGGTGCTGTGTTGGGTGGTGTGAGCCATAGATTTAGAACTTAAGAGAGAAGTAAGCCTCTACCTCATTTAAGCCACTTTATTGGGGGTTTCTTTTACTTGCAGCAGAACGTAACCCTAACTAGCACCTGGGGTTTTTGATCACCACAGTTTTGGACATTTGAGAAGTAATTAAAAATCAGATTGATGACGTGCCACTGAGAATCTGGAGTGCTTTAGAGAAGGGGGAGCGTGCTCTGCACCCCCATGCATTGTCTCCCATAGTCCCCAACAGCTCCAAGAGCAGGGGTGTTCATTCCACAAATGGAGACTCAGCTCCAAGAGCATGGGGGGTGCTGTCATGCCCGGACCAGGTGTCCCCTCCTGGGCCAAGGCGCCCGAGCCCCTGCTGCAGGGAGCGTTGCCAGGTGACACCACCGACTGGGTCCCTCTGCAGGACTCACCCCTCAGCTGAGTCGCTCGGTCATGTGCCCTCCCCAACCTTCTCCAGGGGCAACCTTCCTCTGACCATCGCTGGTTGGTGTGGGTATATAAAGGCCTGAGTCCCTTGCCCAAATTCTGGACAATTCTAAGGGCCATCCTGGCCCCAGAGCTCCCAGAGGATCTACTGAGGTCTCACAGCCTAACTTGCCCTTCTGTGCACTCCCTTCCTCACTCCCAGACAGCTGCTGGGCCCAAGATAATCCTCAATCAATGCCATTGCACATCGCAACAAGAGGTGGCACCGTCAGCCCACTCCCCACCAGTCCACTCCTCAGAAGTCAGGGATCCCTGGCTGCCCACTGCCCCACTATTGTATCCTAGGAGGACCTCCCTCTTCCCTCCCTCTACACCTTTGTGTATGCTGTTCCTCATGCTGGGCCAACCCCTTCTTTTCTCTTTCATGTATAGAAATCCTCCCTCCCTCTGGGCTCAGGTCAAATTACCCCTGCCCTCCTCCCCCAGGAAGCCCGCCTGGGTTTTCAGCTCCAAGATCTCTGGATAGTTCTAGCGCCCTTAGTGTGCCTCTCGCAGTCTCCTTGTGGGTACCACCCAGCTCAGGAAGAGCCCAGGGGAAGTTCTGAACTCTGAAGAGTCGGATGAGGGGAGAAAGGGGCGGCTGAGGTATTTTTGGAGAATGACTCCTTTTAATTTTGTGTGTGTCTCTATGCTATTCCCAGAGAATGTTAATTATGTAAGGAGGGTGGGGGGAGATAGAAGAAGGTAAAGGGATAAATGGTAATGGAAGGAAACTTGACTTGGGGTGGTGAACACGCTATACACTACACAGATGATGTATTGTAGGAATGTACACCTGAAATCTATACACTTTTATAAACCAATGTCACTCCAATAAATTCAATAAAAATGCATTTAAAAAATCACGTAATAGACTGTACTAGTGACCTTGCTATCTGGAGCCTCTGCCAGTGTTTCACGTCAGTCACGTCAGTCAGTTCATCAAGCAGCTCCCAAGCAGCCTCTGTGAACCCGCGACAGGCGCAGGGGCCGCATTTCGGAGAGGACAGGACGCTGCCTGGGAGATTACAGAGCTGGTGGGGGCGCAGACGCGGGGAAGATCCCATCTTCCCACTGGGCCTCCGACCCCAGCTCCACAGCTGTCTGTGCATGGCCCAGGCCAGGCCGAGGCTGGGGGTGGAGGCGCCCAGGACTGAGCTCGGGATCCTGAGTCAGATGGCCTGGGTTCAAATCTTGAATCTTAGCCACCCTGCCTTGGGCAAGGCACTCCAGCCTTGGAGCCTCAGTTTCCCTCCCTGGGTACCTGGGTTACCACAGTGAGCTGGCAGGATGTGGGGGCCAGGGGATGCACTAGTTAAGTCAGGGCCCACGCTCAGCAGGCGGGAGCTTCCTTCTTCCCCTGCCCGAGGCCCTGCTGCCCCATGGGAGTCCGGGGCTGAGGTGCTGTGAAGAGGGCCTGGCAGGCCTGAGACCTGGTCTCGGAGGCTCCCTCCTTGGTACTGGGTCCGTCCCGTTGTCCTGCCTGGCACCCCATCACTCCATCTGGGTCTGCGCAACAGGAGGCTCCTCCCAGGAGGAAATTTCTGCCTGAGTCCCGAAGAGGCTTCTGCTGGGGGGTGGGGGGACCCAGGGGAAAGTGCCAGGGGCTGGGGGGAGAATTCCTCTGGGGCCGGTGGACAGGCAGGTACCTCTTCCCCATTCCCGGCCCTCTTCCTTCCCTCTGTGGCCTTGCACATTTCAGCAGCTGGCTTCCTCTTTTGAACCTCAGCTCCCCCACCTGCAAATGGGCATTCAAGCCCCACCTCCCAGGGCTACTGTGGGTGCCCAGCCGGAGCAGGTATTCCAAAAATAACAGCTGGGATGTAAGTTCCTTCCCCTTCAGGGAATCCGAGTGAGGAAAACAGATGGCTTTTCAGGATTAGACATTGTTGAGGCCCTCCACCCTCTTTCCACTTACCTCCAACCAAGCAGTCCCTCCTCGTGGGTGGGCCCTGGGCAGCGGACACCGGGGAACGGGGCACAGCCTGTCCCGGGAAGGGACATGGTATCTGGGTAGATGTGAGCTGCTTGCTACCTTCAGATGCCTGGGGGCATCCACACCTGCCTTTTCAGAAGGGGCGTCATCCACTCCAGGCCAAGCCCGTTGTACTTGATGCTGGAGCAGGGCAGCCAGGGCCCTTCTCTCCTCTCCCAGGCCACACGCAGGGCCTGCAAGGCCTCCAGCCTGTGCAGAGACTCAGAAATCCCTCTATTAATGAAATATTTCAGATGGCCTAAATATGTAAAAAGACGTTGCAATGGCTGTTCGTGTCCCTGCTGTCCCCCCTAAGAGATAATGAATGTGAATAGACCCTACAGGGAAGGACGGCGAGCTCCTCCCGAGGGAAGCCGACTGCCGTTGTGTGTGTCACCTCCTCGCCACACGTGCCAGCAGCCTGGACAGTATTTGGTGTTGTTCCGCGTGTTTCCAGCCTTCGCAGAAAGCAGTGTCACACAGTGTGCAGCCGGCAGGTGCTTTTCTTTGCTCGGCCTTGTCTGTGAGTTCAGCCAAGTAGCTCTAATCAGTCTCATGCTTGTAGAGGATTCCATTGTGTGACCAGACCACAGCTGAGGATCTAGCCTACTACTGATGGACATTCAGTTTGCCTCCAGTTTTCGCAATTATAAACAATACTGCGACAAACATATGTATGCATGCTTTTCCCTCTGAGACCCCATCCCCACTTGGGCCGTCCTTAGACTCCCGTTCACCCACCCAAACCACCCTCTCCGCGCTCTGCGCCTAGAGGAGGACGAGGACCAGGGGAGAGCGGGAGGGTGGCATGCAGGCAGGAAGGGGTCCAGACTGCCTCCCACCTCCAGTGCCTCAGAGCCACCAGACCGAGGGTGCAGAGGGGAAGAAAGGCCACGGGATTGGGCAAAGGGGACGCAGAAAACATGGGGTTTAAAACCTGAAGAATCAGCAACTGTCTTCATTTTTCATCTCGAGTCCCAGCAACAAAGATCATGGCCGGAGGCCAGACACAGGCAGCGGCAAGAGGGAAACGAGCCCCCTCCCTTCTCCCCACGGTGAGTGTCCTCCGGGTCCCGAAATGGACGTGCACCGCTCCAGCCACATCCAGTCTGTGTTGGGATGGGATTCCCGTCAGCCCAGAGGCAGAAGAGGAAGGGTGTGCACAGATGAAAGCACCGGAGGAAGTGCTCCTGGATTTTGGTCCTCAAGGGCTTCCGCGGTGACCCCTATGCGGGGAGACCCCGGGAGCCGAGCCCATCGCTCAGGCAGCCTCACTAAGAGCCCCACCCTGACCACTGCTTGGAAGGAAAGCTTACTCTCTAGCTCCCTCCCTGATGCAGCTACTACTGGGCTGAAGCGAGAATCCGCCATCCCAGAGTGCCTCCCGTCTACATGCGGTGCTTGGCACGGACCCCGAGACGAAGATTAGTGTTCAGGATGCTCATTAGGAAGTTCCCCTGAGATTAACACCTGTGCAGGGGACGAGAGGAAAACAGGGGCGGATCAGACGGAGGGAACGCCCACCCCCCAGCAATTGCAATGGGTGCATGAGGGGTCCCGGGCTAAAGCAGCCTATCTGCTGAGAAGGCCAGACGCTTTTTTAAAACATATATATTTTTATTGGTTTCAGAGAGGAAGGAAGAGGGAGAGAGATGTAAACATCAATGATGATAAAGAATCATTGATCAGCTGCTTCCTGACGCCCACACTGGGGATGGAGCAGCAACTGGACATATGCTCTGACTGGGAATCAAACTGTGACCTCCTGGTTCATAGGTAGACACTCAACCTCTGAGCCACGCCGGCCAGCCGGGCAGGGTCAGACTCTCAGTACTCGGGCCTTGATAGTGGCTCTGCGGAGCCCAGGCCGTCCCAGCAGTGCTGGGGGCGGAGGGCTGGCTGCTTAGTGCTCCCTGTGGCGAGTGCAGCAAGTCCTTCCTTGACGGGGAACTGAGCTGCACATTTTCATTGTCCTCATGGGGCAGAAGAGCAGGGGGCGGGTAGTAGTCCTTGAGAGCTACTCAGGGTAAGTGTCTTGCAGCTGTGGCTGGAGGGAGGGGAGCTGAGAGAACAGAGAGGGGAGCGGGGGATTCGGGCCCAGGTCTCCATGCGACTTCATTTCCTTTAACACGCAAGGACAGAACTTGGTGTTATGGTTGTTTGACCTCCACTTCCTCCTAACTGACCCCCACTACAACCCTCTGTCCACACGCCTTCCAGATTGATCTTTCCCAAAGGCACATCAGATATGCACCTCCTCTGCTTAAGACACCGGGAACATAACCCCAGCTCCTGGCAGGGTCTGCTGGGCCCCCCAGGGCACGTCCTGCCTGCCTCTCCCACCTCAGCCGCTAAGCTCTCGCTCTGGTCACCCAGCCCAGCCATGCTAAGGGGTCTGTTCTGGGGCCTTGGCGATTGATCGCTATTGCCTCTGCCTGGAACCTCTTTCCCTCAGGGGTGGGCAAACTTTTTGACTCGAGAGCCACAATGCGTTCTTAAACTGGACCGGAGGGCCGGAACAAAAGCATGGATGGAGTGTTTGTGTGAACTAATATCAATTCAAAGTAAACATCATTACATAAAAGGGTACCGTCTTTTTTTTTTTTAGTTTTATTCATTTCAAACGGGCCGGATCCGGCCCGCGGGCCGTAGTTTGCCCACGGCTGCTCCAGATGCTCCTAGAGATGCGTCCTCAGCTCAATGCCACCTCCTCCCGGTGACTGAAGACTCACTGGACCATCCCTTTTCTCACATTTATTCAACGAATACCCATGAGCACTTACCATGTCCCAAAGCACCTTTCTAGGCAGCGGAGCTAACAGGGCGAGTGAGAGTCCAGGCCTTGCCTCGTGGAGCTCACATTCTAGGAGATCAACACACAACTAAAAGGAAAACACCACGAGCTCAGAGTGTAAAGTGCTG
>NW_005368638.1:2134148-2148427 GCF_000412655.1 Myotis brandtii | reverse complement strand
CTGCAGGTGGCCTTGCGCGCGTTCGCCCGAGGCCCGCCGGTCTCTGGCCTTGAGGGAATCTTCCTTCTTTGACTTGTGCTCTTCAAAGGGAAGTCAGTCCTGCCTGTGCGCGGAGTTCTCCTCTGTCCCCAGGCAGTGGGACCCCGTCAGCGTCCCTCCCGGGAGGACTGTTGACCACTGTTGTGCAGTCATTTCATTTTCCGAACTTGCCCGAACCAGCTTTAGCCAGTCTTGTTTCCATCCTGGTCACAGTTTATGAAAGTACCGGGTTTAAACCCAAACGGGACTTGGTGCGGGAGCAGAGAACGTGAGCAGTGAGGCCCCACAGTGAGAGCCACCGAGAGGGTCTTTTTCTTTCTTTTTTCTCCCTCGAAGTTTCCATGCAGATTTATTTGTGAATCTGTTTCTGACAGACATTGGTCCAATAGCCCTCCTTGTAGACACCCCTTCTAGAAGGCGAAGGAATGGCTGAGTTGATGTCTGCTGGTTTTACTCATGGCCAGAGTAATAGGAGATGGCATGAGTCTGGGGTCTTAATGAAGGACTGACTGCTGTGTCCGCAACCTTGTGGTGTCACCAGAGAAGCCGCTCTGGGGGACTTGTGCAGCCCCTGGCGGATGTTCATCCCTGGCGAAGAGTAAGCGCCCATTCACTTACAAAACGTTACAGCATTTTTTTTTATTACTGCATGATGCAGCTTTAGGCATAGTTTTGCCCGAGTTTTAGTTTGTGGCCGTTAAGCATGTGCCATACCTTAAAAATGATTTTGAAGGTGACCTTGAATGGAGGGTGAGTGTATTTAAATCTTCCCGGATACCTAAAATGTCATCCCATTACGGAATAATTCCCTGTGCATGGGAGGTGCCTCTGCTACTGAGATGGAAATTTGTCTTTGGGGTACCTGAGGTACCTTTTAGGATTTTGGTATTGGGGCAGGGGTGGGGTGGGGGGAATTGGGTGAAAGGAGCTATAAAGCCGTATTGATTTCTGGGGTCATTTTGGGTCCATGGATAAAGAAGCATTTGGTCTATGCCCCCTTTAAAAAAATTTTTTTTGTTAATCCTGAGGATTTTTTTTCTATTGATTTTTTAGAGAGAATGGAAGGAAGAGAGGGAGGGAGAGAGAGAAACATGGATGTGGGACACTGATTGGTTGCCTCCTGCATGCGCCCCTACGGTGGTCAGGGATTGAACCTGCAACCCAGGTAGTGTCCTTGACGGGGAATTGAACCCAGGACCCTTCAGTGCACAGGCTGACGCTCTGACCACTGAGCACACCAGCCATATCCATGCCATTTTTAATTTTTTTTGTTAATCCTCACCCGAGTATATTTTTCCATTGGTTTTTTAAGAGAGAGTGGAAGGGTGGGGAAGAGAACGAGAAACATCGATGTGAGAGAAATACACCGGTAGGTTGCCTCCCACACATGCCCCGACCCGGGCCAGGGATCGAGCCTGCAACCAAGGTATGTGCCCTTGATCGGAATGGAACCTGGGACCCTTCAGTCAGATGGCTGACACTCTATGCACTGAGCCAAATCGGCTGGGGCCCTGCCCTTTTTTAAAAATTTCACTTTTGGAAGCTGGGGTTTTCACTTTGTAGAAGTTGACCTCAGTGAAGGCCAAGGTGAGGGGTCGTGAATATTCCCTCGTCCCCCCAACTCTGGAGTGAGGGTCTTGTCTTTTTCCTGGGCTTTCCTGTTTTATGTTTGGCTGTCTCCTCACTGCAGACGACAAGTGGTTTGACTTTACCAGGCAGTGGCCTTGACTCCTTCTTCGCCTTTTCTGTTTGGTGTTCCCGTGACTTTATTCCTTGGCAAATAAGGATGCCAGGCTTGAAACGAGTTACTGTTGAGAGATGGTTCTTACCCCTGCACCCCCGCCCCCTTGTTGTGTTTGAAGGCAGCGGCCCATGGATTATTAACTTCCATGGTTTGTGCGAACATGAAATTGTGCGATCCCCAGGTGAGCAGGCCTGCTGCTCTTCCTCTGTTCCTAGACACCACTTGGGCCGCCCGCCTGGAGAGGAGGGTGCGGACCGCGGGCCGCACTCCAGGTGCTCCAAGCCTGACTTTCCTTCTGAGAATTGTTAGACATTGTTGGGTGTGTGCTGGGTTGTGTTTTAGAGACATGCGTTTATTGTGCTGTATGAGGAACAGAGTGTACCAGTGACTGCTGTTTATACAGCGCAGCGGGCCCAGGGAATCTGATTCAGAGCCCTGCACACGGGTGGGGGGTGGGGGGGTGGAGGGGTTATCAAGATAAGGGCACTGGCACTTTTCTGGCACCTGTTCCTGTGCTGCTCATAATGTGGAGGCCTTAAACAGGTCTGCCCACAGGTCACTCGTGTTCTCAAGGATTTCTTTCCAGTTTGCAAGGGCATTTAAAAATACATCTAGAAACAGGTTCTCCAGGCATAGGCTGATGTGGGGCTGATTTTTTGGGGTATGGCAAGGATTTTGGCTCAGAAGTGGAGCAAAAGAATCCTTGAGCATCTTCCCATTTCCCGTTTGGATAAGAAAACTGAATTGAAATCAAGGTCCTTCCTTCTTGCTTCGCATTTAGGAGGTACTAGCATGACCCTTAACGTAGGGGTTATGGGCCAACTGTCCTTTTTATTTTTAAAGGGTGAGGGGATGTCTCAGCAGTTTCTGTATTTTCAGAGCCCCAAGGACAGGGTTGTATTATTCTGAGAAGTGGCCAATAAAAACAATAGTTTATTTAAGCAATTAAAATATTTATCTAGAGTTATATTCTAAAAGCAAGACTTTGTAATGTCTTTCTTATGGGTGGAAACCAAATGGCATCTAAGGTTCACTCCATTGCTGGGAGTCCCATTGTCACAGAGATTTCTGTAATTTGCAGTATTAGATGACTTTGCATTTTTTTCCTCATTAATGATTTGATTGAATAAATCTCCTGCGGGTCATTGAGAGAAAGTAGAGTCATCTCAGGTTGGTTTGCTCTTTCAGAAAGTATTTGCGCTGTGAGGTGCAGAAGCTGACCCAGCTCTCGGCCCTGTGCTTTGCTGGGCTGCCCTTGAGAACGTGGTCTGCATCCACTTCTCCCAGCGTGGCTGTCATTGCAAAGGGGCTCTGCTCCTGACCTCTCCCTCTGTGTGTTGCAGTGATGTGCTCGCGCTGCCCATCTTCAAGCAGGAGGAGCCCCAGCTGTCCCCCGAGAATGAGGCCCGCCTGCCACCCCTGCAGTACGTGCTGTGTGCTGCCACGTCCCCAGCTGTGAAGCTGCATGAAGAGACACTGACCTACCTCAACCAAGGTAGTGGTGGAGCCCTGGGCCAGGGCGGGTTCGGGGGCTGGGCAGACTGCCCAGAGGAGGGGGCGTTGACCGAAACCACCGATTTGGGTTTCATTATCTTGTTACAGCAGGAGAGGTGGAGGTTAGGAAGGAGGCTGTGGTATCTGATTGATTCCATTTCCTGCTGTGAGACTTTGTGGAGCCTCTGTGTTTTCATCTGAAAAATGGACACATCAACTCTGTTGTTACTCAGGCCAAATATGGGTAACATTCCTAGGGCAGGCCCTCCACAGGGCAGATGCTTAGTGATTGCAGCCATTGTTATAATTACCGGTTACTGTGACCTCGGCTGATGTCCTTTCCTGGACCAAGATTAAGCTGTTGGGTAGACTGTCTCTGTCCTGGGTCCGGAGCTGCAGCCGGCAGCGGCGGGAAGACTGGCCCTGTCCTAACGCAGCGTGGGGCTGATCCCACAGGGCCAGACAGGAGACCTCTGTGGCGACAGGATCAGGACGTCTCCTGTGTCCTGAGAGAAATGGCATGGGCCCTGGAGTTCCAATTCCAAGGTCCGAATTTCCTACTCTGTGACTTTGAGCTGCCTTTTCTTTTTCTCCGAGCCTCCGTGTTTCCATGTGTGAACGGGAAGTTTAATTTTGTGACGTTTAAAGGAATGAAAGTGTGTGAGCGCCTGAGATGACAGTGGCTTCTCTGTGATGTCTGGCTCCCTTTATCAGGACGCGTGGATCAGTGTTCTGACGGTGGCATTTTTGTGGTTTCTCTGTGATTGTATGTATGTGTTTACTGCATCCTTCCTGGGTCACCTAAGTAGGTTAATTGCCCCTCAGTTTTACATGGGTAGAGCAGAGGGGCAGGGGACACAGCGGTTTCTGGGGTGGCTGGTTGCGGGGGAGCTATAGGGGCAGTGGACACAGCGGTTTCTGGGGTGGCTGGTTGCAGGGGAGCTGTAGGGGCAGGAGACACAGCGGTTTCTGGGGTGGCGGTTGTCGGGGAGCTATAGGGGCAGGGGACACAGTGGTTTCTGGGGTGGCGGTTGCGGGGGAGCTATAGGGGCAGGGGACACAGTGGTTTCTGGGGTGGCGGTTGCGGGGGAGCTGTAGGGGCAGGGAACACAGTGGTTTCTGGGGTGGCGGTTGTGGGGAGCTGGTGTGCTAGCGGTGCGCCTCAGCAGCCTGCTCCTTTCTGTGGAACTTGGACTCCTCCTTGGGAAGCCAGCCGGGGTGGAAGTCCAACCTGATGAGCCAGCTCCCTGACAGCTGCACTGGCCAGCGTCCGGGCCGGGACCAGGCAGGATTAGCAGGTGTCCCGTGGAAGGACATGCTTATCCCTGTGGGTAGCCCTGTGGCCTCCGTGAAGCCACGCTCAGTCAGCACGGGCGCCTGGCTCAGGCCCTCAGGTTTGTGCTCCGTCTGCCCAGGTGGTGGCCACTGACGGCCGGTGCGGAGGCCTCGGGGCAGCTCCTCTGCATCTGCGCTTGTTTGGGAAGGGCTCGCCTTTGTCCTTTCTCCCACAGAAGGTCACAGCTTGTGTACCTCTGAGCAGCTGCTTCACTGTCTGGCCTGGATGTAGCAAGAAGACCTGGGAGGGAGTTTACAGAGCACGCGCTCCGAGGCGGCTCTCATTCTTGGCCCTTCCTGTGGTGCTGAGGAGTGAGTGGGCTGAGGCCCTGCACAGCACACCCGCCTCCTGCTTCCCCCACCTTCTCTCCACCACCTTCCGCCTTTAATCAGTCAACTTTGGACAGTCAACATACCAGGATTTTTAAGAGTTTATCCTTTGCTCAACTCGGATAAGGTAAAGGAGAGGGAAGAAGAGCTGCCGCATGGTCTTACCATCCTGTGTTAATTTGAAATTAGTGTGTTTACTTTGGATTTTTTAAGCGACATTTTCCTGATTAAAAATACCTGTTCATTAAGTTTTTTGGACGATTTAGAAAAGTAGAAGGAGGAAAATGGGAGGAAAAATAAAATCAAAATCTCCAATCATACTTGAGAACCACTGCTGACCTTGTCTCTGCATATTTGGACATGCGTCTTTGACAATTATGATCCTGCTACAGACATGGGTCCCTGTTTTCTTATTTTACTCCATTTGTGAACTTCGTTTCCTTTTTTAAAAATCCTTACCGAGGATATGTTTTTATTGATTTGAGAGAGAGACATCATCTGTTGTCTCCCATATGTGCCCAGACCAGGCATCGAACCCTCAACCTGTGTACGTACCCTGACCACTTACCGAGGATATGTTTTTATTGATTTGAGAGAGAGAGACATCATCTGTTGTCTCCCATATATGCTCAGACCAGGCATCGAACCCTCAACCTGGGTACGTACCCTGACCGGGAATCCAACCCTCAGCCTTTGGTGCGTGGGGTGAGTCACCCTGCGGGACTGTTTGTGGGATTTCTTATGTCGTTAGACATGCTTTGAGAACTTAGGTTTTTGGGCTGGCTGCACAGTATTGTATTTTACGGTTGTTGTCCAGTTTCACAGTAAGGACACAGTTTTCACTTGTCTTTGTGTGAAATGTTGATTATTTGTTTACTTCCTGGAAGGAAGCCCGGGTCCTGGGTGCCAGATACAGACTTTAGAAGTGGAATCAGGGTTACGAGTCAGAGGGTCTGAGTAAGGCTTTTGATACATTTACCACGGTGCCTTCTCAGAAGACTGTACCCATCTACATGCGGTGCATTTCACTGTCTCCCAGGATTGGGCACTGTCATTTTTCATCTGATTAGTGAAGCATAGAATTTAATGTTAAATTAGCATTTCTGTCATTGCTAATATGATTGGATATTTGATCTTTTTTATTTCTCCATCAGTTTTGTTCTGTCCTTTGCACTTTTTCCTATCAGGTTGTTATATCTTGGGGATTGTAAGACACACCATATATGAAGTCTATCAGCCTTCTAGCTGCTGTACATGGCAAACGTGTTCCCTGTTGGTTGCTGGCCTTTGAACTATTTTCTTGTATGATAACTATATTTATAGTGTGAGATATATATATGTCATGGTTTCTTAATTTTCTGTGTAGAAATTTATTTTAAAGGTCTATTGTCAACTTTTTGTCTTTTTAAATGTTTTTTATTTTATGAATAAAATAGAATGCCTGTCCACCCCAAATCAGTTTTATAAATTTCATTTAATGGTTTTTAAATTTTAACCTTGGATTTTTTTGAAACTTAATAATTTGTCATTTGATGATATTTTGAATTATCTATAATAATAAAAGTATAATATGCTAGTTAGACTGGACGTCCTTCCGGACGACCTGGACAAAGCCGAGGCTGCGATGAAAGCTGGTGCCGGCAGCCGGGGGAGGAAAGGCCTATTCTTGCGTGAATTTTGTGCACTAATGCCCCTTCAACCAGCTCTTCACAAGATTAGCTCCTTCTCAGGCTTCAGGTCTCACCCAGCTAAAGTGTAATCTCTCTAGAGAATCCTTCCTTAATCTTTCTACCTCTGTTTCATCACCCACTGCTCTTTGTTGAATTCTTTTTACACTTATCAGAACCTGTAACTATTAAATTGTTGAGCTTTTTTATTTTAGCTCTTCATCTCCTAGTTGAATGTAATTTCTAGTAGGGCAATTATCAACTGTATCCCAGGTCCTCCAGAATATCTAGAACACGATGAAAATTCAACCAAAATTTGGTGACTGTAGAATAAATGAATGATAAATGTTAATGACCTAGACATTCTTTCTTTCAAGTCATTTAAAGTTATCTTATGGTGCCTATTTGCAAACTGGTAAGAGCACATTAATTTTCAGTGCCTTCTTGTTTCCCCAAACCTCTACTCCATTGCCTTGAAAATTCTAATTACTTATTTAGATATCAAAAATTTAATAAAAGGAGGACATTCTCAGACTCTAACCTTCTGATAAAGACTAAACTCTGAATACAGACGGACTTGGAACAGAAAAGCAAAAGGAGAAAAGGGGAAAGTATGGATATCAGAACTTCCATCTGAGAATAACTCATGCCAGAGAATTCAATCATTTACCAATCATGCCATCTCAACATACCTTTCTCAATCCTCGACACTACATCTTCTTTCACTCCACAACGTTCCCTAAAATTAACTTAATAAACTTTACTTAAAATTTTAAGTCAACTTCGCACTGTATGTGCGCGCCCGCACGTGGTATTTTGTGGGAGAGCCACACTCAAGGGGCCAAAGAGCCACATATGGCTCACGAGCCACGGTTTGCCGACCACTGAGCTAGGGCATGGAAGACCTACTCTTGCACAAATTTCATGCATCGGGTCTCTAGTCTATAATAATAAAAGTGTAATATGCTAATTAGACTGGATGTCCTTCTGGACGACCTTCTGTGAGGGAAGCCCGGGTCCTGGGTGCCAGAGGGAAGCCAGTGCCGGCAGCCGGGGGAGGGAAGGCCTACTCTTGAATTATCCTATATAATAAAAGGCTAATATGCAAATTGACCAAATGGCAAAATGACTGGTCGCTATGACATGCACTGACCACCAGGGGGCAGACACCCAACGTAGGAGCTGCCTCCTAGTGGTCAGTGCGCTTCCACAGGGGGAGCGCTGCTCAGCCAGAAGCTGGGCTCACGGCTGGCGACTCTGATGCAGCGCTAAGGACCCCTCGGGGGATGTCCGCCTGCTGGCTTAAGGTGGACATCCCCCAAGGGGTCCTGGACTGCGAGAGGGTGCAGGCCAGGCTGAGGGACTCCCTCCCCACCCCCAACCCCAGTGCATGAATGTTGTGCACCAGACCTCTAGTTACTCTATGAAATATATGTTTTTTTCCAGCTTTACCAGTGAGATTTATAATATGCTGCATTTGGAATTTATAATGTGATATAAAGGTCTAAGTTTATTTTTCTAAATAGATAACCTATTAGTTATTACCTAGTTTATCCTTTACTTACTGGTTTAAAATGCCACTTTTGAAACATTTACAAAACCATTCTCTAAAGTATTAGTCTAGAAACAGACCCTTATATAGGTATTTGTCCTGTACCCCTGAGGTTAATTGATTCTCACACCATTTCTCATTGAACTATTTATTGTAGCTTGAAATAAATATTTCCCTATTTGGGACTAGAAGTTCCTTTCAAAACGTTTCTTAGCCATTCTCAATTATTCTTATAGATGGATTTTACAGCCACTACTCTTCTTTCTATACTATTTTTTAACATTTATGAGGTCATATACTTTATAAAATTGTTTCTTGCTTTTATTATACTACTAGAGGTTCAGTGCATGAAATTTGTGCATGGGGGGTGTGTCCCTCAGTCCGACCTGTGCCCTCTTGCAATCCAGGACCCCTAGGATAGGGTCCCTAGGCCTGGACAGCAGTCAAGGCCTATCGGGGCTTTCCTTCCCCCGGCTGCCTGCTGGCAGCTGGCCCTGCCCCCACCACTGCCACTGCTTGCAATCTATGCAGCGCTGCTCCCCCGTCCCCAGCCACCAGTCATAGGCAGCTGGCCCCGCCCTCACCACTGCCACTGCTTGCCATCTATGCAGCGCTGCTCCCCCGTCCCCCGCCACCACCAGTTGCCTCCCTCTGTGGGCAACAGGCGTGAGGTGTGATCACTTGGCTGGCCTGGGCCTCCCTCTGTGGGGTGATTGCAGGTTGGCCCCCCCACACCCGCCACAGCGTTGCTGGTCGGTGGCCTGAGCCTCCCTCTGTGGGGCGATTGATCGCGGGGCTCCGTGATCAATCGCCGCGCAAAGGGAGACCCCACCCACCCAGCCGGGGCTCCATGATCGATCACAGCGGAGTCCCCCCCTTCCCCACCCCACCCCCATTGGATCACCCTGCCAGCCGGTGGCCTGGGCCTCCCACTGCGGGGTGATCGAGGGGTGATGGCGGGGGCCCCCCAGCCAATTGCATCACACCCTGCTGTCAGTGCGTGTCATAGGGTGGTCATCTGAAAGGTTGCCCAGACGGTCGTTCTGCTGTTCTGTCCTTTGGTTGATTTGCATATTACACTTTTATTATTATAGATTGTTGTACTAACATTTTCTGCCATTTTCACAGTCTCTTAAACATCATTTACTATGTCTGTACATTATTTTACTATTTCCTTGTGTATTATTTATGACAATATTGTCATGACTGCTGGGTGAAAATATACAGTGTGATTATTTTAGTGCCTGTCTCCCATAATAGGATGAAGCTCTGTGAGGGCTTTATAACATTATATCCCCAACATTCAGCTTGATAGTAGGTGCTCTATGAATATTCATAAAATTAGAAATTAGGCATGATTTATTCCATTTTATTTCTCTCTTCTTTTGTTGCTATCCTCACTTATGCTGTACTGGACATCTTTTTCAACATACCTTATTTTTTTAAAAAATATATCTTGTTGATTTTTTACAGAGAGGAAGGGAGAGGGATAGAGAGTTAGAAACATCAATGAGAGAGAAACATCTATCAGCTGCCTCCTGCACACTCCCCACTGGGGATGTGCCCGCAACCAAGGTACATGCTCTTGACTGGAATCGAACCTGGGACCCTTGAGTCCGTAGGCTGACGCTCTATCCACTGAGCCAAACCGGTCAGGGCTCAACATACCTTATTTAAAGTAGCCTATACATCTATGTCATGCAACACAGGCATTGATTCCATTAAATAATAGTTTTGACACAACTTTTCTGGTTAATTGGGAAGTTTGCTATGAGGATTAATGTTTCCTGCATTGGCTCCGTGATGCTGCCCTCTTTCCAGGAGGCCAGCCCATGCCATCTGCCTTGTAATGTCTGATGTTCTCTGGAAACATGGAAAGGGTGGTGCATCTGTAAATCAAAATGCCATTTCAACCATTGTCAACCAGTGCCCTGACCTCGCGTGGCTGGGGCAAGGCATATTGGATTTCCTATCGCCAAGCCCAGCGGCTAATTTTGGAGATGGTGAAAATGGTTTGCAAATATGTCCTCTCCTCTGAAGTGGGATCCTGAGGAAAAGGGGTGGACAGCTGTTGAATGTGGGTCTAAAAACTTCTCGATCAGCTTCTGTCAGTGGCCAAAGGTCACAGTGGACAGATCTTTCCCCAAGGCAGGCCCTGAGGGAGGGGATGAAGTGGGTGGTGCGGGCGGGGTCACAGAAAACAAAGGAAAAAGAACCCTAGGCAATCTGTGTAGTACATTCTGGCTTTGAGATAAGACACAACTTTGCAAAAATGGCTTGTTATGGAGAAAGCTTGTGTATTTCCTACAGCAACAACTCTTGAATCTTAACATAATCATGAGTCTGTAGGATTCTTACTTTCATTTCTTCACGGAAGAAAACTTCCTGTTCATTGGAAGGAGTGGGTGGTTCAGTGAGAAGAGAGAAAAGCCATGTGCAAAGGCAGGAATAGGTTGGGGTGGTGGTGGTGCAGCTAAGCACACTGTCTGTCCAGAGAATCTTAAGTAGTTCAGGATAACTAGGGATTGGAACACAAGGAGGAGAGTGAATGATATGGATGGAGAGGTAGACCAGATGGCCAAGGTCTCCAATTGCGTTGCTGAGTCTGGGCCATTGGGCAGCCACTTTGGCAAGTCACTTCACCTGTCAGTTTCTCTAGTTCCTCATCTGTAAAACAGGGGAGAGAAAATTCCTGCAAAGTAGGTGCTACTATGTGCATAAAGTGAGTAAATACATGTAGGACAATGGAAAGGTGTAGGGCACATAGTAAGCGTTCACATATTAGCCATTAAAGTGGACACGTGTTCACCCCAATCCTATTTCGGAAGTTAACAGGATCATCAAATTGGGACTTGGAAAGCGCTTAAAGTGGACACGTGTTCACCCCAATCCTATTTCGGATTAGGGTCATCAAATTGGGACTTGGAAAGCGTTGGTCCTAGAACTCCTTCGGACAGATTATAGGCAGGAAGGCCGCTGAGCTTTCCCGTTTGCTCTTCATTTCTTCGGACAGATTATAGGCAGGAAGGCCGCTGAGCTTTGCTCTTCATTCGCTACAACCAGACGACAGACATAAACTGGCGGAGACATAGCCTGTGCAGGGTGTTAAAATACCATCTTTAAAACCGATTACAGAGAGCACAGTGACTCCTAAACCATGTGAGCTTTTGTGTCAAGGATTCCTTTACGTCGGCACCTTGGCCAAGTAGAGCTTTATGCGGAGACCACATGCCTTTAAGGGGACACTTTGTTTAGCACTTCAGAATTTACAGAGCACTTTTTAATTTTTCATTGAAGTTATTCTCCCCAAATGTTTTGCGCATTCCCATTTACAGATGGCAGGCTGAGAGAGGTGCCGTCAGTCCCCCTTCCTCAGGTTCCCCTTCCGCTCACACCCCGCAAGCCTGGCAGTGGCTGAGCTGTGACGTGGGAGTTCTGGAAGGAGAAGCACCGTCTTCTGGCCACTTTTTTTAGGGCTCCTGATGGGCGGACTCTGTGCTGGGCACTTCCCTGGGGGGTGCGGCTCTGAGGCTTGTGGAAGGAACTTGGGGGGAGAGGACCGGGAAGGAGTGGAGGGGTAGAAAGTGCCTCCTTGAAGAAAAACATCATCAGGCTCCACTCCACCTCAGTCTCTCCGCCACAGTGACTGGAGGAGTGGCCAGGCCGTCTTCCTGCTTAGAACCCAGACAGAATGGCAGCTTTTTTTTTGTTTTTTTACCAGCTTCTGCTCTGGGGAAATCACTTAATCTCTAGGAGTGTTCATTTATCTGGAATTGGGACGATTTCATTTTGTGTGTTGCCTTGAGAATTAAGTGATTAATGAATGTCTGGCAAATAAGTACATAGTTATATTTTTTCTCCTCCCCAATCACACCAGGGACTTTGGATTTAAGGAATGAGGCAAGGGATGAGTCACTTCATCCTTTCTCCATAGCTGAAGTTTTCTCTGCAGATTAATTTTTACCCTGAAGTTTGGGATACAAACGGAGTAAACTGAGTGACCCTTAAATACGTTACCTTTTTACAAATGCTTCCTCCCTTATTGTTTCCCCCGAAGTATAAAAGTAGCACATGCTTACTGTAAACAGAATAGCCAGCTAGTACACAAACTTGTGCCCCAGAAAGCTGCTTGTAACCTCACTTCCGAGATTTTTCTTAGTCATGCATTAACCCGTGGATGTCTAATTGTAAGGCATACATAACTACATATATCAACTTTATAGACACTCACACACAGATACTTATAGAAATGTGCGAGCCTCTTTTTAAGAGAAATGGGGTCATATGATATATACTGTGTAGCAACTTGCTTTTTTTTTGTCCAACAAAATACCCTCCACGTGGGTGCATTACAGAAACAAGCCGAAGCCGATCCTTGCTGGTCACGTGAGGAGCCTTGGCCTGGCTGCTGTGTCACTGGTCCTCCTGAGCAGCGACAGCACACCTAGCACCCCAGTGAGTGTCTTTGTGCCCACAGCTTTGCGCTTAAGCAGGAGTGAAATATCTACAGTTAGAATTGCCAGCACAACATTTTGGTAGATGCTGCCATATTGCCCTGTAATCACATTGTGCCGATTTGTGATTTTATGAACAATAACTATGAGTAATTGTTTATTTCATTTTCCCTTATTATCTATTCCCCATCTCTACCTGCCTAGAATATAAAATTTTTTTAATCCCCCCCCTCCTCCAGGATATGCTTTTTAATTGATTTTTAGAAAGAAAGGGGGCCGGGGGAGAAAGAGAGGGAAACATCAATTGGTTGCCTCCTGTAGGTACCTCACCTGGGGATCAAACCAGCAACCTTTTTGGTGTTCAGGACGTTGCTCAAACCAATGAGCCAGCCACCCAGCCAAGTCTGGAATATAACTTCTTGAAGGCAGATACCTTGAGTATCTTGTTCACTGCTAGTCCTAGCACATATGTAACTTTTTTGAATGAGTGAAGAATGTCTATTTTTCTATGCCTTTGCCAACATTCTTTAACCTTTGATGATTAGTGGGGGAAATCTAAAGTATTCCTTTTTTAATAGTTTATTTCCTCAATTTTTGTTGCATATATTTCATGTTTTATTTGGTTGTTTCTATTCCTTTAACCTTCCATGTGATTTACCCATATTTCGGATGGGATTTTCATTCTGTTCTTATTTTTTTATAAGAGCCTTTTGCATGTTTGTGCTAATGTGTTAGAAATATGTGTTAAAAATTTGTTTGCTTGCTCTTTTACATAATAAAATTTTTTATAAATTTTCATGTGATCAGGTTTACTGGATTTTTACCTTAAAGTTTCTTGTGTTACATGTCCCATTTAGGAAAGCCTTCTTCACTTTAAGATTTTAATAATATTCACCTGTTTGTTAAAGATTTTTCTTCTTAAGTCTTTACTACTGTTCCATTCATTTTGGTGTGTAAGGAATGAGGTAGGAACGCAACTCCACTGCTTTATACATGGTCCCATAATAACTTACTGATGGGAGAGCCGCACGTAGTAGAATCCTGTGCAGCCATAGAAGCACGAGGTAGAGCCTTTCGTGCAGCCTGGGCTGTGAAGTTTTAAGAAGTCTTTCTCCCTGTTGGTGACACTAACTTGGAAGATAGTATTAATCTTCTTTCTTAGAGACTGGGTGGGGGTCAGAGGCAGGAATTGTGGGTTTGGATACACCCAGGCTCCATTCCGGCTCACTCTTCTCTCCCAAGTTACAGGACCCGGCAACCTGTGTGTTTTGTGAAATAGACACAACACCCACCTGAGGCCTTGTCTTGAGAATTAAGTGAGACATGGTGTTGTTTGGTTTGTTTGTGCCATGCAAGGATATTTTATTTTGGCGACATAAAATCTAGAATTGCTTACTCAGTGAAGAACTTTATAAACCACATCACAGAGGTTAGTTAAAAGGAAAACAAAGTAAGAGACAGATGCTTTTCCTAATGTCAGGTCCTCATAATTAATTTATGAGTTAATCCTATATAATAAAGAGGTAATATGCAAATTGACCATCACTCCAACACACAAGATGGCCACCCCCATGTGGTCAAAGATGGCCGGCAGGGGAGGGCAGTTGGTGGAGACCAGTCCTGCAGGGGAGGGCAGTTGGGGGCAACCAGGCCTGCAGGGGAGG